>NW_026125906.1:0-508103 GCF_943737965.1 Phodopus roborovskii | reverse complement strand
ATCCTTGAATTATAAAACAAGTCTCAAAAGATACAAAAAATAATTGAAATGACTCCTTGAACCCTATGTGACCACCACAGAATAAATATGGATATCAACAACAACAGAAACAACAGAAAGCATATCAACTCTGGGAAACTGTGTGGTGATGGTTCATGTCTTTGATCCCAGCCCTCAGGCCAGCCTGGTCTACAAAGCAAGTTCCAGGACATCTATGACAGAGAAACCCTGTCTTGAAAAGCAAAAAGAAAAAGAAAAGAAAGAAAAAAACGGAAACAAAAAAAGAAAAAGAAAGAAGAGAAAAGGGGAAGAATGAAAAAGGAAAATACATCATGAATGAAGTTCAGAAAGAAATTAAAGGCATTCTATATTCAATGAAAATGAATACACAGCATTCCCAAACTTATGAGACACAATGAATGGGATGCTAAGAGGAATGATTCTATAATTAAGGCTCTACATAAAGAAAATTAAAATGATTTCATACAAGCCACTTAACAGCACATCAGAAAGCTCTAGAACAAAAAAGTGGACATACCCAAGAGGAACAGTTGCCAACAAATAATCAAACTCAAGGTTGAAACCAATAAAATAGAAACAAATAGAACAATACAAAAGAATAAATGAAACAGAATTAGTTCTTTAAAAACTCCACAAGGTTGACAAACCTTCATGCAAACTAATAGGAGGAGAGACAAGATCCAAAGAAACAAAATTTGAAACTAAAGGGTACACAGAACAGCAAACAGTGAGCAAATCTAGAATCATAAGGGCATATTTTAAAAACTTATACTCCACTAAATAGAAAATCCCAAAGAAACAGATTATTTTCTCAATAGGTACCACTTAATATAGGTAAATAACAAACCAGGTAAACAATCTAAATAGACCTATAACCCCTAGGGAAATAGAAGAAGTCATTAAAATCTCCCATTTCAAAAACAACAACAACAAGGTTTTATGGTTTTAGCAGACATCAGCCAGATATTCAAAGAAGACTTAAAGAATCCAATGCTCTTCAAATTATTCCATAAAATGCAAACAGAAGGAACATTGCCAATTAATCTTATGATATCATAGTCACCCTAATATTCAAATAACATAAACACTACAAAATGAAACAGAATTGCAGAACAATTTCCCTTATGTGCATAGACCCCAAATTACTCAATAAAGTAGTACCAAAATGAATAAAAAAAAACATGGTCTAGATGTTCTGGGGTAGTTCAACATACAAAAATCACTAAAGGTAGTCTTCCACATAAACAGACTGAAAGACAAAAACCTTATCCTTGTCTCAATAAATGCACAAAAATCCACTGACGAAAACAACACCCGTTCATGATAATTGCTCTAAATAGAATAGGGATATTAGGGAATTACTTTACTAGAGTAAAAACATGAGGCATGTCAGTAACCAATAGCAACTTAAGTGGAGAGAAACTCAAAAAAAATTTCCAGTACAAGTATAACCAAGAACGAGACAAAGTTGTTCACACTCTCCATATATATATATGTATATATGTATATATATATATATATATATATATATATATATACATATATATATGCAATACAGTAGTACAAGTCTTGCTACAGCAATAAGTCAACTGATGTCAAATTGGGAAGGAAGAAGTCATAGCAGATTTGCAGATGATATGATAGTTTAAGTAAGTAACCCTAAATATTACACCAGAGAGTTGATAAACACATTCGGCAAAGTGTCTGGATGCACAACTAACCCAAAGGTATCAGGTGCCCTCCTATACACAAAGGATAATCTTATCACCAAGCACAAAACTCTAGTCCAAGTCCATCCAAGACTTCAATATAAAACCAGATACACTGAACCTGACAGAAAAGAAAATTGGGGCAGAGCCTTGACCACTTTGGTGTGATGATTTTTTGTTTATGCTCTAACAGATAAAGCTTGTCTGAAGATCAGAGTGCAAAGCTAGCCACAGGAGTCAGACATACAGCTCAGGCACTGGCACTGGTGGGCACATCTTTAATTCTTTAAGTCGGTTGGAGACAGGAGTGCAGTGCGTTCAGTCTGCAGTCAAGTTGAAAACAAGATCACCCCAGCCTTGGTAGAGGTAAGAACTCTCTAGTGGTTGGATGCGTTGCTTTTTTCATCTTCAGGTTGAACCATAAAACCTGTTTCTGCATTTTTACTATTCATGCTACATATTGGCACAGGAGACAACTACCTGAATATAACACATTAACACACAAACTAAGATCAACAACTAATATATATATTATATATTAATCTATTATTGTTCTGAGGCTATGGTTAACTGGCATTGTTCCAGCATATTACTCCTTTGGCAGCTAAATGGTGGCTCTTGATTTTGCCTCCTTTCTCTCTGTAACTCTGTTTGGATTTTCCTCATGGCTATATTTTGTCTAGCCATTGGTCAAAACAGCTTTATTCATCAACCAATATTCACAACATACATAAGTACATCTCCTATTAGCAGAGGACACAAACAATTGGACAAAACAGCAACCTACAGATTGGGAAAATAGTAATTTTTTATATAAACTCCACATGTGATATGGTTCTAATTTCCAAAATATATAGAGAACTGAAGAAACTAGGTATCAAATACCAAAAGTATTCAATTAAAAAGTCTTGCGTGGATCTAAACAGTTAAATCTCTATAGAGAAACCTCAAATGGCCTAGAAATACTTAAAGAAATGTTGAACTGCCTTAGTCATCAGAGGGTCACAAATTGAAACTACTCTGAGTTACCATCTTACACCTGTCATCATGGCAAAGATCCTAAACACAAGAGACAGCTCATTCCATTGAAGAGGTGGACTAAGGGGAACACTCCTCCATTGATGCTTGGAAGGGACATTAGTAAACCATGATGGAAATCAACATGTCAGTTCCTCACACAATTGGGAATCAATATATCTCAAGATATAACTATACTAATCTTGGGCATATAACCAAAAGAATACTTCATCCCACCTCAGGGACACTTGTTCAACCATGACTATTGCTGTTCTATTCATAATAGCCAGAAACTGGAAACAACCTAGATGTATTTTAAAAGAAAAAATGGATAATGAACACATGGTACAATTACACAAGGAAACATTACATAGCATTAAAAATGACATAATGAAATCATCAGGCAAATGGGTGGAACTAGAAATAAATCATCCCGAGTGAGGTAAGGAAGACCCATAGTGAAAACTATTATATGTGCTCACTTATAAGTATAAAATGGCCTTTACATAAATGATAAGCTGTGGGCAGTGATGGTAGAATTCCTTATTGCTGCACTTGGGGGGCAGGTGGATCTCTGTGCCATACAGCCCACCGTGGTCTACATAGTGAGTTCTAGGACAGTCAGAGCTACATAATGAGATCCTGTCTCAAAAAATAAACAAAATGCACAATAGTACATGATAGCAAATTACAGTCCTTGGACTCAGAGAGGTTAGGTCCAGAGTAGAGGTCTATGTGGGTATGCGTGGATATCCTGAAAGGGAGAAATAGAGATGTTGAGGGCAGACTGTGAGCAGGTGAGGATTGTAATGAAGATGGGGAATTTGGGATGGGGATGTAATGGAGGAAGAGAGTGTGGGAAGTGATTGTGAAGGCTGGAATTGTGGGGCACTTGGGGGTTGGTGTGGAAACCTTGAGCACGGAAAGCTTCCTGGACTCTATGAAGGTAATACTCCTAGCAATGGGGAACAGATACTGAGTCTCAAGTGGCCATCATTAGAAGCCAGCCAAGGCTTGCACTCGTGGGACTGGGTTACATTAAATTGAGTTGTTTGCCCAGCAGGTCCTATAGCAATCCTCAACCCTGGCTATTTTTAAGATAAAGAAATGGTCGCACTCTAAAAATTGACAGTGGGGACCCCATCACTGAGGACAACAGCCACACTCAGTGAACACAGAGAAGTCCAACAGGCGCCTACAAGAAACTTTCACCACTACATTCTAGTCTCTTTGGTGCAGGAAGGTACTCTGGCCTCTTCCAATTTTCTAGTGACCCTCACTTGAAAGACAAACACTCAGGACAGTGTAGATAACCTGGTGTATCTGCATAACTGCTATTTTGAGCTTTGGAGAAAGTGGAGAGATCCTAGCATGGATGATCTTGGAACTGGTCAATCAGAGGGGATGGAACCTGGACCTGTAGGTGTCAAGACCCCTCCAGCCATCTAGCCAAATTCATGGTGGGATTTAATTGTGTCCTTAGTTCCCCTTGTTTCTAAGCAAGTTTTTTTTAATGTTTTTTATTTAAAGTTGAAACAAGCTTGTTTTACATGTCAATCTCATTTCCTGCACCCTCCTGTCCTCCCCCGATTCCCCCACAAACCCCCATCCTATCCCCTTTCTGCTCCCCAGGGAGGGTGAGGCCTTCCATGGGGAGTCTTCAAAGTCTGTCTTATCATTTGGAGCAGGGCTCAGGCCCTCTCCTGTGTGTATAGGCTGAGAGAATATCCCTCTATGTGGAATGAGCTCCCAAAGTCCAAATCTATACTAGGGATAAATACTGATCCATTTCCAGAGGCCCCATAGACTGCCTAATCCTCCCAACAACACCCACGTTCAGGGGTCTGGATGATCCTATGCTGGTTTTCCAGCTATCAGGCTGGATTCCATGAGCTCCCCTTGTTCAGGTCAGCAGTTTCTATGGGTTTCTCTAGCTTGGTCTTGACCCATTTGCTCATCACTCCTTCCTGTCAGCGGCTGGATTCCAGGAGTTCAGCTCAGTGTTTACTTGTGGATATCTACTTCTGTTTCCATCAGCTACTAGGTGAAGGCTCAGAGAGAGGGCCCGGAGTTCTGCTCTCTCCATCCTCCATGTTGAATCTCCTCTCTGTTCCAGAAACCTCCTTGTGTCCTAGTTGCACCTATCTTGCTTTCCTACTGGCCAACTGTGCTTATTCATTAACCAATAAGAGAAACATATTTACAGAATGACATCTCCCATCATCTCCTCTTTTCTGTCTAAAATAAAAGAAGGGGTTTAACCTTAACATAGCAAAACATATAACAAAACAGTTATCAAATAAGAACCATAGTTAACAATATTTAGTCCATTAACATTTAGCAAGATTTAAGGAAAATATTTTATCATCTATCCTATCTTTGTGAGTCTAAAGTCCTATATGTAATTTATTTTTAATCCTAACTAAGGAAAATTATAACCATAACTATCTGTCTTCAACTCCTTCAAAGACCACAGAAGGATACTATATAAACTGTAGAAATGACAGAGACAACTAGCTACCTGGTCAGTCACCTGAAGTTCTTCTATAATGTTCCATATTCAGCCCATAGGCCACAGTGTGTCTAGCAGACTCCTCAGCAATGCAAGAAATTTTAAACTGTCCATCTGTATTGGAAGTTTGTCAGTCACCTTTGTCTGTGTCCTGCACAATGTCTGACAGATTCTTCCATAAAGCAGGAACCCTGAAGCAATGTCCATCCTGTTTCAGCAGTCATTTTTCTGTGGGTCTCAATGTTCAGTTTATACAGCATAAAGTCAAACAGTCCAGACAAGCGTATAATCTTGCCCAAATGGCTAGTTTTGCCATACTGGAAATAAACTCCACAATGAGTTTCTTCGATATCCAACTTCCTTTCTGACGCAGGTGGTGTTGCCAGGAGCAATTATGTCACACTGTCAAGACAAACCATAAACCATTTTAAATGCAATATTCTGTAGGTCTTTGAAAGGTTTGAAGAATGCCTATTCATCTCAAATACATCTCTGTATATCTAGAAATCCTAACTAACTTAACTATAAGTTTTGACAGTTATAGATAACTATCCTTTCAAGGTCAGTGAAGAATTGTACTGGGATTTTAATGGGGATTGCATTGAATCTGAGGATTGCTTTAGGCAAGATTGCCATATGTAAGTTTTTTTTATTTAATTTTATATAACAAAGTCCAATTAAATGAAAACAAATATTTATACACAATATTTGGGAATTTGGACATGGTTCTTTCCAAACTACTTCCTGCTGGTAAGGGGCACTGTCTTGGGGGGATTCGAAGAAGATTCAGATATCCTGGCTGTAATCTGTAGGGCTGTTTTGTCCAGCTGTTTTGAATGTAGGATCAGCTTGTACTCTGTTTCAGGTGGTCTGGAATGATCAAACCACATTAGTCTGGAAGGAATCCACATCTTTTCATTTTCTGTGGAAACAAAAATAGAAATCCTTTTCCCCAGTAACTTGTCCTTCAACTTAAATTTTGGAGTCAAAGCATTGTTTTTAATTTACTTTGTTATTTTACATGTTGATCCCAGTTCCCTCTCCCTCCCTCCCTTCCTCATTCTCTCCCTCCCTCCATCCTTCCCTCCCTTTTACCCTCTCTGCCCTCTCACATGCACTCTAAACACCCTCCCCTCCCATTCCCCCACCCCAATTCCATATGTAGGGGAATGCCATCCAGTTGGGGTCATGTAGATATGACAGGTCCTGTGAAGTAGGAACTAGGGTTTCTCTACTGTCTCTAGATTAAGGCAGTTATCCCTCCATGGGGGATATGTTCCTAAGTCCTTTTGTGCACCAGGGATACATCCTGGCTCCACTGTCTGATGTCCCTTAGACTATTCAGTCCTTCTGGCTGAGACCCATATTCAGGGGGGCCTGAGTCAATCCCATGCTGGTTTCCCAGCTATCAGTCTAGTGGCCGTTAGCTCCTCCTTGTTCAGGTAAGCTGTCTCTATGTGATTCTGCCGCATGGTCTTGTCCTCTCCATCTGCTTCTGGGTTCTAGTTCGACTCAGTGTTTATGTATGGGTGTTTGCTCCTATTTTCAACAGGCATTAGTTGAGGGCTCCATGGAGAAGTTAGTTGTTGATCTCACTCTCCGGGAAGGGCATTTATGATAGCCTTTCCATGGAAGCTGAGATTGTTAGTTGGGAGCAGTCTTGTAGTTCTCTCAACCTTTCTTTGTGTTCAATTTTATCTTCAAACAAATATTAGCTCCCTCTTTTATGTTCCCTCTCTCGGTCTCTGTCTCTGTCTCTGTCTCTCTCTCTCTCTTTCCTATCTTCTATTCCTAAACAGGCTCAATCTTCCTGGTCGCACATATTTTCCTTTCCTCCCCCTCATTTTCTCCTACTTTTCTCTCCATTCGCTGCCCCCCCCAACTTCACCTGAGCTCTAGGGGACTTGTGTAGATGTGCCACATCTTCATTAAAGATTCTTCAATTGAGGGGCATCTAGGTTGCTTCCAGGTTCTTGCTATTACAAATAGTGCTGCTATGAACATAGTTGAACAGGTGTCTTTGTTGTATGGATGTGAATCCTTTGGGTATATGCCTAAGAGGGGGATTGCCGGGTCCTGTGGTAAACTAATTCCCATTTTCCTGAGGAACTGCCATACTGATCTCCAAAATGGCTGTATGGAGTTTGCACTCCCACCAGCAGTGGAGGAGTGTTCCACTTTCTCCACATCCTCTCCAACATAAGTCATCACTGGTGTTTCTAATTTTAGCCATTCTGGCAGGGTAAGATGGTATCTCAAAGTTGTTTTGATTTGCATTTCCCTGATAGCTAAGGATGTGGAGCATTTTCATAAGTGTCTTTCAGCCTTTTTCATTTCCTCCATTGAGAATTCTTTCTTCAGTTCTGTACCCCATTTTTTAATAGCGTTATTTGGTGTTTTGTTGACTAGTTTCTTGAGTTCTTTGTGTATTTTGGAGATCAGCCCTTTGTCAGATATAGGATTGATGAAAATCATTTCCCAGTCAGTGGGCTGCCGTTTGGTTTTATCGACTGTGTCCTTTGCCTTACAGAAGCTTCTAAGTTTGAAGAGGTCCCATTTATTAATTGTTTCTTTCAGTGTCTGTTCCCGTGGAGTTATGTTCAAGAAGCAGTCTCCTATACTAATTTGTTCAAGGGTACCTCCTACTTTCTCTTCTAAGAGGTTCAATGGGGCTGGATTGATGTTGAGGTCTTTGATCCATTTGTACTTGAGTTTTGTGCATGGCGACAGACATGGGTCTATCTACAGTCTTCTACCCACCCTCATCCAATTGTGCCAGCACCATTTGTTGAAGATGCTGTCCTTGCCCCATTGTATAATTTTAGCTCTTTTGTCGAAAATCAGGTGTTCATAGGTGCGTGGATTAATATCAGGATTTTCAATTCGATTCCATTGGTCTACCTGTCTATTTTTATGCCAATACCAGGCTGTTTTCAGAACTATTGCTCTGTAGTAGAGCTTAAAGTCAGGAATGGTGATGCCTCCTGAAGTTCTCTTATTGTATAGGGTTGTTTTGGCTATCCTGGGTCTTTTGTTTTTCCATATAAAGTTGATTATTATCCTTTCAAGGTCGGTAAGAATTGTGGTGGGATTTCAATGGGGATTGCATTGAATCTGTAGATTGCTTTTCATAAGATTGCCATTTTTACTATGTTAATCATACCTAACCAAGAGCATCGGAGATCTTTCCATTTTCTGGTATCTTCTTTAATTTCTTTCTTTAGAGCCAAAAGTTCTTATTATATAGGTATTTTACTTGTTTGGTAAGTGTTACACCAAGATACTTTATGTTGCTTGTGGCTATTGTAAAGGGTGATGTTTCTCTGATTTCTTTCTCTGTCTATTTGTTGTCTGAAAAAAGTAGGGCTACTGATTTTTTTGAGTTTATCTTGTATCCTGCTAGTTTGCTGAAGGTGTTTATCAGCTGTAGGAGTTCCCTGGTAGTGTTTATTGGGTTGCTTATGTAAACTATCATATCATCTGCAAATAGAGACAGTTTGACTTCTTCCTTTCCAATTTGGATCCCCTTGATCTCCTTTTGTTTTCTTATAGCATTAGCTAGAACTTCTAGTACGATATTGAAGAGAAATGGAGAGAGAGGACAGCCTTGTCTTGTTCCTGATTTTAGAGGAATTGGCTTAAGTCTCTCTCCATTCAGTTTGATGTTGGCAGTTGGTTGACCGTATATTGCTCTTATTATGTTTAGGTATGTTCCTGTTATCCCTGACCTCTCCAAGACCTTTATCATGAAAGGGTGTTGAATTTTGTCGAAGCTTTTCCGCATCTAGGGAGATAATCATATGGTTTTTCTTTTTCTGTTTGTTTATATGGTGGATCACATTGATAGATTTTCATATGTTAAACCATCCCTGCATTCCAGGTATGAAGCCAACTTGGTCATGGTGAATGATTTCTCTGATGTATTCTTGAATTCGGTTTGCCAGTATTTTATTGAGTATTTTTGCATCGATGTTCATCAGGGATATTGGTCTGTAGTTTTCTTTCTTAGTTGTGTCTTTGTGAGGTTGGGTACCAAAGTTATTGTGGCCTCATAAAAAGAGTTTGGCAATGAACCTTCTGTTTCTATCTTGTGGAACACTTTGAGGAGTAGTGGTATTAGTTCTTCCTTGAATGTCTGGTAGAATTCTGCACTGAATCCATCTGGCCCTGGACTTTTTTTGGTTGGAAGGCTTTTGATGACGGCTTCTATTTAATTGCGGGTTATAGGTCTATTTAAGTTGTTTGTATGTTCTTGATTTAATTTTGGTAAGTGATAGTTATCCAGAAATTTGTCCATTTCCTTTGAATTTTCAATTTTTGTGGGATACAGATTTTCAAAGTATGACCTGAAAATTGTCTGGATTTCCTCTGTGTCTGTTGTTATGTTCACCTTTTCGTTTCTGATTTTGTCAATTTGCATGTTCTGTCTCTGCTTTTTCGTTAATTTGGATAAAGGTTTGTCTATCTTGTTGATTTTCTCAAAAACCAACTCTGTTGCATTGATTTTTTGTATTGTTTTCCTGGTTTCTATTTTCTTGATTTCAGCCCAAGTTGATTATTTCCTGGTGTCTACACCTGCGGGGTGAATTCGCTTCTCTCTGTTCTAAGGTTTTCAGTTGGCTGTTAACTCTCTTATGTGACTATCCTCTGTTTTCTTCATATGGGCACTTAGTGCAATGAACTTCCCTCGTAGCACTGCTTTCAAGGTGTCCCATAAGTTCGGGTATGTTGTATCCTCATTCTCGTTGAATATTAGAAAGTCTTTAATTTCTTTCTTTATTTCTCCTTTGACCGAGGAATGGTGCAATTGCACATTGTTCAGTTTCCATGAGTTTGCAGGTTTTCTGCTATTTGTGTTGTTGTTGAATTCCAATTTTAAAGCATGGTGGTCTGATAAGGTACAGGGGACTATTCCTATTCTCTTGTGTCTGTTGAGGCTTGTTATGTCACCTAGTATGTGGTCGATTTTAGAGAAGGTTCCATGTGGAGCAGAGTAGAAGGTATATTTTTTTGTCTTTGGATGAAATGTTCTACAGATGTCTGTTAATCCCAGTTGAGACATAACTTCTGTTAATTCTTTTATTTCTTTGTTGAGTTTCTGATTTGTGGTCCTGTCTAGTGTTGAGAGTGGTGTATTGAAGTCTCCTACTATAAGTGTGTGAGGTTTTATATGAGCTTTGAGTTTTAGTAGTGTTTCTTTTACGAATGTGGGTGACTTTGTATTAGGGCCATAGACGTTCAGAACTGAGACTTTGTGTTGATGGATTTCTCCTGCAATGTATATGAAATGACCGCCTTCATCTCTTTTGACTAATTTTGGTTTGAAGTCTAACTTGTTAGATATTAGGATAGCTACGCCTGCTTGCTTCTCTTATTTCCATTTGATTGCAAAATCTTTCCCCAACCCTTTACCCTGAGGTAATGTCTATCTTTGAAGCTAAGATGTGTTTCTTGTATGCAGCAGAAGGATGGATTCTGTCTTCGTATCCATTCTGTTAGCCTGTGTCTTTTTATAGGTGAGTTAAGACCATTAATTTTGAGGGTGAGTAAGGACCATTGATTGTTGATGCTTGTTTGATTTAGATTTGTTGTTGTCAGTGGTATTGTGAATATATTTGTTCTGCTTCACCCTTGGATTCTGGTGTAGTTGGATTATCTGTTGCCTACATTTTTGTGGGCATAGTTACCTTCCTTGGGTTGGAGTTTTCCTTCCAATACTTTCTGTAGGGCTGGATTTGTAGATACATATTGGGAAAATATGGTTTTGTCATTAAATATCTTGTTCTCTCCATCTATATTGATTGAGAGTTTTGCTGGATATAGTAGCCTAGGCTGGGATCCGTGTTCTCTTAATACTTTTAGAACATCTATCCAGGACCTTCTGGCCTTGAGGGTTTCCATGGAGAAGTCAGGTGTAATTTTGATAGGTCTGCCTTTGTATGTTACCTGTCCTTTTGCCTCCGCTGCTCTTAATATTCTTTCTTTATTCTGTATGCTAGGTGTTTTGATTATTATATGTAGAGGGGTCTTTTTTCTTTGGTCCAGCCTATTTGGGGTTCGGTATGCTTCTTGTACTTTCGTGGGCATGTCCTTCTTCAGATTTGGAAAGTTTTCCTCGATGATTTTGTTGACTATGTTTTCGGCACATTTGAGCTGGGCTTCCTCACCTTCGTCTATGCCTATTATTCTTAGGTTTGGCCTTTTCATGGTGTCCCACATTTCCTGCATGTTTTGTGTTAAGGATTTGTTGGATTTATGATTTTCTTTGGTCGATGAATCTATTTCTTCTAGTTTATCTTCTGTGCCTGAGATTCTCTCTTCCATCTCTTGAATTCTATTGGTTATGCTTGTGTCCGTAGTTGCCGAATTTTTTGCCCAGCTTTTCAATTTCCAGCATTCCTTCCGTTTGTGTTGCCTTTATTTTCTCAATTTCAGTTTTCAAGTCTTGAACCGTTTCCTTCACCTGGTTAATTGTTTTTTCTTGGCTTTCTGTACTTTCCTTAAGGAATTTGTTCATTTCTTCCACTTTTTGTTTGTTTTTTCCTCCATTTCTTTAAGGGATTTTCTCACATCTTCTTTGAGGGCCTCTATCATTTTTTTGATGGTAATTTTTAAGTCGTTCCCTTCTGCTTCCTCTGCTTTGTTGTTGTGTTCCATTCTAATTGGTGTAGTTTCCCTAGATCTGGTGGTGTCTTGTTTGTCTTTCTGTTGTTAGGTGTTCTCTTGTATTGCCTTCTTCCCATAGCTTCTTCTAGTAGGTGTTGGTGGTGTATCCCCCCTCTCTCTATGGTACTTCCCCGATGGGCTTATGTGGGTCTGAGATTCAATATCTGTGGCTCTGTGTGGTCCAAGCTCTCTAGGAGGTTTCTCCGCAGACAGGGATTCAGGGATGGGTCAAGGATGAGGATCCAGAAGAAGATGTAAGCAGGTACTCACAGTGGTTCTCTGGCCAATAGCTGGTGGAAGAGGGCAAGGGCTGAGCTGGAACTTGAGAAGGTTTTGCAGGATAGTGGGATGTCACTGGAAACTGGCGCTCTCCAGCTGAGACCTTGTTCTTTGGCAGAGGCCAGGATTTGGGGGTCAAGGATCTTGCCTGCAGGAATTCCGAGTGGACCCGCAGAGATAGC
The DNA here is from genome assembly GCF_943737965.1 of Phodopus roborovskii. Taxonomy (NCBI): domain Eukaryota; kingdom Metazoa; phylum Chordata; class Mammalia; order Rodentia; family Cricetidae; genus Phodopus; species Phodopus roborovskii. Next base: position 495,717 of record NW_026125906.1, on the reverse strand, counting down.
CAAATGTAAGTTTTTAAAGGAGAGTGTTCCATGATTTGAGATGGGAAGCCAGTAAGTATCGCGGTTAAATAAGGATCAGGATAAACAAATAGGCCAAATAGATGTTTATTTAGGGAGAAATAACTTACAACCTAGACAGATGAACACCAGGAAATTTAACCCAATGCTCTCCTGTCCGAGTCATGCCAGCAAGAGGGCTTTTCCTGGCTCTCTCTCCGAACTTCTTCCACAGGTTACTTCCGCCCATGGCTCCACCCCCAATGGGCGTGTTCAGTGCCACAGAAGGACTATCTCACTACAAGTAAGTCGGCTTTTTGTGTAGGGGGGAAGGCAAGAAAGGGAACTGGAGCCCAGAGACTGATGGGCAAAATACTGGTTCACAAGAGGGAAGGTGTGCAAGAGAAGTTTGATGTAGAACAGGGATTCATGGGGACACAAAAACTAGGTCATGAAGGATGTCCCCTAGTGCTACCTCTAGGCAGTGAACAACCATCTGGGAAACCTGGTGAGGGACAAAAGGCGTCTCACATTCCTGTGCATCCTGCTCCTAAGCTATGAACGTGTGAATATGAGAAATCTCAGTCACTTTGTAAATTACCACAGAAGAACTGCCAGCTAGATAGAGGTCCGTGTGTTGCTAGAATGTCAGTGTTTTGGGTCTGGGGATAGGTAATAAGGACAAACTTTAGCTCTAGCCCTAATGAAAGTTATCCTTTTTTTTTTTCTTTTGTTTGACTCTGGGCATGCAAATAATACCAGATTTGCATACTATAATATGGGGAATGGAAGATAAAGGTGAGGTTTGAAGAACCAAATGCTTCCTACCACAAGTACAATAGTGCCCTGTGGAAAGGACCATAAGGACAATAGAGCACCTCCCTGATTAGTAAGGGAGAGACCTACAGATTACAGATGGACTACGACTTTCTGGGGACCCACAAGAAAATGCAGACCACTCTACCACAGATTAGATATGAAGTAATAGGTATGGGCCTAGGGGAGGAGAAAAGCATGGTTTCTCAATCCCTCCTCTAAAGAATGGCAGCAAGTGCTAGGCTGTCTGGAAAAAGGAGAAAGTCGGGAAGAAAAAGTTCTTAAGGTACATTCCCTTAGCACTCGAGGAGCTGTCACTGTCTCCACACAACAAGAACAGCTCACTTTTCTGGGAGACTCTAGTGGATTTTTCTCCTTTTCCTTTGCCTTCAGATCCCACCAAAGTGTCAGCATGGCCAGGGTGTGTCAATTGGAAATGGTAACAGGATCTTTGCACAAAGACCCAATTGGAACTTTTGAGCTCTGTCTTGAGGTACAGTGAGTGTGATCTGGATTATTGGATCTTAAAAGATCATTTGCCCTTCCTGGGTCTGACCATTTGGTGAGCAGTTCCATTAGGCATCAGGAATTAGTCTCTTAATTGTTTAAATAAGATGTCACAATGCACTTGATCACCTCAAAGAACAGCCTCATGTCTGGAGAGTGACAGCCTTTCCCTTTTCTTTTGTGTTGGATCTTTCTTCATCTCTTTGTAATGCTCTCCACGAATAGTGTACACCATTCAAATGTGATGACTGTGGTTGAGAGTTCCCCTGTGAATAGTTGTGTGTTCATGGGGCTGTGGAGGCGGATGTGAAATAAGGCCAGTTTTCCTTCAGAAGGTCTTTTATGTTTGTCTGTGTTGTTTCCATGGGTGTCCTATGTGAGGAGACATATGTTTTGGGGGGACATGTGCCCAAGCTGAAATGCTTTAGTACATGGCCACCTCATGTGTGGAGGCAGTCTTCTATTAGATTGAAGTTTATGATTAGCCTGGGGTTACTGGACAGTGATCTCAACCAGCCTGACTATCAATCTCTGTCCCCAGAAAAACTAGAGTTTGAGATAAGCTTCAATGCCTGACTTTTCTCACTGAAATCAGGCACTTGCTTTTAAGCCTTAAAGACCATTAGAGTCTGAGCTGAATCCCCAGTCCCAAAATGGCCTTTAATAGAGCAGGACTTTCACTGAGCCTGCACAGGTTTTGCATTTGCTGTCTGAATTGTTTTGGGTTCAAATGTTTACCTGCTCTTGGATGTGCAGGCATCCAAAAAATTGGGCAACACAAAGTGGTCTTGAAGAGCTTAAAAAGAAAAAGTTGGCCACAAATTGAGAAGGGTATGGAAAGTTTGGGTAGATCTGGGCAGAGGTAGAGGGAAAGAGGTGAAGGTGATGAAAACAAATTTTATGAAAATCTCAAAGAACTAATACCTATAATTTTAAAGGCATTTGACAGAGGTCATGGCCCCTAAGATTCTCATTTCCTATCTCAACTGGATGTGCTGTCACCCTGCCGTATGTAGTCCTATAGGGAACTGAAAATTTGGTGTTCGGCTCTCAGCCTCCAAATCTGTGACAGAAATACATTTGGGAATGAGCTATGCAGTGTAGTCATTCACTACTGAAAGTAGAGTTTCATTAGGAGGAGGTCACTTCATACAGCGTATATCAATGCCAGGGAGTTCCTAGTCACAGTAGATGTCTTAAGTCGATAGTGCAAATCTTTCTTCTGCTGATTACTGAACAGAGGAATTCTAGGAAATAGAACACATGAAGTTGCAAGACCAGGGAATTGCAAGGAAGACATGATGGTAAAGCGGTATGTGCCCAAACATTTTTATCTGAATAGAGCTCCTGAAATCCATGTGTTGGGAGAACTTAACAGACTCCCCACATAGTTCTATAGTATTCACCAATGTGTGTCTTGGCATGCACATAAATGAACGTATACACACACACACACACACGCACACACACACACACACACTTTTGAAATGTAGGAATATAACCTGAAAAATTAAAAGTAATATTCTAGAACGCATGTAGATCCATGGGTGACACCATCTTCAGTTGCCTAGGTGCCCATTGACCCTGGTGCCTAGGAACATGAGGAACCCAGGTTGGACAGGGCTGCTTGCTCTACCCAGTGGTTTTTTCCAGCCAAGCACTGTGTAACAAAGAAGAAAATGATCCCACAGGCTGACAGAGATCCAAGAATCACTTGCTGGTGAGCCACGTTTTGCTGTGCATATGCACATCCCTCTAAAATGTAATGTTCCTACTTGTATCCCCTCAAAAGATGTAACTGAAAGAAACAGAGCACCCCATTTCCCTCACAGCAAGAGAGCTGGACAGGACACATGTTCACTTCCTTTGCTCTAAAGCTGTCTTTCTTTGTTCTCAAAACTGTTTGAAAGTCATCTGCACACTGTGTGGACATGTGGGGACAAGCCAGCCTCTTAGGTGAATGTACCCCCAACTCTTCCCAGAGTACTTCCCTTAGTAGCTGCTAGGAAAAGATGCCAATCAGGCAAGCAGTTGTTCCATTTGGGCACTGAGTATATGAGCCTAGAAAGCAGTTAATATTACTGGAGGTGTGTGAGTTTGGGGAACACAGTCCTGCTAGAAGTGTGCCTATCAGGTCAGCAGGGTGGGTATACTGAAGGACACTAAGCAGTGTTCCTTTCTATGTCTTTTCTCCTGGTGCCTGTGGTTTTGGTTCCAAAATGTTCACATTGCCCTGAATCCCTATACATAGTCCATTGACTTCCTGAAGGAGAGGCTTTTCCCTCCCACAATTTCATCTCTTATACAACCAAACATCACAAAGCAAGGAAACCCATTGAAACCTGAAGTAGTTGAGCAATTTCAGCTGACTCCCCCAGCATTAACACTGCTGGAGTCCTAACCTCAGATCAGGCTCAGTAAGCCAGCAGTGGACAGAAATGTTGAGAGCCACCATCAAGAAAGCAGGCAAAGGGTAACCCCATGAGGATGCTCTTCCCAAAGTCATCACCAACACTCCTCCATCCCCACCTGCACAGTTCTCAGTTCTTCATGGGTCCTGTGTTGCATGTGCCCCTTAGCCCCAGTGTTACCAGGAGACCTCACTATGAGTGGGAATGATTGCATGCTAGGTTAGAGTCTGCAGGAGTCTCAGTTAGGGTTTTCTTGATGTGATGAAACCCCATGCACATGGGAACCCCTACAAAGGGAAACCATCAATTCTGGGTGGCATATACTTCAGAAGTTTAGTTCCTTATCTTCATAGTGGGGGGCATGGCAGAATGCAGGTAGACTTGGTGCTGGACAGGTAGCAGAGACTTCTACATCAGTATCCCTATACAATACCAAGAGACAGTGAGTGAACCACCAGACCTGGCTTGAGCTTGTGAGACCTCAAACCCACTACCCATTGACACACTTCTTCCAGCAAGGCCACACCTACTCCAGATAGTCCACAGCTATTATAATGCCACTCCCTTGAGTGTCTGGGGGTTATTTTCATTCAGACACCAAAGTAGTTATACATGCCACTGATTAGACTTACCCATGACTGTTTGCATTCAAAGACCAGGTAAGAAAGGAGAGTGAGCTAAGAATCGTAGGTCTCCCCTTCAATCCCAAAATGCAAGACCCAGAGGCAGAGAAATCTCTGTGAATTTTCACTCACTCTGGTCACGTAGGAAGTTCTGGGACAGCAACAGTCATGTACAGTAACTCAAAACAATATGAACAAAACATAACGGAGACTGGAGTAGGAATGCCTGGGTTCTCCTATTGCATTCCACTAACTTTAATGCCCACTAAGCATGCTTCAAGTTGTTTTTCCTCAGAGATTGTTATTCACATTTGGTCATGTGTATACTGGGATGACATCAAAATGCAGTGTGTTTCTGTAGAGATGACCACATGAAAGTGGTGTGATTTGGTCCATGGTGCTGGGCAGGTACGAGGGAAGGTTACAGCTCAGGGACATTCATCATGTTCTTGACCCTTTCTAGAGAGGGAACCACACAGTGTCTGTCCTTCCCAGTCTTTAGTTCCACCTGAGTCTGTGAGTACAGCAATGACAGCTCACTTCTTTAATTCACTTTATTTCTTGTTTTGGGGGATGGGCCTTGAATGGGCATGGTAAATCTCAAGGTCCAAGGTGGGATTCTCTTTGAATCTATTGTTCATGATATTGATGTCAAGGCTCAGGGCACATTAGTGAGAGATTTTATTTGGAATGGAGTCTTGTAAAGTTCAGGCACATGGACATCACCATGAAAAACAAATTATTTTGTCATTGTGGAAATGATATGACCATTTTCTAGTTCCACAGAGCGTGAGGTCAGTGCATGCACACACTAAACCCCATCCTATCCCCTTTCTCTCCCCAGGGAGAATGAGGCCCTCCATGGGGGATCTTCAAAGTCTGTCATATCATTTGGAGCAGAGCCTAGGGTCTCCCCAGTGTGTCTATGCTGAGAGTATGCCTCTTCGTGGAATGGGCTCCCAATGACAATTCCTATATTAGGGATAGATACTGATACATGTCCAGAGGTTCCTAGACTGCCCAGGCCTCCTAACTGACACCCATGTTCAGGAGGTCTGGGTCAGGACTATGCTGGTTTCCCAGCAATCAGACTGGGGTCCTTGAATTCCCCCTTGTTCAGGTCAGCTGTAACTGTGGTTTCTGCAACCGGGTCTTGACCCTTTTGCTCAGCATGCCTCCATCTCTAAAACTGGATTCTAGGTGTTCAGCTCAGTGTTTAGCTGTGGGTGTCTGTTTCTATTTCCATCAGCTACTAGATAAGGGCTCTGTGGTAGCATATAAGTTAATCATCAATCTCATGATCAGGTAAGGGCATTTAAGGTAGCCTCTGCCCTGTTGCTTAGATTTTTATCTGGGGTCATCCTTGTAGATCTCAGGACATTTTCCTAGTGCCAGATTTCTCCTTAAACCTATAATGGCTCCCTCTATTATTGAATATCTTTTCTTACTCTCCTCTATTTATCCCCTGTCTCAATCTTCCTGCACCCTTGTATCTTCCTCTCACCTCCTCTACTTCCCTTCTCTTTCTCCCAACTCCCTCTCCCCTCTGCCCATGCTCCCAATTTGCTCAGGAGATAATGTCCCTTTGTTCTTCTCAGGGGGACCATGTATGTCTCTCTTAGGTTCTCTTTGTTTGCTAGCTTTTCAGGCAGTGTATTGTATGCTGCCGATCCTTTGCTCTAGGTCTAAAATCCATATATGAGTTGAGTACATACCATGCTTGTGTTTTTCTGACTGGGTTACCTCACTCATTATGGTCTTCAAGTTCCATCCATTTGCCTGTGAATTTCACAATTCATTGGTTTTGTTTGTTTGTTTGTTTTTGGGTTTTGGTTTGGTTTTGTTGTTGTTGTTTGTTTGTTTGTTTTGTTTTATTTTGGTTTGGTTTGGTTTGGTTTTTTTTCCTGCTGAGTAGTACTACATTGTATAAATGTACCACATTTTCTCAAACCCTTCTTCAATTGAGCGGCATTTAGGTTGCTTCCAGTTTCTGGATATTACAAATAATGTTGCTAAGAAGATAGTTGAACAGATGTCCTTGTTGTATGAATGTGCATCTTTTGGGTATATGCCTAAGAGGGGAATTGCTGGATCTTGTGGTAGACTGAATCCCATTTTACTGAGGAACAGCTGTACTGATCTCCAAAATAGCTGTACAAGTTTGCACTCCCACCAGCAGTGGAAGAGAGTTGTCCTTCCTCTGCATTCTCTCCAGCATAAGCTGTCTTTGGTGATTTTTATCTTAGCCATCTGAGAGGAGTAAGATGATGTCAGAGCTGTTTTGATTTGCATTTCCCTGATGGTTAAGGATGTTGAGCACTTTCTTAAGGGTCTTTCAGCATGATTTTTAATACATTTGTGTTTTATATTGAAAACTACATTTAACAACTGAATACACATTATTTATTATTTTGTGTGGTTATTGGACTTCTGTAGTTATCAATTCATGTAAATAATGATTATACTTATTCTTGTTTACAAATGTATCCCAATTCCAAATACCTCAAAACAACAATAACAATAACATCAACAATACTGCATCAATTGCTTGATGCTGCCATGACAAGATGTATCAAACTTGGCTGCATAGTTTTGGATTATAAGATTCTGAAAGAATTGACTTGGCTGACCTTTTTGTCTGAATCTTTCTTTGCCCTGATCTTCTTTTTAGTTACTTGCCGAATATTGTTGGTACTGTTTGGTTTCTATTTAAATAACTTCTTTAATAATCATCACATAGAGTTCTTCCCATGACTCTGTATGGCTGTCTTAGGGATACACAACTTATATGGGCATAGGAGCCGATTCTATTTCAGTGTGGCATTTTCTTGACTTATTACCTTTGTAATTACCAAGAACACATTCAGAGATATGGTGGATTAGGACATCAACATATCTATTTTTAGGGGACATTACACAATTCAGCCCAAATGATCCACATCTGAAATATTCCATTGGTACTATTAAATACTAGGCCATGTGCTTATAGATTACTTACTACAGGTGGACAGTTTAAAGTTTCCTGCTTTGCTGAGATGCAAGACACACTATGGCCTATGGGCCAAAAGAAACATTACAGAAGAATTTTGGGTGACTGACCTGGCAGTGAGTTGTCTCTGTCAATTCTAGAGTTTATATATTATCCTTCTGTGGTCTTTGGTAGAGTTGAAGATAGATAGCCATTGTTATAGTGTTCCTTAGTTATGATAAAAGATAAGTTACATATAGGACTTTAGACTCACAAATATAGGATAGATAAAATATTTTCTTTAAATCTTGCTAAATGTTATTGACTAAATATTGTAATTATAGTTTTTGATAATAACTTTTGTTAAAGTTAAAACATTTTACTTATTTAGACATAAATGAGGAGATGATGGGGAAAATCTTCTGTACATGTGTTTCTCTTATTGGTTGATGAATAAAACAATGTTGGCCAATGGGGAAGCAAGATAGGCTGGACTAGGAGACAAGGAATATTCTGGGAGAGGTAGGAGAGAAGAGAAGTCTTGATGTGATCTTGGGATGAAAGGATGAATTAGTCTGGCATTCTCAGTAAGATAAGACCATGTACAAATTCATATATTAGTAATTATGGGTTAATAATTAAGATGGAGCTAGCCAATAAGAAATGCTAGCCACTGGCCAACAGTTCATAATTAATACAAATCTCTGTGTGTTATTTGAGGCTGATGCAACTGTGGACCCAGCTGATGGGAAAGTGCTTACAACAATTTACATCACTCAATTATCACATAAATCATTATTCTCAATAAGTTTGTCTAATTTGTTCTAAGTTATTTAGGTAATAACAAGCAAAAATATGACAGTCCCCAAGATACTTGATTATTCATAAATATATCTCTGTAATTTATGTTGTGACAGGGTTTCACTATGTCTCTGCATCCCAAATTATGGATTCAAATTCAAACACCATTTTGCTTAACAACTTTCAAATTTGTTACATTGAAAGAAAATTTATAAAAATCATGTTTCATTCAGTGTGCATAGATTTTTACTTTGGTGACATTTTTAACAAAGCTATAGTAAAAGTTGAAACATATACACACACACACTATTAAAGATAGATTCTTCTTTCATACCATTTCCCTACCTTCATTCCTTCAAGGTCTCCCCCAACTCTCCTCTTCCTGAGATCCACTCCTCCTGTTTCCCCTCAGAAAAAGCAGGCCTCAATAGACAACAACCAAAAAGAAAAGATACAATAAGACAAGGCAAAATCCCTCCTAACTAGACTGAACAAGACAACCCAATATGAGGAAAAGAGTCTCAAGAACAGACAAAAGAGTCACAGATATACCTGCTCTCCACTGTTAGGGGACCTAATAAATGCCAAGCTAATAGCCATAAAATATACACAGAGGACCTGATACAGATCCATGCAGGCCCCATACTTGTCACTTCAGTCTCTGAGATTCAGTATGAGCCCTTCTTAGTAAATTCAGTGCACCCTTTTCTCCTGATGTCTTTCATCCCCTCTAACTCCTACAATCTTTCTTCTCCCTCTTCCATGGAGTTCCCCAAGCTCCGAGGGTAGGAACCCAATGGAGACATCCAATTTAGACTCTCTTCACACAGTGTCTGTGTGTGGGTCTCTGCACCTGCTCCCATCTACTGCCAGAGGAAGTCTCTTTGATGATGAGTGACAAGGCACCAATCTATGAGTATAGCAGAATAACAATAGGAATCATTTTATTGATTTTATTTTTCCTGTCGTGTGGTTTGTTCTACACTAGTTCTCTGGGCTATCCAGTCTCTGGTCCTGGCCATCAAGGCTGTGTCAGGCATGGGCTTTCTTTTGTAGCTTGGGCCTTAAGTTAAACCAGAAATTGGTTGGCCACTCCCACAAGGCCTGCACCATCATTGCCCCAGAACATTTTGCAAGCAGAACAGATTGTAGGTCAAAGGTTTTGTAGCTGGGTTGGTGTCCAAGTTTCTCTTTCAGTAGCCTGAAAAGTACTTTCCTACATCAAAGAGAATAGAACATAGTGGTGAAGACTTCATGCACTCATCAGTTTGATCTCTCCATATTCAACGAACTGTGTGGATGTCGTCCTCAAAAATAGGGCCAAACTGTCAGTTTCTGATGAGTGATTGTCTGTACTAGCATAGCCTGTGTTGTTTGGAGACATCCTCAGCCAATAGCTCCCCCAAATGCAACCTCAGCCTACAACTGGAAGCTTTGCCTTGATACAAAAGATAGCTAATAGAGACCCCATATCCTCGATTATTAGGAGTCCTCACTGGGGTCACCCTCACGGATTCCAAGAAGTTTTTACCTCATGAGGTTTTCACACTGCTCCCCAAATGCCCCCCAATTCCAGCTGTCTCTCCTTCCATTCCTTCACTGCCCATCTGACCTCTTCCATTCCCTTTCTTACCAGCCCCTTGTCCACCTGAAAAATCTATTCTATTGACGTTTCCCTGGGAGATCTATGCATCCCCCACCAAAGTCCTACCCTGGTTCTCTGGATTTGTAGCATTGTTAAACTTTATTTCATAGCTAATAGCCACTTACAAATGAACACATATCATATTCGTCTTTCTGGGTCTGGGATAATTTACTCAGGATGATTTTTTTTCTAGTTGCAAATATTTCCCTACAAATTTCATGACATCATTTTTTTTAAGAGCTGATGTACCCCATGTACCACATTTTCATTATCCGTTCTTACATTCTGGGAAATCTAGGTTGTTTGCAAGCTCTGGCTATTATGAACAAAGTCACAATGAACATAGTTGAACAAGTGTCATCATGGGAGGATGGAGTTCTTAGGTATTTGCCAAAGAGTGGTATAGCTGAGTCTAGAAGTAGATTGAGTCCAAACTTTCTGAGGAACCACGATATTGATTTTTATAGTGGCTGGACAAGTTTTCACTCCCACCAGCAATGAAGTAATGTTCCTCTTAGTCCATATCCTCTCCAGTATTAGCTGTCACTTATGTTATTAATCTTAGCCATTCTGGAAGGTGAAATATGAAATCTCAGAGTTATTTTGATTTGCATTTCCCTGATTTCTAAAGATGTTGAACATTTCTGGGTTTCTCAGCCATTTGAGATTCTCCTATTGAAAATACTCTGGTTAGACCTGTACACCCATTTTTTCATGGAAAATAATTGCTTCTCTCATACAATACATCCCTACCACAGTTTTCCTCTCTCTGTGATTCTTCTAGCTCCCTTCCACTTCCCTTCTCACCCAGATCTACTCCCCATCTTCAGAAAAGGGTGACTTTTTTATTTTTAGTTTCTTGAGTTCTTTATATGATAAGATACAAGAGGTTATTTCAATTTTATTGTATCTTGACAGTTGCTTTGTGTCTATGTGATCAATTTTGGAGAAAGTTCCATGAGGTGCTGAGAAGGAATATTCTTTGCCTTTAGTGAATTGTTAATTCCTATTATTTTGTTGTTGATGTGGGTGGTGGTGGGGTGGCTGCATACTTTCCTTCTATTGGTTTTGCTGGTGTGAGATTATTACACGTTACTTGGCCTTTTTCCTTTGCTGCTCTTAATACTCTTTCTTTATTCTGTATGTTTGGTATTTTGATTATTATGTAGTTAAGGGATTTTCTTTTGTGGTCCACTCTGTTTGATGTTTTATAAGCTTCTTGTACTTTCATTGGCATGTCCTTCTTCAGGTTGGGAAAGTTTTCTTCTATGATTTTGTTGAATATTTTTTTCTGTATCTTTGAGTTGGGTTTCTTCACCTTCTTCTATACCTATTATTCTTAGCTTTAGCATTGTCATGGTGTCCCATATTTCCTGGATGTTTTGTGTCTTGGATTCGTTGAACTTAAGATTTTCTTTGGTTGATGAATCTATTTCTCCAAGTTTATCTTCAATGCCTGATATTTTTCTCTTTCATCTCTTGTATTCTCTTGGTTATGCTTGCATCTGTAGTTCCTGATCATTTACTCAGCTTTTCTATTCCCAGCATTTCTCAGACTCTGTTTTTGTTGTTGTTGTTCTCTCTCTTTTTTAATATATGTAGTCAGTATTATATGGATAGTATATATAGTCTATACAGTTTTTTTGGGGGGGGGGAAATTTGGGCGTCATTCTTTCCAAACTACTTCCTGCTGGTAAGGGGCACCGTTGTCTTTATTTCAGCTTTCAAACTTTGCACTGTTTGAATTGTTTCTTGCAATTTTTGGTTTGTCTTTTCTTCTATTTCTTTTAAGGATTTTCTCATTTCCTCTTTTTTCCCCTCTTTTATGGTCTCTATAACCTTGGGTAAGTTGTTTCTAGAGACATTCTCTTCTGCTCCATCTGTGTTGGGAGGTTCAGGTCTTGCTGGTGTGAAGTCCCTAGACTCTAGGGACATCATATTGATCTTTCTGTTGTTGACTGTGTTCTTATACTGTTGTCTTCCCATCCCTTTTTCCAGGGTGTACCTGTGGGGTCTCTCCCTCTCTTGGTGGGTGCAGGACCAAGGTTCTTTTCCTATGGGTGTAAGTGGGTCAAATAATCCAATGGCTCTCTCCTTCCACAGGGTGGTGGCATGACTAGGGTGGTGGCAAACTCTGGATGGGATGGATGGGTTACCAAGTCCTCAGAAAGCTCTGAGCAGGGCACTGGAAGGCAGGTTCTCCCATAGGTTGTGGTGAAACCAGGATGCTGACAGACTCTGGATGGGCTGGTATGCCAGAACCTGCTCCCCCACCCTTGTGAATGCCTCAGGAGGCTCCAAGCAGGGCCCCAAGAAGGTGGGCAGGAATTAGGTTCAAGCTTACCACCTTCTAGGACTCTGACAGACTTGATGGGCTGGTCCACTGGAATGTGCCCCCCCACATGAAGTCCCCAGTCCTCAGAAGGCTCCAAGGAGGGCTATATTTTACATTCTATTCCCACTTCTGACTCCAAATATTGCGGTTTAATAAAGATCAAGATAAACAAGTAGGCCGAATAGATTTTTATTCAGGGTGAAATAACTTACAACCTAGACAGATGAACACCAGCAAGTTCCACCAGATGCTCTCCTCTCTGCATCCAGCTAGCAAGAGGGCATTCCCTGGCTCCTCCTGACCTAGTTCCACAGGTCACTTCAGCCCCTAGCTCCACCCCCTAATGGGCGTAGTCAGCACCACAGAAGGAGACAAAGTGAATATCCCACTACAATCTCCCCTTTCCTGCTTCCTCAATCTTGCCCTCATGCCCACCCCTTTGCTTTCAGAGAGAGTAAGGTATCCCATGATGAGCCAACAATGTCCACCCCATCACCAACTTGAGGCAGGAACAACCCTTCCCCCTGTCTAGACTTGGCAAGGTCTCTCTCCATAGGGGAAGGGCTCCAAAAAGCCAGTTCATGTACTATTGATAGATACTTCTACCTATTCCAGTGGTCGCACAAATATCCTACCCCACTCACTGTCACCCACTTCAGCGGGCCTACTGGCTTCTATGCAGGTTCCCCATGTATCAGTCCGGAGTCAGTAAGCTACCATTTTCTTGGACTGTGTGTCTGTGTGGGTTTTCCAACCCTGGTCTTGACATATTTGCTCTTATTGTCACTCCTCTCTCTCTTCAACTGGACTCAGTGATTTCAGCCCAGAGGTTAGTTATGGGTCTCTGCATCTGCTTCTATCAGTTACCAGATTAAGGTTCTATGATGGCAATTACAGCAGTCTGTAGTGAGATATCTACCACGTCAGACATCAGACATGGTGGAGATCTCACTACATTAGTAAGCAATCTGATTATAGGGGAATGCCAGTTCAAGCAACCGTTCAACTATTAGAGTTTTAAATGGGGTCATCCTTGTTTATTCCTAGAAATTGCCCTAGTATCAGGTTTCCCACTAATACCATAATGGTTCCTCTATTAAGATAATTCTTTCCTTGCTTCTTCCTCTGACCTTTCCCCAATTCAACCATCCCATTCCCTGGTCTTCACCTCCTAATTGCCCTTACTTCTTCCCCTCTCCCTGACCACCAACCTCCCTCCCATGCTCCTGATTTACTCAGGAGAGCTTGTCTGTTTGCCATTTCTCTTACTAGGCAGATCTTTGTATGTCTCTCTTAGGGTCTTCTTTATTACCAGGCTCCATAGCCAGTGTGGTCATCATGCATATATACATACATACATAGATACATACATAGATACATACATACATACATACATACACAATACATACATATGTGTTCAAGCTCACTTAAATTAGGGCTATATCATCTGAGTGAATATATTGTGTGAGAAGTTTCACAATTTCCTTGGTGCTGTGCAGTAAGAGAGAGGGGGTGGTAATTGCTGCAATCTTGAGAAATCCTTTGTGTGACCATCAGACCATGGAATCCATGTTGCATTTCCACACTTTTGTGAAATTTCCCTGAACATGCACCATAACAGGGCCCCCAGCACAGAAAGAATAGCATCTGGGGCTCGGGGACCAGTGCCACACAGGATCTCACAGACCCTGATTCTTAGCACAAGGAGGAAGTGTCTGCCAATCTGCACACTCTCATTGAAAATCAATGAATGACAGCTTGTGTGCAGATCCTGTGTCCTTGTGCTCTGTGTTTTTGCTTGTCACAAACAGACTCAGAGCACGTTCAGGAAAGTTGTAATGTTGAAAAGGCTCTGAAATAATAAACATGTCCCCCATACTCCTTCATACTCCTTCATACTGCTTCAGGCCTGGATCCTGTAGAAAGAGGCTGGACATGTGGCAGTCTCCATGAGCCCTGGCTCTCTCTCCCAGTTTCGTAGGAAACCACCATCACTCCATCGTGTCAGAAAAATTTCTTTTTCTCACAGGTTATTGACTTCCTCTGACACAGTGGCTTCAGGATGAGATGAAAAACCTACATCTCAGCCATCACCTACTGTCCAGAGTACTCACAGGGCCTCAAGCTGGGTAACAACATTTAAGGAACAAGGATCTGCAACCTCTCATGAGAGAAAATCAGGATGGTGCAGTGCAGGAATGTCTGTCTCTTTCAAAATGGCTGGGAGATGTTAGCATGGTGCAATCATATAGGTAAATCATGCTGCACTGATGAAATGTGTTGCAAATGCATCACCACGACAACTGCAATCAAAGCATCATTGGAGTCTCTTTTTCACCCAGCCTTTGAAGCATACTTGAGGTTTTGAGAGGAATGGCAACACTCCTAAGGCACTGGAAACTGTTTGTGAAGATGCTGCCTGCTATGTTGTGAGTGTGAGAAACATATCCTGGTCTGCTCCTCCTGCAAACACTGCATCAAAGAGTGTGAGTCAGGATGTGGGAACACACTATGGTGGGAGCTTTACTATTTAGGAAAGGGCTGGTATTATTCGAAGGTAGATTGCAGTTAATTAAAACTGTACAGCTCAAGGCTGGGTAGCCTGGTGGCTGGAAAAGTGTCTGGATCATAGATGTGAGAACCTGGGGTGGGATCCCCATGAACAATCTCAAAAGCCAGGCCAGAAAGGTCAAGCCCATTATCCTAACCACAGAACAATATCCATCACTAAATGGCATTTCCTTTCTTCTAATGTGTCCTCACTTTACTCATCACAAGCCACATTAATTGGGTTGATAGTTTTACCATAACAGGGTGTGCCACAGGTTAGGCAGACTCTGTTTTTTGTTGCTGTTGTTGTTTGTTTGTTTTTCGTTGGATTTTGGTTTTTGGTTTTTTTGAGACAGGGTTTGCTTGTGTAGCTTTGGAGACTGTCCTGGAAATTGCTCTGTAGATCAGGCTGGCCTTGAACTCACAGAAACCTACATGTCTCTGCCTCCTGAGTTCTGGAGCGAAAGGTATGAGCCACAAATGCCCTGCCAGGCTTTGTTTTCCTGGCCAACCACTGCCCAAACATCTGTGTCATGTGATGATGTGATATGCCCTCTTCCCCATGAAAGGATTGTTATAAAAGGAACAGTCATACCACCCAGCATTACAATACCCCTCAAGTCAGATATGAAGTCCAGTAGCTTAGACTTTATCAACACTAGACATAACAAATGAATTGTAAGGAACAACACATAAGCTGTTCATATCTGCATTTTGCACTTAAGCCACAGCATTGCTATGCACTTCTCTGGCAGAGTTATCAGTGTATTCCACAGGCCTGAAGGGCACACATAGGAACATGAAAGGAAGAGATCTTCTCCCCTCAAATGCAAAGAGTGCAGTTACTACACACAGCCTTAACTTTAACAAAAGCAAGGGCTGACATTGTCCCCATTATAGGTAGAGAGTGATTTCTGTGCAGCATCTCCCTTGTGAGGAGCATCCATGCCATTCAATTCAGAATGAGAACAAGTCATATTCTCCCTCCTACCATTGCTCATGACAGGTTTAATGTTGGCTTGTTTGTAGATGTTGTTTGTTCTTTCATGTTTTAATGAATACCACACACTTTCCCAGACAATTTATACTTTCAGAAGAAGGAGTGACATTTTAAAACCACATTTAACATGCAGACCCTCAAAGAGTAACTTAGAACCTAGCCCAAGTTGGGCATATAAGCCGTTCAGTATCAGAAGTTCTCCTGTTGCTACTTAACATGAAATGGACAAGGGATTTGAAAGAAAACATACCAAAGTATCAATGAAAGACCCTTGGTTTTTAAAATGGTGAAGCAAAACATCTAAACAGTATGAATGTCAATTGATCTCTTAATGAAACTACAGAAAAAAGCCAAGACTGCTTTGTGTGAATGCCATTGCATTTCTTAAACAAGGAATGAGGAGCACCTAGGCCATCATATTTGAGACTGTGCTCTCTTCTGTAGCTTGTAGAAATGAGCCTCCTTCAAGATCTCATTAATATGAGCATAAGGACCTTGTTCTTCGCTCACTGAATACTCCTCCTGGGAGACAGAGGGGGTGTTGGAGTCATTTTCAGGCATGTTCTGGTTTAAGCCATTCTCTGGCATACGTTCTCGACTGGTGTTGTTGATGCCACTATGGCTCCTTGCATTACCACAGCTTGATGACTGAAAGGAGAAAGACAGAATCAGCATGGCTATTATGATACTGTCATCATTTCCTGTTCAGCTTGAAGAATACTGACATCACACTCTACAAAAGGCTTCACCATCTATAAAGTGCAATCACTTGGGTAGTTCCTTCCCTACTTAGATCAGTGCTATAGCCCAACCTGGGTTAATAGCACACATTTGGCAGACTAGGGAAGCGATGTGTCATGGGCCCAATGGCCAGTCTCTAGGCTTGTCAGGAGAGGGTTCAAGCACAGGCTTTTTCACTCCAAATCCCTCCATATATCCTCTGGCCCTGATGGCGCCCTACTTTCCAATTACCTATAGCAGGGAAGAAATTTCCCAACATCCAGAAGAAAGCAGCAATCAATGATAAAGAATGTGATTGGAGATGGGACCAAAATAAGTAATGCAGGTCCATGCCCCAACTTGGCAAAGATACTGTGGGGAAAGCTCCATTTACACATATGTACACATGTGCATACATACAAATTACAGGGTCATTACATGAATATCCCATACAGTGGACAAATGTGCTAGTACTATAACAATTCAAGGCTCCACCCATTATCTCAAAATGCCTTTAATAAATTTTAATGACAGCTCTATGTCAACACTCAGCATTTCTTATGACGAACAGCCCTGATCTCCTATTTGTGCCTTTAATATTGGTTGCCTATGGTGAGTTTGCTCTTAATATTGTCTGTCCTGGAAATAACTTCACGCAGTCATATTGGTGATATTATGTAGTGGTATTATAATGTACCTGCAAGAGCCATGTTCTGGGATTCTGTAGCCTAGGGATGACATTCAGTGATAGAGTGCTTTCATCCCATGCATGGGACTTTCTGTTCAAGCTCCTTGGATACAGGACACACACTTGTGAACAAACTCAGAAACTGCTTGACTCTAATATTAAAACTATCAAAGGAGGATGAGGTGATCCCAATGGCCCTTATGTGAAAAGAAATGTTGAGCAATAAGGAAGCTATATATCTTATAAGGCCATTTTTGCAGCTAGGAGCTGCAATAGTGACAGAAATCAAGGGGTGTCATCATTCCCAGTTGATGTGGAACTTGGCAGCTCACTATATCACCCAAGATATCAAATAACACCATGTATGCACTGAGTCTCATGCATTCATAGGCTGTCTTTGAGAAACAAAGAAGTGAAATAAATCTGTGTGATTAACTGTCTATCAGCTATCACTGGATGTGAGGACTATGATTGTAAAAGTGGTCTCAGAATAATCCAGACAAACTACACCCATTCTATGGCCAGCAGTATAAACTTCTCCATGTATTACTTTTACTCTATAGTTTGCTTAGGAACACTTACATTGGATGAAAACATCTAATACACACACTGAATCACCTAGTTAGATTTCCTTTTTTTTTTATCAACTATATTCTGAAAAAAACTGCAAAGAAAGGAAACAATGACAAACGAAAGAATATTTGGTTTACGCTCTTTTGTCATGAAGATGGTAGCATCACATGAAGAGGGTATATAATACATTTAGGAGTTGAGGATAGGGGGACATTGTTAGAAATCACCCTATCTCACAGGAAGTCCTGTCTTGGAACCCAGGTCAGCAAGGCAGGTCCTAAGAACCACTCCCAAGGAAGCAGATGGAGGTTTGCGGATATGGTATTGGAACAAAAATAAGACAGGTAGACCAAGGGAATCAAATCGAAAATCCTGATATAAACCCAGACACCTATGAACACCTGATTTTCGACAAAACAGCTAAAACAATATAATGGGATGAGGAAAGCTTCTTCAACAAATGGTGCTGGCACAATTGAATGGTGGTGTGTAGAAGACTGCAGATAGACCCATGTCTGTCGCCATGCACAAAATTCAAGTCCAAATTGATCAAAGACCTCAACATAAATCCAGCCACACTGAACCTCTTAGAAGAGAAAGTAAGAGGTACCCTTGAACAAATTGGTATAGGAGACTGCTTCCTGAACATAACTTCAGGAACACAGACACTGAGATCAACAATTAATAAATGGGACCTCCACAAACTTAGAAGCTTCTGTAAGGCAAAGGACACAGTGGAGAAGACCAAAAGTCAGCCCACAGACAAAGGACTGATCTCCAAAATATACAAAGAATTCAAGAAACTAGTCAACAAAACACCAAATAATCCTATTAAAAAGTGGGGTACAGAACTAAATAGCGAATTCTCAATAGAGGAAATAAAAAAGGGTGAAAGGCACTTAAGAAAGTTCTCAACATCCTTAGCCATCAGGGAAATGCAAATCAAAGCAACTTTGAGATACCATTTTACTCCTCCCAGAATGGCTAAAATAAGAAACACCAATGACGACTCATACTGGAGAGGATGTGGAGAAATGGGAACACTCCTCCACTGCTGGTGGGAGTGCAAACTCGTATAGCCATTATGGAGATCATTATGGCAGTTCCTCAGGAAAATGGGAATTAGTTTACCACAGGACCCAGCAATTCCCCTCTTAGGCATATACCCAAATGATCCACATCCATACAACAAAAACATGTGCCCAACTATGTTCATAGTAGCACTATTTGTAATAGCAAGAATCTGGAAGCAACCTAGATGCCCCTCAACTGAAGAATGGATAAAGAAGATGTGGCACATCTACACAATGTAATACTACTCTGCAGAAAAAAATAATGTAATCTTGAAATTTGCAGGCAAGTGGATAGCACTAGAAGAAACCATCGTGAATGAAGTAACCCAGTCACAAAAAGAGGAACATGGTATGTACTCGCTCATATATGGATTTTAGACCTAGAGCAAAGGATCACCAGCCTATAATTCACACCACCAGAGGAACTAGGATACAAGGTATATTCCAAGAGATTCATATAAAGTCCCTCACAGAAGAGGGAAGGGACAAGTCCCCCAGAGCACATGGGAAGTATGGGAAGGGGGCAGTGAATGGAGAGAGAAGTAGGAGAAAGTGAAGGGAAGGAGAGGAAAGCACATGCAACTACGGAGATTGAGCCTGGGTACAGATGGAAGACAGGAGAGAGAAAAAGAGAGTGAGAGAGAGAGAACATAAAAGAGGGAGCCATTGCTGATTTGAAGAGAAAACTGAACCTAAAGAAAGGTCTAGAGACCTACAGGACTGCTGCCAACTAACAATTTGAAAAACCCTGGAAAGGCTACCATAAATGCCGTTCCCGGATAGTGAGATCAACAAGTAACTTATCCACTATCATGGAACCCTCATCTAGTACCTGTTGGAAACAGAAACAAACACCCATAACTAAACACTGAGTTGAACTAGAATCTAGATGCAGAGGGACAGGACAAGACCAGGTTGCAGAAACACATAGAGACAGCTGACCTGAACGAGGAGGAACTAACATGCCCCCAGACTGATAGTTGAGAATCCAGCATGGGACTGATTCAGACCCTGAATATGGGTCTCAGCTAGGACGACTGAGCAGTCTAAGAGACCTCAGATAGTGGAACTAGGATGTATTCCTGGTGTACAAAAGGACCTTGCGGACACATCCCCCATGGAGGGATACTGCCTTAACCTAGAGACAGGAGAGAAGTCCTAGTCCCAACTTCAAATGACTTGACAGATTAACATGACCCCACCTGGATGGCATTGCCCTACATGTGGAATTGGGGTGGGGGGAATGGGAGGGGAAGATGGGTGCATGTGAGGGGGAGAGAGAGTAGGAGGGAGAGGGGGAGAGGAAGGGAAAGAGGGAGGAAGGGAGAGGAAACTTAGATCAGCATGTAAAATAAAAAAAATGAGGTTAATGACCTGTAGTGCCGGAAAAGAGACCTTTGGAACAGGATTCAGTGCCCCACAAAGTAGCAGAGACAGCCTACCTCTGCCATGCTTTCTCCATCTACAAGGCTATTCACCCATCAACAGCCCTCCCTGTTACAAAGTCCTGCTGAAGGTATGACCTTCATGGGGAATCCTTGAATTAGATATATTTAAAATGCAGGACTAACTGGGAATTTGTTTACTGCTTGATCAGACTTTCCCTTTGGCAGAAAAACTCTCTTCATAACAGAACTATTTCCACCTTCGTACACCTGAGTTTCATAAACAAGGAGTTCTTTTATCAGAACATACAAGACCTGGAAAGTTCCAAGACTGCCCAAATCTTTCTATACACATGAATGCTTCTTAGCATGTTCTGACTACATCTGTCAACTTCTGTTCACCAAGACCACTGAAGTAGGAAGCCAAATACTTTAGGGAATAAAGGCTATTATTGACCATGTTTGTGATGGTTCATGCCTTTTTTATCTCATCACATGGATGTCAGAGGGAGTCAGTTATTTGATGTGCAGACTTAGTTCCAGGACAGCCAGGGTGCACAGTGAAACCCTGTGAATAAAACAAACCAAAAAAATAATAATAAAAATAAAATAAAATAAGACAAAAAACAAATGAACAAAAAAAATTGATTGATTTGTGTGTTTCTGAGCACATGCTATGTACACAATGAATATTTGCATGCCATGCAGGACAGAATAGGGAGGTCCATGCTCTCTAACTGGAATTAAAGGTGGATGGAATCCCCTCAAAATGAAAGTCTAGGTTCTCTGAAAGAGAAGCTACTGTCCACAACTGCTCAACCATCTCTACAGCCACACTAAGTTCACTCTGGTATCCCTGCACTCTCCACAAAGTGTAGCACTTCTCCTGCACATGCCCTTGCAGATACATGCATTCCATAAAATAAAAGCATCCTTAAGATGAATTTGGGGAAGAAGGTCTCACTATTTAAGAATTACAAGGGTGTGAAACAATGATGATGTGGCCTGGGTGCATGTGCAAGACACTGTTATACTTCATTCAGGGCCTTGGTAAAATCTGCATGTTTACCTCAGAGCCAAAGCAGCTGTGTAGACAGCTGAGAACTTCTACAGCTGTATTTGAAGTCAAGACAGAGAATTACCCTTGGGAATTTCTTCTCAGTGGCTCAGAGCTTACCTGGACTTCATATGTAAGACAATTCTGGGTAGGCACATATTATTGCAATACCTAGCATGGTAAGAAAACACTAAGGGTATATACATCAGTGGTACCTACAGATCCTTAATCAGACTTAAACCATGCCTGAAAAGGGGAGAAATCAGACCTGTTCCAGGAAACCTAGCCAACCATCCAGGGATAGATACAACAATGTGTAAGGAGTAAGGTTTTTTCCTCCTGCAGCTGGTCTTGTCCCACTGCCTTGACAGCCCCAAATAATACACCAAGAATCTGTATTTGATACAATGCTGTTGCCCAGTTACTTGTTTCTTATTGGCTAGCTCTGTCTTAAGTATTAACCCATTTCTATGTATTTCCAATGTGGTTCCACCTTACTGTCTGGTCTCCCCAGTCTCTCCATGCTGACTCGTCCTTACTACTTCCTCGAATCCTCCTTGTCTCCTAGTCCCTCCTATCTTCCTTTCCCATTGGCCAACAGTGCTTTATTCATTGACCAGTATGAGAAACATATATACAGAATAACATCTCCCATCAACAATGGAATCTGGAGAAGTAACTACCACTTGACCAAGACAGCATAATCTCTAACTACATTCCAAATATTATTCTTATACCCATAGAGAGCTGTGGTCCTCATGCATTATCATGGAAACTTCTTTTTCCAACAGAGACCATTAGAGAATAGCACAACTAACAAAACTGCAGCCTTGTGGAGCCCAGTCACAATGGACACCACGAACTGAAGAACAACCACAACTGACATTGCAAAGTGGACAGAGATGCCCAGGACACCCCAATGCTACAAAATTACAAAAACAGAACCTATAGACAACAAAGGTATCCTCATAGTGGGAGAAAACGACAATCCATTTGGTTATCCAATACCAAATGCTCAGTCCAAAAGACATGCATAAAATTAACTTTATAGACACTGAAGAGGTAGTATTTTTGAATGACTCTCTCCCTCTCTGTCTCTCTCTCTCTCTGTGTGTATGTGTGTGTGTGTCTCTCTCTCTTTGTGTGTGTGTGTGTGTGTGTGTGTGTGTGTGTGTGTAATCTCAATTAAGGAAAAAATAGGACAAAAACTTGATAGTGAGCAAGAAGTGTATGTGAAACAGCTTCAAGGGACAAAGGGGAGGGTGAAATTATGTAATTGCACTATAATCTTAAAAATAAAATAATGATTAAAGAAGAATTGAAAGTCACTGTGCCAGACAGTCTAGGATGGAGTGAATACTAACAGTCAGAGTGTGACTTTTGGGGAGAAAGGAGCTCAGAAAGAGTGAGGAGGATTTGGAGGGACAGAATTTGATGATAAGATGACCATTTCTGGCCCTAGGGAAGTTCTCCAGCCATGGAACATGCAGGAACAGACCTGGCAAGACACTTGGAGGCCTTGCTGGCCATGACACTTGAGTGTCATCCTGAGAATTCTACTGAGACAACAAGACAGATACTCTAATGAATGGAAGGGAAAGGAGGAAAATTAGCACAGAGGCCACCTACACAGTTTTACAAACAATCCAGAAACAGGCGCCCAGGTCTTGATGATGTTGGCAGAAACACAAAGTATCTAGTGATACTTAGAGAGTGATGGAGAGTGATGGAGGAAAGACTCACAGGAGCATTGCACACACACACACACACACAAGAACATGCTATCCACTGCTGACAACACCTGGAAATTTCAACATTCCTCTGTTTGAATTTAGCAGGCTTCCCAGATTGAGTCCTCCAGTGTACATTATGTCAAAGGAAGGGGAAGCTGTAGAAAGTAAGGTGCAGAGAGTAGCTGTAGGAGAGAGCTGTCAAACAGAGGGTCAGGGGAATGCAGGCAGCAGCTTAGAATCAAAGGTGAGAAGAAAGACAGCACCTGTAAATATGGCGGGTATCAGAGCCTCAATTGGATAATGATACAAATGCTGGGGAAATGGACACAGAAGCATTAGATGTCATTCTGTAAACATGTTTCTCTTATTGGTTATTGAAAAGAGCACTGTTAGCCAATAAGAAAGCAAGATAGGCAGGACTGGGAAACAAGGAGCCTTTGGGGAGAGGAGTAGGAGATTCAACATGTAGGACCAAGAGGGTAGAACTTCAGATCCTCTCTCTGGTAAAATAAGACTACATGGAAAGACTTAGACTTATAGAAATTGGTTAATATTTAAGACAGAGCTAGCCAATAAGTAATGCTAGTAACTGGCCAACAGCATTATAACTAATATAGCGTCTCTGTATTTTATTTGGGGCTGGCAGGGCTGTGGAACCAGACCAGCAGGAAAACATACTAGTAACAAAATGGTGTCTGTACTGTCAGGCACAATAACTTCCACGTAAAACTTAACAAAAGCTTAAAAGGGGGTTTTAGAAACAAAAGAACACAGACAAGCAAGGCTTCTTAGTTACCTTATTTTTCTCCATTTGCAGGAGACAAGCAGAAATATGCTCGGCTCCTTTAAGTGAAGTTCCTGACTCAGCATAGTGGCAAAAAAGAACAAAAACAAAAACAAAAAAAAACAAACAAAAAAAATAGCAAGACTTTTAAGAAGTTCTGCTAACAATTCAATGTTGTGTATGAACAGCTGGTTTAAAAAAAATCAAATAAAAAGAGAGTAGGTACGGCATTGTTGGTACATGCCTTTAATTCCAGCACTCGGGAGGCAGAGGCAAGCAGATCTATGTGATTTCAAAGTAAACCTGGTATATGGAGTAAATTCCAGGGCAGCCAAAGATACATGCAGAAACCCTGTCTCAAAAAATAAAAAATAAAAAGTAGAAGTATAAGAAATAGAGTAATAAAAAAGACAAGTAAAGATGGAAAGCACAGAGAGACTTTGGATACTGTAAGCTGTACTGTTGTCTTTGTATCATTTGACTGCTGAGGAAATAGCAACAAATGTTAAAAGAAGTGCTACTAGATTAACACAATTTATATGTTTTTAAAATGCTTTGACTCCAAAATTTAACTCCAAGGACAGGTTACTGGGGAAAAGGATTTCTATTTTTTGTTTCCACAGAAAATAAAAAGCTATGTATTCCATCTAGACTAACAGGGTTTGATAAAGCCAGACCCCCTGAGACAATGTTCCAGGTGATCCAACATTCAAAGCAGTTAGAACAAGGCAGCCTTGCAGACTACAGCCAAGATTTCTGCATCTACTTAGAATCCCCATGACAGTGCACCCTACCAGCAGGAAGCAGTTTGGAAAGAACAACACCCAAATTCCCAAATATTGTTTATAAACGTTTGTTTTCATTTAAATGGGCTTGTTTATAATAGGTTAATAGCCATAACCAATCTCTTTTTAAAGGTAAAAAGGGGATTATGATAAAGAAATGTATATTTTGTTTTGGAATGGATTTTCATTTCTTGATACAAATTTAAGGTCAATTTTGTGATATGTATATTTCTCCTCTTGTTTAGGTATTGTGTTTATATAGCTCATTTAGAAATGCAATGCACAATTTAGTACAGATTATAGATAGTTACATATAATAATCAAAAAATTATAGTTAGAATTGGGGTGGGGGATGGGAGGAGGGTGTTTAGAGTGCATGTGAGAGGGCAGAGAGGGTAAAAGGGAGGGAAGGAGGGAGGGAGGGAGAGAATGAGGAAGGGAGAGAGGGAGGGAGAGGGAACTGGGATCAACATGTAAAATAATAAATTAAATTTTAAAAAATGCTTTGACTCCAAAATTTAAGTTCAAGGACAAGTTACTGGGGAAAAGGATTTCTATTTTTGTTTCCACAGAAAATGAAAAGCTATGGATTCCTTCCAGACTAATGTGGTTTGATCAAGCCAGACCGCCTAAAACAGAGTACGAGGAGATCCTACATTCAAAACAGCTGGACAAAGCAGCCCTACAGACT
Source organism: Phodopus roborovskii (assembly GCF_943737965.1). Lineage (NCBI taxonomy): Eukaryota > Metazoa > Chordata > Mammalia > Rodentia > Cricetidae > Phodopus > Phodopus roborovskii. Next base: position 470,575 of record NW_026125906.1, on the reverse strand, counting down.
ACAGCCAGGATTCTGAATCTTCTTCGAATCCCCCATGACAGCGCCCCTTACCAGCAGGAAGTAGTTTGGAAAGAACGATGCCCAAATTCCCAAATATTGTCTATAAATGTTTGTTTTCATTTAAATGGACTTTGTTATATAAAATACATTTAAAAAAAGAAAAAAATTATAGTTAGTTAGGTTTTCTAGATACACAGAGATGTATTTGAGATGAGTAGACAATTCTTCAAACCTCTCAAATACCTACAGAATATGACATTTAAAATGGTTTAGGCTTTTTTCTTAACAGTGAGACATAACTGCTCCTAGCTACACCGCTTGCATCAGAAGGGAAGATGGACTTCAAAGAAATTCATTATGGAGTTTTCTTCAAATATTTCAAGACTAGCCATTTGGGCAAAATACTGCTCTTGCCTACAGGGTTCCTGCTTCATGGAAGAGTCTGCCAGACAGTCTGCAGGACACAGAGGAAAGTGACTGACAAACTGCCACAACAGATGGACAGTGTAAAGTTTCCTGCTTTGCTGAGGAGTCTGCCAGACACACTATGGCCTATGGGCTGAAGATGGAACATTACAGAAGAACTTCAGGTGCCTGACCAGGTAGCAAGATGTCTCTGTCATTTCTAGAGTTTGAATTTTATCCTTCTGTGGTCTTTGATGGAGATGAAGACTGATAATTATGATTAAAGATTTCCTTAGTTAGGACTAAAGACACATTACATATAGGACATAGATTCAAAGACAGGATAGATGATGGAATATTTTCTTTAAATATTGCTAAATGACAATGAATTTAATATTGTTAACTATGGCTCTTATTTGGTAACAGTTTTGTTACATATTTTGCCATGTTAAGGTTACAACCCTTCTTTGATTTTAGACAGAAAAGGGGAGATGATGGGAGACGTCCTTCTGTAAATATGTTTCTGTCATTGGTTAATGAATAAAGCACTGTTTGCCAATAGGAAAGCAAGATAGGTGAGACTAGGAGACAAGGAAACTTCAAGGAAAGGAGTAGGATATTCAACATGTAGGAAAAAGAGACTAGAACTTCGGATCCTCTCTCAGTTAAGATAAGACCACATGGAAATACTTAGATTGATATAAATTGGTTAATATTAAAGACAGAGGTACTCAATAAGTAATGTTAGTAACTGGCCAACAGCATTATATCTAATACATAATCTCTGTGTGTTATTTGGGGCTGGTGGGGCTGTGGGACCAGGAAAATGGAAAAACCGATCCTTAACAAAGTAGGATTGTTAGCATGGAATATCATCTCTGAAACTGAGTGAAAACTCACTCAAGATATAGAACTGAATAATGAATGCTTCCTACTGTGAGAACAAGTGAATTCAAGATTTCTCATCCTTCAACTCTGGCTTTCCATCCCATTCCATTCCTCTATACCTCAAACACATTTGTTTCTTCAACCCCAATGATAGAATAAAATTCACCCTTAATACCAGCCACACAATCAGAATTACATGTTGTTTACTATATGACATGGCCCAGCCAAACCCAGTGAAGTCTTCAGACTATGAACAGCCAAAGGTGCCTCACATTTACACTGTCAGCCCCACCTTCGCTCAACACACCAAACAGTGCATAGTCTCTTGAGTCAGAAGGGACCTGAGCAGCAGGCTGGGGAATTACTGCTACTTTGCAAAAGAGCAAGGGAATGAATAGCATACATGTGTGATATTCTGTGTGCAGAGGATGCCTAATTCAGTCTTCCAGAAGACCAGGAGGTAAAACTGGAACAGGCCTAGAGATTACAGTGGTTTTGCAAATGCAAAATTCAAAGTATGATACAAAGCAAATTACCTCATTTGTGTGAAACAAGTGAATGTAATGTGAACAAACAAATCAAACAAAAATGACTAGGAAAGCCCCACATGTAGGACATATGTGGACTTGTTCATCTTCAATCGTCAACTCAGAATATAGTTTGAACTTGCATATGCGAGTGCTTGCCATACTTTGCCATGCTCCATGCACAAGGGATCTCAAATTGTCTACAACTATTGGGCCATATTTGGCAAAGCTCCCTTGCCCCATACACACATTCAATGACTGTATCTTTGAAGAAGGTCAATACACAAGGCACCCCTTTGGCTTAGGATTTGACAACACAACTAATGACACATTTTAACCTCAATAAGAGACTCAGAGCCTTCTAATGTCTCCCTCAACAAGTTCTGTCTTACAGCTCATACAACGAAATCCTGAGGGATGTTAATCACACCCTCCTGATTTCATTTGTGTCGCTGTGAGAAACACCTTGACCATATCAACTCAGGGTTGAAAGGTTTTCTTTGGCTTACAGACCCAGGTTTTCATCCCTTAATGACAGGATGCTTTTCAGCATCTCACCTACAGCTAGGAACAGAGAAAAGAGAATATCAGGGATCCTTGCTTGCTTGATCAATTACTTATTGCCAGGTTTCATTTTCCCTTATACATTCTGGATGCCTTGCCCAGGGAGTGCCACCACCTACAATGAGCTGTGTCTTTCCATATTCAGTAATAATTAAGATGATCCCAACACATACCCCAAAATGGTGTCAATAATTCCTCAATAAGACTATTTGAAAGTCAATGAATCAAACTGGAAAAAAAATAATACTGAGTAAGTTCACCACACCACCAAAAGGACAAACACCACAACTTTTCACTCCTCTTTGGGTCCTAGCTCCAAATTTTGTATTGTGTGGTCATCCTGGAGTCCTTCTGGAAATCAAGAAACTAGACACAGCACATTGAAGTTTGCATGAAAGAACGGGAAATAGCAGAATACTGGTAAATGAACGTAGAGAGCAGGAGTCCTGCTGTCAGAAGGATTCAAGCAGTTTGTAGAGTGATGGGAATGGGAAAAGGAGGGGCTGTCGTAAGGGTCAACCAAAGTGAAGTGTGCAGAAAGAAGCTAATGAGAACCCATGACCATAGACCCCATGTAAATTATATAGTAAGAGGAAGTATTGGAAGACACGTGCTAGGAAAGGATGTGAGGGGCATACTGGAGGAGAAAAGTTTAAGTGAGAATAGGGGAAAGGGAATGGAGACAAGACGGGAGGATGTGGATAGGCATAAAAATCAAAGGATGTTTCAAGAAGCTTTATGAAAACGCACCAGATGGGAAACAAGGTCATAAATGCTATTTTGTAATGAATCATTTGTCCTATGTGAACCAGTGTTTTGCCTGCACGTATGTGTGTAAGAAGGTGTCAGAGGCACTGGAACTTGAACTACAGACAGGTGTGAGCTGCTATGCGGTGCTGGGTCTTGACCTTACTTCTCCTGGATGAGCAGATGGTATTCTTAAGGACTCAGCCATCTCTCCAGACTCACTACCTCTATTTTAAGAAGGATACTGCTAATTGTTATTCCCAAACCACTTTGACTGAATCTGTGGCACTGACCATGCCCATTGGGGGATGGAGACAGGAGCAGAAGTGATCTGGGAGACTAGGTCTGAGGAAGCCAGGGAGCACTAACTTGCTGGCAGGATGGGACAGGAGAGCATCCTGGGGAACCTGCTGCTGTTCATCTGTCTATGTTGTAAGTTATTTCTCCCTGAATAAACATCTATTCAGCCTATGTGTTTATCCTGCTCCTTATCATACCACGATAGTAGGTCATTAAGTAAAAATCTCGACACTGCACACATTTCCTCATTATGCCCTGACAGCCCCACAGGTAACCAAATAATAAAGTTGATTTGCCACTGCTCTTGGTTGCCCAACAGAACAAGTTGGAAGGACCCTGTAGCTGAGACACTATACACTGTTGTTACAGGTAATAGGGAAATCAGTCTTGAACTCACCAGGAAACACTCCCAGCTGGCTAAGTTCCTAGTAACCAGAAGGTGTGATGCTGGCTGTCATGACAGAAACGTCATATATGATATTGCCCATGGCTGCACCCTGCATGGTATAATACTGGCCTGCCAGTCATGATGAACCCACGGCTCCAGTCATTGCAATTCTCTTCCCGGGGCTAACCAAGTATTCTCCTCACTGGATCTGAGGCCTGCTCCACACGAGTGAGTGTATGTCTGGCTCTGCAAACATAGTCAAAACCTATTATTAGTGAGCTCACAGTTCCGTGGACATGCTGGGGGAGGACTTACTCTAGTTCTGTGAATGGTCATGTTGTTAAACTGCCTTCCATATACTTATGTCTGCATGCATAGGTCTGCACTGCTCTCAAGACTGGTTTGAGGAACTTGTAGTTGCAATGAGTAGTGGTCAGTGTAGAAACACATGACTGTTCTAAGTGCTGAACTAAGCAACTGTGAGTGCTCAGGCATAGATGGGACATCTACATCCACCTGCCCCTGCCATTAGGCTCAGGCAGTATTTTAAATGAGGAGACAGAAAGAACACAAGAGTCAGATTACACTGTGAAGTATGTCCCCTGGTTATGGTATGACTGTAGCAATGTGGACACATGACAGTTGTGGTTACCTGCACATGACCTGAACACGCCAAAGCCAGGTTAATCTCCTGGGAGGTGCTGTCGTGTCTGTACCTCTAGTGTAGGAGCTAGTGGCTGTTGATGGCTGCTGGGGAAGGAAGAGTCACTTCTCTCTGGGGAGACTGACCCTGGTCATCAGCGGATCACCCCAAGGCTCTGTGCACTTCCGAAGAACTTCTGGACACAGTGGTTAAACAGGTGCATACTGATGCAATCAAAGGGAGCATAGGAAGTATAGACAGACATTTATTGGCAGAGTCCAGGGTAGGGTTGCAGGGAGAGATTGCAGGTGAAGAGGATCAAGAAATAGTGTATCCATGCGTGACATTTCAAAGAATATAAGAGTAGTAAAAAGAGATTCTCATCTCAGGTGGTTCCGTGTCCTGGCAGGGTGACCGCCAAACTAACAGCACAGACCACAAACTGCTAGCACCGGAAAGAAATATAGCAGGTTACCAAACATTCCAGCAGACAGCTTAACTTACCCTGCTTAAAACAGTGGTGCCACAACGAGCTATAGTCCCGACAGGTGGGAAATCAAGGGTGCAAGGTCATCTAACCTAAACAGGAGTGAGGCCCTTAATGTATTTTTCTCATTTGTCTTCCTGCTGCTTTCCTTGGAGCCTGAGCATTAGTTCCCATGTGATCAATAGCAGAGTAGTGCTGGAGATCCACATGCTCTCCCTTGCACTCTCCATTTCTTGTTTTACTCAGTCATCAGGGTAAAGAACACTCCTTGCTGACTCAGGGAGATCTAGGTACATTTTATCCCAAACCTACCTGTGTTTGTGCCTAGAAGAGTGGCACATGTTGATAAGCCTTTTATGTCTTGCTCGAGGAAGGTCAAAGTGAGCCATACTTACTCATTACCTGGTGAGACTGGTCCAGCAAACCTTTACAGTGCTCCCTCCTGACTGAGTTATGCTGCCTTTCAAACCATGCTGCCTTACCCACTCACTGGTTGATAACTTGAGACAGTTGAAATAGAAATGCCAGCTCCTCGGCTCAACATCACTTAAGCTTTCCCAAACCCCTTCCCACAACCCCCCCACTTTGCTTTCGGGTTCTTCTGGGGAGAAAGCAAGAAGAGCATTGCTGCTAGTAACATGCCTCTCTGTTCTTCAAGTTTATTTCTGCCCTAACCCTAAATGGGGACGTTCCATTCTTCCCCCCTTTGCAAGGTGGGGGGACTCCTGGGAGACCATTCTTCCTGACTGTGCTCAGGAAAGCCTCTCTGTTGGCCCTGTCTGTGTTGTGTTGTGTGATAAAACCATGTTCATGACAACACTTAGAATCCTGCTCTGTCTAAAAACCTTTGCAGCAAAGGAGGAGACGTCAATGAGGGAGCCTGGGAAGGGCAAGGGCATTTCTTCCCATCTTTGAGATGGAAATGAATCCCACAGAGTGGCAATGAGTCAAATGGAGAAGTTGTTTGGCCTGATTCATACCTGTATAGCACGAGGGTCCTGGAAGCCATGGGCCTTCTTATTTCTCTTCGAACGAGGAGCATGGCGTTTGTCTTCCTTCTTGTCATCTCGTGGCCTCTTTCTGAAAATAATTTTCAAAGAGAGAGGATAATCTGTCACCATTCAGCAATTGACATCTTGGTGTCTAACTTTCAGCTCTGTGTCAACACCCAAATCTGTAGCCTTGTCTAGGAATGTACCAGGCAGAGCTGCTCTGCTGGATTCTCATCCTCTGCAGGCAGATGGCGCTAGACAGTGGAGGAAACATGTCAAATAGAAATTCCAAGCACATTCAAGCCCAAGCTCACCTTCCCCAAGCCAGAATCCTCATTTGAACCACTGTTTGGGACCAAAAACATGAAGACATTTAGGGTAAACGTTAAAACTCTACCTGAGCAGGCCCATTTTGTTCACCAAGTGATAAAAGTGCTCCAGATTATGAAATTTTAGGCCCTGCCAGAGGGCACCTCTCCAGATACGTGGGGCTTCTCTACTGTATCTGCTCTTGTGTCCCTTTAGCCAGTGGTATGAACAGACACCCCTCCTGTACTGTTACATCATTCCTGTTGCTACAATGACAATTATTATGTCAATGTAGCTAGTTTACTTGAGTGCCACCATGGCACTCTTGCTGATTGCTTCCCTGACACTGTGTCTATAATGTATTTTGATGCCCGCTTTCCTTATGTCTCCCCACTCTTATGTCCTCTTTCCACAATAATTAATTTGTGGTAATTGGTGGTCAAAGTCGTGACCATTCTTCATATAGGTATATTTTTTGCATCAGCTATTTGATTAAAGATAAATGCTAGCTCTTTTTGTAGTCATATAGTTGTCTGAGGTCACTTCTCCTGTAGTGTTTAATCTTGCTTTAGTGTCAGAGAAAACACTTTGTGGTCAGTTATCTCACTTAAAGACATTTCAATTAAACCATTTTTGAAAATTCAGCTGAACATAAAAAGCAAAATTTATGCCTAGATGAAGAAAGGTCTGTACACATTATTGGCTGACCCCATATCTGGTTATAGTTGGAATTTTTTCTGACTTATATGTTTATTTTTTAATTCTTTTTTAAATAACTTTTTCTTTTACATATTGTTCCCAGTTTTCTCTCCCTCCCCCCTACCATGACCCCAAACCCCCTCCCATCCCACTGCCCACCCACTCCACTCGGAGGGTGAGGCATTCCAAGAGAACTAATAAAAATCTGTCAAGTCATTTGGAGTAGGGACTAGGCTCTCCCTCCTGCCTCTAGGCTAAGGGAATGTCCCTCCATGGGGAATGTGCTCCCAAAGTCCTTTTGTGCTCCGGACACATCCTGGTTCCAAAGTCAGAGGTCCCATACACTGCCCAGGCCTCATGACTGAGACCCATGTTCATGGGTCTGGGTTGGTTCAATGCTGCTTTCCCAGTTATAACTGTGGGTTCCATGAGCTCCCCCTTGTTCAGGTCAGCTGACTCTGTGGGTTTCTGTAGCCTGGTCTTGACCACTTTGTTTATCATTCCTCCCCTCTGCAACTTGCTTAGTGTTTATCTGTGAGTGTCTGATTTTGTTTCCATTATCTACTAGATGAGGGCTCTATAATGGCAGATAAGTTAGTCATCAATCTCATTATCAGGGAAGGGCATATAAAGTAGCCTTTCCACTGTTGCTCAGATTGTTAGTTGGGGTGTTTCTTGGAGGTTTCTGGACATATCTCCTGTGTCAGTTTTCTCTTCATACCATCAATAGCTACCTCTATTATGGTATGTCTTTTCTTGCTGTTGTCTATTCTTCCCCAGACTCGAACTTCATGGTCCCTCATATTCTTCTCTCCCCTCCCATCCTCCCCCTCTCTTTCTCCTTACTCCCTTTATGCTCCCAGCACCCTCCATGTTCCCAACTAGCTCAGGAGATCTTGTCCCTTTTCTGTGGGTACCTTGTACGAATCTGTTAGGGTCCTCCATGAATTGTAGCTTCTCTGGATGTGTGAATTTTAGGCTGGAAATCCTTTGCTCTATGTCTACAATCCATATATGAGTGGGTACATATCATGTTTCTCTTTTTTGTGTATGGCTTACCTCACTCAGGATGATTTCTTCAAGTTCCGTCCATTTGCCTGTTATTTTCAAGGTTCCATTGTTTCTTTTTGATGAGTAGTATTACAATGTGTAAGTGTCCCTCATCTTCTTTATCCATTCTTCTCTTGAGGTGCATCTAGATTGCATCTATTTTTTGGGGGGGTATTACAAATAATGCTGCTATGAACATAGTTGAACAGTATCTTTGTGGCATGGATGTGCATCACTTTGGTATATGCTTAAGAGTGGGATTTCTGGGTCATGTGGTAGACTGATTCACATTTTCTCAAGGAACTGGCATACTGATCTCCTAAATGGATGTAAAAGTTAGCACTCTCACCAGCAGTGAAGGAGTGTTCCCTTTTTCCACATCCTCTCCAGCGTAAACTCTCATTGGTGTTTCTGATTGTAGCCATTCTCACAGGAGTAAGATGGTATCTCTAAGTGTCTTGATTTGCATTTCCCTGAAGGCTAAGGAATGTTGAGAACTTTCTAATGTGTCTTTAAGCCACTTTGGATTCCTCTATTGAGAATTCTCTCTTCAGTTCTGTATGACACTTTTAAATTGGATTATTTGGTGTTTTGATCACTAGTTTCTTGAGTTCTTTGTATATTTTGGAGATCAGCCATCTGGAGATCAGATGTGGGTTTGGTAACGATCTTTTCTGAGCCTGTGGGCTGCTGTTTAGTCTTGTCAACTGTGTCCTTTGCCTTATAGAAGCCCCTCTGTTGCAGTCAGTCCCATTTATTAAATGTCGATCTCAGTATCTGTACTACTGGATTAAAGTTCAGGAAGCAGTCTCCTGTATCAGTTTGTTCAAGGATACCACCCACGTTCTCCTCTAAGAGGTTCAGTGTGGCTGGATTTTTGTTGAGGTCTTTGATCCATTTGGACTTAAGTTTTGTGTATGGCAATAGATATGGGTCTATCTGCAGTCTTCTACACACCATCATTCAGTTGTGCCAGCACCACTTGTTGAAGAATCTTTCCCCCTTCCCTTGTATAATTTTACCTGTTTTGTCATAAATCAGGTATTGGTAGGTTTGTGGGTTAATATTAGGATTTTCAATTTGATTCCATTGATCTCCCTTTAGTTGTATAGTAGAGCTTGAAGTCAGTGATGGGGATGCCTCCTGAAGTTCCCTTTTTTTGTACTAAGTTTGTTTTGTCTACCCTGGATCTTTTGTTTTTCCATATAAAGTTGGGTATTATCCTTTCAAGGTCAGTGATGAATTGGGCTGGGATTTAATGGGATTGCAATGAATCTGTAGATTGCTTTTTGCCAAGATTGCCATTTTTACTATGTTTATCCTACCTATCCAAGAGCATGGGAGATCTTTCCTTTTTCTGGTATGTTCTTTAATTTCTTTTTTTAAAGACACAATGTTCTTACTATATAGGTCTTTAACTTGTTTGGTTAGTGTTACCCCAACATATTTTATGTTGTTTGTGGCTATTGTAAAGGGTGATGTTTCTCTGATTTCTTCCTCAGCCCCTTTATCGTCTGTATATAGTAGGGCTATGATTTTTTTTTTTTTTTAGTTAATCTTGTATCCTGCTAATTTGCTGACGGTATTTATCAGCTGTAGAAGTTCCCTGGTTGAGTTTTTCGGGTCACTTATGTAAACTATCATACCATCTGCAAATAGTGAAAGTTTGACTTCTTCCTTTCCAATTAGTATCTTCTTGATCTCCATTTGTTGTCTTATTGCTCTAGCTAGATTTTCAAGTACAATATTGAAAAGATATGGAGAGAGTGGACAGACTTGTTTTGTTCCTGATTTTAGAGGATTCGCGTTAAGCTTATCTTCATTCGGTATGATGTTGTCTGTTGGTTGGCTGTATATTGCTTTTATTATGTTTAGGTATGTTCCTGTTACCCCTGATTTCTCCCAGACCTTTATCATTAAGGGGTGTTGGATTTGGTTGAAGGCTTTTATAGCAAATATTGACATGATCATATTATTTTTCTTTTCAGTTTGTTTATATGGTGGATAACATTGATAGATTTTCATATGTTGAACCATCCCTGCATACCTGGGATGAAGCCTACTTGGTCATGGTGGATGATTTCTCTGATGTGTTCTTGGATTCGATTTGCCAGTATTTTATTGAATATTTTTGCATCAATCTTAGTTTTGTCTTTGTGTGGCTTGAAAAAAAGAGTTCCATAATGAAACTTCTGCTTCTATTGTGTGGAATAATTTGAGAGTATTGGCATTAGTTCTTTGAATTTCTGTTAGAATTTTGCCCATCTGTCCCTGGGCTTTTTTTTTTTTTTTTTTTTTTTTTTTTTTTTTTTTTTGGATGGGAGGCTTTTGATGACTGCTTGTATTTCATTAGGGGTCTATTTAAAGGGCTTATCTGTTCTTGATTTAATTTTGGTAAGTGATAACTATCCAGAAATTTGTCCATTTCCCTTGAATTTTGAATTTTGTAGAGTACAGGTTTTCAAATAATCACCCGAAGAGTCTCTTGATTTCCTCAGTGTCCATTTCATTTCTGTTTTTTTTTTTTTTAATTGCATGTTCTCTCTCTACTTTTTGGTTAGTTTGGATAAAGGGTTTTCTATTTTGTTGATTTTCTCGAATAACCATCTCTTTGTTACATTGATTCTTTGTATTGTTTCCCTACTTTCTACTTTATTGATTTCAGCCCTCAAATTGTTTATTTCTCCAGAGTCTACTCATCCAGGGTGAGTTTGCTTCTTTTTCTTCTAGGGCTTTCCGTTGTACTGTTAATTCTCCAGTGTGACTATTCTCCAGTTTCTTCATGAGGGCACATAATGCTATGAACTTTCCTTTTATTAGTGCTTTCCAAGTGTCCCATAAGTTTGGGTATGTTGTGTCTTCGTTCTCGTTGAATTCTAGGAAATCTTTAATTTCTTTTTTCTTCCTTTACCTAGGAGTGGTGCAATTGTGCATTGGTCAGTTTCCATGAGTTTGTAAGGTTTCTGCAATTCGTGTTGTTGTTGAATTCCAACTTTAAACATGGTGGTCTGATAATATATAGGAGGCTATTCCAATTTTTTTGTATATGTTGAGATTTATTATGTTGCTCATTTTGTGGTTGATTTTAGAGAAGTTTCCATGTGGAACTGAGAAGAAGGTATATTCTTTTGTGTTTGGATGGAATGTTCTATAGATGTCTGTTCAACCCAATTGGAACATAACTTCTCTTACTCCTTTTGTTTCTTTTAAGTGTCTGTCTGGTGGTCCCATCCAGTGGAGAGAATGGGGTGTTGAAGTCTCCCACTATGAGTGTGTGAGGTTTTATGTTAGCCTTGAGTTTTAGTAGCGTTTTGTTTATGAATGTGGGTGCCTTTGTATTTGGGGCATAGATGTTCAGAATTGAGACTTTGTACTGATGGATCTCTCCTGTAATAATTAAAAAATGACCTTCTTCATCTCTTTTGATTGATTTTTGGTTTGAAGTCTAACTTGTTAGATATTAGGATAGCCACACCTGCTTGCTTCTTGAGTCCATTTGATTGGAAGATCTTTCCTAACCCCTTTACCCTTAGGTATGTCCTTGAAACTTAGATGTGTTGCTTGTATGCAGCAGAAGGATGGATTCTGTCTTTATATCCTTTCTGTTATCCTGCTTCTTTTAATAGGAGAGTTAAGACCAATAATATTGAGGGAAAGGACCATTGATTTTTAATTCTTGTTTGTTTTAGATTTGTTGTTGGCAGTGGTATTGTGAGTATATTTGCCCTGCTTTGGGGGGGGGTTCTGGTGAAGTGGGATTATTTATTGCCTATCTCTTTGTGAGTGTAGCTATCTTACTTGGGTTGGAATTTTCCTTCCATAACTTTCTGTAGGGCTGGATTTGTGGATATATATTGTGAAAATCTTGCTTTGTCATTGAATATCTTGTTTTCTCTGTCTATAGTGATTGAAGAGTTTTGCTGGGTATAGTAGCTTGGGCTGGAATCCGTGGACTCTCAGTATTTGTAGAACACCTATCCAGGACCTTCTGGCCTTGAGAGTTTCCATGGAGAAGTCAGGTGCAATTTTGATAGGTCTACCTTTATATGTTACCTGGCCTTTATCCTTCGCTGGTCTTAATATTCTTTCTTTATTCTGTATGTTAGGTGTTTTGATTATTATATATCGAGGGTTTTTTTTTTCTTTGATCCAGTCTATTCGCTGTTCGGTATGCTTCTTGTACTTTCATAGGCATGTCCTCCTTCAAATTAGGAAAGTTTTCTTCAATGATTTTTTGTTGAATATGTTTTCTGCGCCTTTGAGCTCGGCTTCTTCACCTTCTTCTATGACTATTATTCTTAGGTTTGGTCTTTTCACTGTGTCCCATATTTCCTGGATGTTTTGTGTTAAGGATTTGTTTGATGTAAGATCTTCTTTGATTGATGAGTCTATTTCCTCTAGTTTATCTTCAGCTCCTGAGATTCTCCCTTTGACCTCTTATACTCTGTTGGTTATTCTTGAATTTGTAGTTCCTGATTGTTTACTCAGTTTTTCTATTTCCGGAATTCCTTCAGTTTGTGTTTTCTTTATTGTCTCCTCTTCATTTTTCAGGTCTTGAACTGTTTGATTTTTTTTCTTCATCTGTTTGATTCTTTTTTTTTTTTATTGTATTCTCTTTCTTTAAGATGTTAGTTCATTTCTTGCATTTTTCTTGATCTTTTCCTCTATTTCTTTCAATTGTTTTTTTTTTCCATTTCTTTAATAGATTTTCTCATATCATCTTTGAGGTCCTCTAACATTTTGATTAAGTTTTTTTTTAAAGTCATTCTCTTCTGCTTCCTCTGCTTTGGTGTGTTCAGGTCTATTTGGTATAGAGTCCCTAGATTCTTGTGATGTCATACTGGTCTTTCTATTTTTAGGTCTTTTCTTTTTTAAAGAAACCACCATGATTTATACTTTTCAGACACTACTAAGACATATCTTCCCACTAAATAGTCTTTTTGATGCTTGGGCCAAAGTCACTCACCTCTAGGATTAACCCAAAATGCCATGTCCATTGAACACACACCAGGACTGTTGTCTGTCACTGGTATTATACTCCTATTGCCTGAAATGTGTTGTTATTCTTTTTAAGTCCCTTGTTTACAGGAAGGAAAATCTGTTGTGTTCCTTGAATATCAATTAGAAAGATCAAGGACACACCAAATCAATACAAGTCTTTTATTGTCCCAAAGACACGCCAAATCAGGATCTTGTTTCTGGAGCTTATGTCTTACTCATGAGCCTGCTGCACAGTTCCCTTTTCAGACACATAGATACAATCCAAAAACTTCCTGATATCTTTGTTTTTAACTGTTTTCCTTGCTGAATCATAGCCGCTGAATTTGAAACAAATTCAATATCATTTCCTTCCAGGATTAATTCATCCTCCTGGGCTTGAGAGACAGAACAAGCAACACCTATCCTCATCCAAACACAGCAGATGTATTTTTTCCAACCAAAGACCCATTCTCCTGAATAAAGACGTTGATGGGGAAGTGAGCATACACAGACCTCATATTGTAGCAGAAGCCCAAAGATAGTGCCCAGTTCCTTTCTGTTACCCCACCATTTGTCAACCCGGAGCCTCTTCTTCTTCCCAAGGAGACTCAGCTCTATGTTGAAATGATTGAAGTTCCTATGGAGGGTTCCTCTGGGGCCATTCACAATGACTGTGCAGCCTTTCAGAGTGATGTCCACATTTTCTGGAATGTCGACAGTATGATTGCTGAGAATGGTCTTCATTCTTGCAGTAGATGGGGCAACAAGAGAGCTTGGGTGTTTTCTTGTATTGCAGTCTACCTGTCACAGGTGGAGTCTCTCTCTCTCTCTCTCTCTCTCTCTCTTTCTCCATCTCTCCTGCTCACTTGGTGGGTGTAGGTGGGCCAGGAGTTTGATGTCTGTGACTCTGGATGATCTGAGTTCTCTTGGAGGTCTCCATCAGATGGCAGGCGATGGGGCCCAAAGATCAGCTGAGTGCTGGCTCAAGGTGGTCCCGTGTGTATAGGTGGATCCAGTATGCTGAGGGCTGACCCAGGAAGTTCCAAGGAGGTAGAGGGTGTGTTGGACTCACACTCTGGCCCAACACTCACACTGAGTAGTGGGCCCAGCAAGACCAAGGGTTGGTTGCATGAGATTTAACAAGAGTCACTTTGAAAAGATCCTGACACACAGCAACTCATCATGTTTAAGTGTCTTCCCAAGTCATACTGACCTAGTTTCATGTTGAAACTCAAGCCAATGAATCAAAATGGCTGAGAGACCATCAGCTTCTCCCTGCTCTCCCCATGGTCACTGGAGTGCAATTCAGAATCATGTGCATTCCCACACTCTCTGTGTGCAGATCTGCAGCAAGCTAAACCTGCCTCTTCTGTAGTCCCTGTCAGAAAGAAGACCCAGACAATTTTGACCAAAGCAGGGCTCTGGATGTGTCTGGAATAAATATTTCCTTAGAATTTTTCTTGTAGTCTCACTGGGCAGAGTAAATGTAGAAATCTGATTTCCCTGGATAAGCTCTGTGAAAATGGCCCATTTGTCATTATAACCATTGCCCAGTGAGGCAGGTTTAGCTTGCTGCAGATCTGCACACAGAGAGTGTGGGAATGCACATGATTCTGAATTGCACTCCAGTGACCATGGGGAGAGCAGGGAGAAGCTGATGGTCTCTCAGCCATTTTGATTCATTGGCTTGAGTTTCAACATGAAACTAGGTCAGTATGACTTGGGAAGACACTTAAACATGATGAGTTGCTGTGTGTCAGGATCTTTTCAAAGTGACTCTTGTTAAATCTCATGCAACCAACCCTTGGTCTTGCTGGGCCCACTACTCAGTGTGAGTGTTGGGCCAGAGTGTGAGTCCAACACACCCTCTACCTCCTTGGAACTTCCTGGGTCAGCCCTCAGCATACTGGATCCACCTATACACACGGGACCACCTTGAGCCAGCACTCAGCTGATCTTTGGGCCCCATCGTCTGCCATCTGATGGAGACCTCCAAGAGAACTCAGATCATCCAGAGTCACAGACATCAAACTCCTGGCCCACCTACACCCACCAAGTGAGCAGGAGAGATGGAGAAAGAGAGAGAGAGAGAGAGAGAGAGAGAGAGACTCCACCTGTGACAGGTAGACTGCAATACAAGAAAACACCCAAGCTCTCTTGTTGCCCCATCTCTGCAAGAATGAAGACCATTCTCAGCAATCATACTGTCGACATTCCAGAAATGTGGACATCACTCTGAAAGGCTGCACAGTCATTGTGAATGGCCCCAGAGGAACCCTCCATAGGAACTTCAATCATTTCAACATAGAGCTGAGTCTCCTTGGGAAGAAGAAGAGGCTCCGGGTTGACAAATGGTGGGGTAACAGAAAGGAACTGGGCACTATCTTTGGGCTTCTGCTACAATATGAGGTCTGTGTATGCTCACTTCCCCATCAACGTCTTTATTCAGGAGAATGGGTCTTTGGTTGGAAAAATACATCTGCTGTGTTTGGATGAGGATAGGTGTTGCTTGTTCTGTCTCTCAAGCCCAGGAGGATGAATTAATCCTGGAAGGAAATGATATTGAATTTGTTTCAAATTCAGCGGCTATGATTCAGCAAGGAAAACAGTTAAAAACAAAGATATCAGGAAGTTTTTGGATTGTATCTATGTGTCTGAAAAGGGAACTGTGCAGCAGGCTCATGAGTAAGACATAAGCTCCAGAAACAAGATCCTGATTTGGCGTGTCTTTTGGGACAATAAAAGACTTGTATTGATTTGGTGTGTCCTTGATCTTTCTAATTGATATTCAAGGAACACAACAGATTTTCCTTCCTGTAAACAAGGGACTTAAAAAGAATAACAACACATTTCAGGCAATAGGAGTATAATACCAGTGACAGACAACAGTCCTGGTGTGTGTTCAATGGACATGGCATTTTGGGTTAATCCTAGAGGTGAGTGACTTTGGCCCAAGCATCAAAAAGACTATTTAGTGGGAAGATATGTCTTAGTAGTGTCTGAAAAGTATAAATCATGGTGGTTTCTTTAAAAAAGAAAAGACCTAAAAATAGAAAGACCAGTATGACATCACAAGAATCTAGGGACTCTATACCAAATAGACCTGAACACACCAAAGCAGAGGAAGCAGAAGAGAATGACTTTAAAAAAAACTTAATCAAAATGTTAGAGGACCTCAAAGATGATATGAGAAAATCTATTAAAGAAATGGAAAAAAAAAACAATTGAAAGAAATAGAGGAAAAGATCAAGAAAAATGCAAGAAATGAACTAACATCTTAAAGAAAGAGAATACAATAAAAAAAAAAGAATCAAACAGATGAAGAAAAAATCAAACAGTTCAAGACCTGAAAAATGAAGAGGAGACAATAAAGAAAACACAAACTGAAGGAATTCCGGAAATAGAAAAACTGAGTAAACAATCAGGAACTACAAATTCAAGAATAACCAACAGAGTATAAGAGGTCAAAGGGAGAATCTCAGGAGCTGAAGATAAACTAGAGGAAATAGACTCATCAATCAAAGAAGATCTTACATCAAACAAATCCTTAACACAAAACATCCAGGAAATATGGGACACAGTGAAAAGACCAAACCTAAGAATAATAGTCATAGAAGAAGGTGAAGAAGCCGAGCTCAAAGGCGCAGAAAACATATTCAACAAAAAATCATTGAAGAAAACTTTCCTAATTTGAAGGAGGACATGCCTATGAAAGTACAAGAAGCATACCGAACAGCGAATAGACTGGATCAAAGAAAAAAAACCTCGATATATAATAATCAAAACACCTAACATACAGAATAAAGAAAGAATATTAAGACCAGCGAAGGATAAAGGCCAGGTAACATATAAAGGTAGACCTATCAAAATTGCACCTGACTTCTCCATGGAAACTCTCAAGGCCAGAAGGTCCTGGATAGGTGTTCTACAAATACTGAGAGTCCACGGATTCCAGCCCAAGCTACTATACCCAGCAAAACTCTTCAATCACTATAGACAGAGAAAACAAGATATTCAATGACAAAGCAAGATTTTCACAATATATATCCACAAATCCAGCCCTACAGAAAGTTATGGAAGGAAAATTCCAACCCAAGTAAGATAGCTACACTCACAAAGAGATAGGCAATAAATAATCCCACTTCACCAGAACCCCCCCAAAGCAGGGCAAATATACTCACAATACCACTGCCAACAACAAATCTAAAACAAACAAGAATTAAAAATCAATGGTCCTTTCCCTCAATATTATTGGTCTTAACTCTCCTATTAAAAGAAGCAGGATAACAGAAAGGATATAAAGACAGAATCCATCCTTCTGCTGCATACAAGCAACACATCTAAGTTTCAAGGACATACCTAAGGGTAAAGGGTTAGGAAAGATCTTCCAATCAAATGGACTCAAGAAGCAAGCAGGTGTGGCTATCCTAATATCTAACAAGTTAGACTTCAAACCAAAAATCAATCAAAAGAGATGAAGAAGGTCATTTTTTAATTATTACAGGAGAGATCCATCAGTACAAAGTCTCAATTCTGAACATCTATGCCCCAAATACAAAGGCACCCACATTCATAAACAAACGCTACTAAAACTCAAGGCTAACATAAAACCTCACACACTCATAGTGGGAGACTTCAACACCCCATTCTCTCCACTGGATGGGACCACCAGACAGACACTTAAAAGAAACAAAAGGAGTAAGAGAAGTTATGTTCCAATTGGGTTGAACAGACATCTATAGAACATTCCATCCAAACACAAAAGAATATACCTTCTTCTCAGTTCCACATGGAAACTTCTCTAAAATCAACCACAAAATGAGCAACATAATAAATCTCAACATATACAAAAAAATTGGAATAGCCTCCTATATATTATCAGACCACCATGTTTAAAGTTGGAATTCAACAACAACACGAATTGCAGAAACCTTACAAACTCATGGAAACTGACCAATGCACAATTGCACCACTCCTAGGTAAAGGAAGAAAAAAGAAATTAAAGATTTCCTAGAATTCAACGAGAACGAAGACACAACATACCCAAACTTATGGGACACTTGGAAAGCACTAATAAAAGGAAAGTTCATAGCATTATGTGCCCTCATGAAGAAACTGGAGAATAGTCACACTGGAGAATTAACAGTACAACGGAAAGCCCTAGAAGAAAAAGAAGCAAACTCACCCTGGATGAGTAGACTCTGAGAAATAAACAATTTGAGGGCTGAAATCAATAAAGTAGAAAGTAGGGAAACAATACAAAGAATCAATGTAACAAAGAGATGGTTATTCGAGAAAATCAACAAAATAGAAAACCCTTTATCCAAACTAACCAAAAAGTAGAGAGAGAACATGCAATTAAAAAAAAAAACAGAAATGAAATGGACACTGAGGAAATCAAGAGACTCTTCGGGTGATTATTTGAAAACCTGTACTCTACAAAATTCAAAATTCAAGGGAAATGGACAAATTTCTGGATAGTTATCACTTACCAAAATTAAATCAAGAACAGATAAGCCCTTTAAATAGACCCCTAATGAAATACAAGCAGTCATCAAAAGCCTCCCATCCAAAAAAAAAAAAAAAAGCCCAGGGACAGATGGGCAAAATTCTAACAGAAATTCAAAGAACTAATGCCAATACTCTCAAATTATTCCACACAATAGAAGCAGAAGTTTCATTATGGAACTCTTTTTTTCAAGCCACACAAAGACAAAACTAAGATTGATGCAAAAATATTCAATAAAATACTGGCAAATCGAATCCAAGAACACATCAGAGAAATCATCCACCATGACCAAGTAGGCTTCATCCCAGGTATGCAGGGATGGTTCAACATATGAAAATCTATCAATGTTATCCACCATATAAACAAACTGAAAAAGAAAAATAATATGATCATGTCAATATTTGCTATAAAAGCCTTCAACCAAATCCAACACCCCTTAATGATAAAGGTCTGGGAGAAATCAGGGGTAACAGGAACATACCTAAACATAATAAAAGCAATATACAGCCAACCAACAGACAACATCATACCGAATGAAGATAAGCTTAACGCGAATCCTCTAAAATCAGGAACAAAACAAGTCTGTCCACTCTCTCCATATCTTTTCAATATTGTACTTGAAAATCTAGCTAGAGCAATAAGACAACAAATGGAGATCAAGAAGATACTAATTGGAAAGGAAGAAGTCAAACTTTCACTATTTGCAGATGGTATGATAGTTTACATAAGTGACCCGAAAAACTCAACCAGGAACTTCTACAGCTGATAAATACCGTCAGCAAATTAGCAGGATACAAGATTAACTAAAAAAAAAAAAAATCATAGCCCTACTATATACAGACGATAAAGGGGCTGAGGAAGAAATCAGAGAAACATCACCCTTTACAATAGCCACAAACAACATAAAATATGTTGGGGTAACACTAACCAAACAAGTTAAAGACCTATATAGTAAGAACATTGTGTCTTTAAAAAAAGAAATTAAAGAACATACCAGAAAAAGGAAAGATCTCCCATGCTCTTGGATAGGTAGGATAAACATAGTAAAAATGGCAATCTTGGCAAAAAGCAATCTACAGATTCATTGCAATCCCATTAAATCCCAGCCCAATTCATCACTGACCTTGAAAGGATAATACCCAACTTTATATGGAAAAACAAAAGATCCAGGGTAGACAAAACAAACTTAGTACAAAAAAGGGAACTTCAGGAGGCATCCCCATCACTGACTTCAAGCTCTACTATACAACTAAAGGGAGATCAATGGAATCAAATTGAAAATCCTAATATTAACCCACAAACCTACCAATACCTGATTTATGACAAAACAGGTAAAATTATACAAGGGAAGGGGGAAAGATTCTTCAACAAGTGGTGCTGGCACAACTGAATGATGGTGTGTAGAAGACTGCAGATAGACCCATATCTATTGCCATACACAAAACTTAAGTCCAAATGGATCAAAGACCTCAACAAAAATCCAGCCACACTGAACCTCTTAGAGGAGAACGTGGGTGGTATCCTTGAACAAACTGATACAGGAGACTGCTTCCTGAACTTTAATCCAGTAGTACAGATACTGAGATCGACATTTAATAAATGGGACTGACTGCAACAGAGGGGCTTCTATAAGGCAAAGGACACAGTTGACAAGACTAAACAGCAGCCCACAGGCTCAGAAAAGATCGTTACCAAACCCACATCTGATCTCCAGATGGCTGATCTCCAAAATATACAAAGAACTCAAGAAACTAGTGATCAAAACACCAAATAATCCAATTTAAAAGTGTCATACAGAACTGAAGAGAGAATTCTCAATAGAGGAATCCAAAGTGGCTTAAAGACACATTAGAAAGTTCTCAACATTCCTTAGCCTTCAGGGAAATGCAAATCAAGACACTTAGAGATACCATCTTACTCCTGTGAGAATGGCTACAATCAGAAACACCAATGAGAGTTTACGCTGGAGAGGATGTGGAAAAAGGGAACACTCCTTCACTGCTGGTGAGAGTGCTAACTTTTACATCCATTTAGGAGATCAGTATGCCAGTTCCTTGAGAAAATGTGAATCAGTCTACCACATGACCCAGAAATCCCACTCTTAAGCATATACCAAAGTGATGCACATCCATGCCACAAAGATACTGTTCAACTATGTTCATAGCAGCATTATTTGTAATACCCCCCCAAAAAATAGATGCAATCTAGATGCACCTCAAGAGAAGAATGGATAAAGAAGATGAGGGACACTTACACATTGTAATACTACTCATCAAAAAGAAACAATGGAACCTTGAAAATAACAGGCAAATGGACGGAACTTGAAGAAATCATCCTGAGTGAGGTAAGCCATACACAAAAAAAGAGAAACATGATATGTACCCACTCATATATGGATTGTAGACATAGAGCAAAGGATTTCCAGCCTAAAATTCACACATCCAGAGAAGCTACAATTCATGGAGGACCCTAACAGATTCGTACAAGGTACCCACAGAAAAGGGACAAGATCTCCTGAGCTAGTTGGGAACATGGAGGGTGCTGGGAGCATAAAGGGAGTAAGGAGAAAGAGAGGGGGAGGATGGGAGGGGAGAGAAGAATATGAGGGACCATGAAGTTCGAGTCTGGGGAAGAATAGACAACAGCAAGAAAAGACATACCATAATAGAGGTAGCTATTGATGGTATGAAGAGAAAACTGACACAGGAGATATGTCCAGAAACCTCCAAGAAACACCCCAACTAACAATCTGAGCAACAGTGGAAAGGCTACTTATATGCCCTTCCCTGATAATGAGATTGATGACTAACTTATCTGCCATTATAGAGCCCTCATCTAGTAGATAATGGAAACAAAATCAGACACTCACAGATAAACACTAAGCAAGTTGCAGAGGGGAGGAATGATAAACAAAGTGGTCAAGACCAGGCTACAGAAACCCACAGAGTCAGCTGACCTGAACAAGGGGGGAGCTCATGGAACCCACAGTTATAACTGGGAAAGCAGCATTGAACCAACCCAGACCCATGAACATGGGTCTCAGTCATGAGGCCTGGGCAGTGTATGGGACCTCTGACTTTGGAACCAGGATGTGTCCGGAGCACAAAAGGACTTTGGGAGCACATTCCCCATGGAGGGACATTCCCTTAGCCTAGAGGCAGGAGGGAGAGCCTAGTCCCTACTCCAAATGACTTGACAGATTTTTATTAGTTCTTCTTGGAATGCCTCACCCTCCGAGTGGAGTGGGTGGGCAGTGGGATGGGAGGGGGTTTGGGGTCATGGTAGGGGGGAGGGAGAGAAAACTGGGAACAATATGTAAAAGAAAAAGTTATTTAAAAAAAGAATTAAAAAATAAACATATAAGTCAGAAAAATTCCAACTATAACCAGATATGGGGTCAGCCAATAATGTGTACAGACCTTTCTTCATCTAGGCATAAATTTTGCTTTTTATGTTCAGCTGAATTTTCAAAAAATGGTTTAATTGAAATGTCTTTAAGTGAGATAACTGACCACAAAGTGTTTTCTCTGACACTAAAGCAAGATTAAACACTACAGGAGAAGTGACCTCAGACAACTATATGACTACAAAAAGAGCTAGCATTTATCTTTAATCAAATAGCTGATGCAAAAAATATACCTATATGAAGAATGGTCACGACTTTGACCACCAATTACCACAAATTAATTATTGTGGAAAGAGGACATAAGAGTGGGGAGACATAAGGAAAGCGGGCATCAAAATACATTATAGACACAGTGTCAGGGAAGCAATCAGCAAGAGTGCCATGGTGGCACTCAAGTAAACTAGCTACATTGACATAATAATTGTCATTGTAGCAACAGGAATGATGTAACAGTACAGGAGGGGTGTCTGTTCATACCACTGGCTAAAGGGACACAAGAGCAGATACAGTAGAGAAGCCCCACGTATCTGGAGAGGTGCCCTCTGGCAGGGCCTAAAATTTCATAATCTGGAGCACTTTTATCACTTGGTGAACAAAATGGGCCTGCTCAGGTAGAGTTTTAACGTTTACCCTAAATGTCTTCATGTTTTTGGTCCCAAACAGTGGTTCAAATGAGGATTCTGGCTTGGGGAAGGTGAGCTTGGGCTTGAATGTGCTTGGAATTTCTATTTGACATGTTTCCTCCACTGTCTAGCGCCATCTGCCTGCAGAGGATGAGAATCCAGCAGAGCAGCTCTGCCTGGTACATTCCTAGACAAGGCTACAGATTTGGGTGTTGACACAGAGCTGAAAGTTAGACACCAAGATGTCAATTGCTGAATGGTGACAGATTATCCTCTCTCTTTGAAAATTATTTTCAGAAAGAGGCCACGAGATGACAAGAAGGAAGACAAACGCCATGCTCCTCGTTCGAAGAGAAATAAGAAGGCCCATGGCTTCCAGGACCCTCGTGCTATACAGGTATGAATCAGGCCAAACAACTTCTCCATTTGACTCATTGCCACTCTGTGGGATTCATTTCCATCTCAAAGATGGGAAGAAATGCCCTTGCCCTTCCCAGGCTCCCTCATTGACGTCTCCTCCTTTGCTGCAAAGGTTTTTAGACAGAGCAGGATTCTAAGTGTTGTCATGAACATGGTTTTATCACACAACACAACACAGACAGGGCCAACAGAGAGGCTTTCCTGAGCACAGTCAGGAAGAATGGTCTCCCAGGAGTCCCCCCACCTTGCAAAGGGGGAAGAATGGAACGTCCCCATTTAGGGTTAGGGCAGAAATAAACTTGAAGAACAGAGAGGCATGTTACTAGCAGCAATGCTCTTCTTGCTTTCTCCCAGAAGAACCCGAAAGCAAAGTGGGGGGTTGTGGGAAGGGGTTTGGGAAAGCTTAAGTGATGTTGAGCCGAGGAGCTGGCATTTCTATTTCAACTGTCTCAAGTTATCAACCAGTGAGTGGGTAAGGCAGCATGGTTTGAAAGGCAGCATAACTCAGTCAGGAGGGAGCACTGTAAAGGTTTGCTGGACCAGTCTCACCAGGTAATGAGTAAGTATGGCTCACTTTGACCTTCCTCGAGCAAGACATAAAAGGCTTATCAACATGTGCCACTCTTCTAGGCACAAACACAGGTAGGTTTGGGATAAAATGTACCTAGATCTCCCTGAGTCAGCAAGGAGTGTTCTTTACCCTGATGACTGAGTAAAACAAGAAATGGAGAGTGCAAGGAGAGCATGTGGATCTCCAGCACTACTCTGCTATTGATCACATGGGAACTAATGCTCAGGCTCCAAGGAAAGCAGCAGGAAGACAAATGAGAAAAATACATTAAGGGCCTCACTCCTGTTTAGGTTAGATGACCTTGCACCCTTGATTTCCCACCTGTCGGGACTATAGCTCGTTGTGGCACCACTGTTTTAAGCAGGGTAAGTTAAGCTGTCTGCTGGAATGTTTGGTAACCTGCTATATTTCTTTCCGGTGCTAGCAGTTTGTGGTCTGTGCTGTTAGTTTGGCGGTCACCCTGCCAGGACACGGAACCACCTGAGATGAGAATCTCTTTTTACTACTCTTATATTCTTTGAAATGTCACGCATGGATACACTATTTCTTGATCCTCTTCACCTGCAATCTCTCCCTGCAACCCTACCCTGGACTCTGCCAATAAATGTCTGTCTATACTTCCTATGCTCCCTTTGATTGCATCAGTATGCACCTGTTTAACCACTGTGTCCAGAAGTTCTTCGGAAGTGCACAGAGCCTTGGGGTGATCCGCTGATGACCAGGGTCAGTCTCCCCAGAGAGAAGTGACTCTTCCTTCCCCAGCAGCCATCAACAGCCACTAGCTCCTACACTAGAGGTACAGACACGACAGCACCTCCCAGGAGATTAACCTGGCTTTGGCGTGTTCAGGTCATGTGCAGGTAACCACAACTGTCATGTGTCCACATTGCTACAGTCATACCATAACCAGGGGACATACTTCACAGTGTAATCTGACTCTTGTGTTCTTTCTGTCTCCTCATTTAAAATACTGCCTGAGCCTAATGGCAGGGGCAGGTGGATGTAGATGTCCCATCTATGCCTGAGCACTCACAGTTGCTTAGTTCAGCACTTAGAACAGTCATGTGTTTCTACACTGACCACTACTCATTGCAACTACAAGTTCCTCAAACCAGTCTTGAGAGCAGTGCAGACCTATGCATGCAGACATAAGTATATGGAAGGCAGTTTAACAACATGACCATTCACAGAACTAGAGTAAGTCCTCCCCCAGCATGTCCACGGAACTGTGAGCTCACTAATAATAGGTTTTGACTATGTTTGCAGAGCCAGACATACACTCACTCGTGTGGAGCAGGCCTCAGATCCAGTGAGGAGAATACTTGGTTAGCCCCGGGAAGAGAATTGCAATGACTGGAGACGTGGGTTCATCATGACTGGCAGGCCAGTATTATACCATGCAGGGTGCAGCCATGGGCAATATCATATATGACGTTTCTGTCATGACAGCCAGCATCACACCTTCTGGTTACTAGGAACTTAGCCAGCTGGGAGTGTTTCCTGGTGAGTTCAAGACTGATTTCCCTATTACCTGTAACAACAGTGTATAGTGTCTCAGCTACAGGGTCCTTCCAACTTGTTCTGTTGGGCAACCAAGAGCAGTGGCAAATCAACTTTATTATTTGGTTACCTGTGGGGCTGTCAGGGCATAATGAGGAAATGTGTGCAGTGTCGAGATTTTTACTTAATGACCTACTATCGTGGTATGATAAGGAGCAGGATAAACACATAGGCTGAATAGATGTTTATTCAGGGAGAAATAACTTACAACATAGACAGATGAACAGCAGCAGGTTCCCCAGGATGCTCTCCTGTCCCATCCTGCCAGCAAGTTAGTGCTCCCTGGCTTCCTCAGACCTAGTCTCCCAGATCACTTCTGCTCCTGTCTCCATCCCCCAATGGGCATGGTCAGTGCCACAGATTCAGTCAAAGTGGTTTGGGAATAACAATTAGCAGTATCCTTCTTAAAATAGAGGTAGTGAGTCTGGAGAGATGGCTGAGTCCTTAAGAATACCATCTGCTCATCCAGGAGAAGTAAGGTCAAGACCCAGCACCGCATAGCAGCTCACACCTGTCTGTAGTTCAAGTTCCAGTGCCTCTGACACCTTCTTACACATACGTGCAGGCAAAACACTGGTTCACATAGGACAAATGATTCATTACAAAATAGCATTTATGACCTTGTTTCCCATCTGGTGCGTTTTCATAAAGCTTCTTGAAACATCCTTTGATTTTTATGCCTATCCACATCCTCCCGTCTTGTCTCCATTCCCTTTCCCTATTCTCACTTAAACTTTTCTCCTCCAGTATGCCCCTCACATCCTTTCCTAGCACGTGTCTTCCAATACTTCCTCTTACTATATAATTTACATGGGGTCTATGGTCATGGGTTCTCATTAGCTTCTTTCTGCACACTTCACTTTGGTTGACCCTTACGACAGCCCCTCCTTTTCCCATTCCCATCACTCTACAAACTGCTTGAATCCTTCTGACAGCAGGACTCCTGCTCTCTACGTTCATTTACCAGTATTCTGCTATTTCCCGTTCTTTCATGCAAACTTCAATGTGCTGTGTCTAGTTTCTTGATTTCCAGAAGGACTCCAGGATGACCACACAATACAAAATTTGGAGCTAGGACCCAAAGAGGAGTGAAAAGTTGTGGTGTTTGTCCTTTTGGTGGTGTGGTGAACTTACTCAGTATTATTTTTTTTCCAGTTTGATTCATTGACTTTCAAATAGTCTTATTGAGGAATTATTGACACCATTTTGGGGTATGTGTTGGGATCATCTTAATTATTACTGAATATGGAAAGACACAGCTCATTGTAGGTGGTGGCACTCCCTGGGCAAGGCATCCAGAATGTATAAGGGAAAATGAAACCTGGCAATAAAGTAATTGATCAAGCAAGCAAGGATCCCTGATATTCTCTTTTCTCTGTTCCTAGCTGTAGGTGAGATGCTGAAAAGCATCCTGTCATTAAGGGATGAAAACCTGGGTCTGTAAGCCAAAGAAAACCTTTCAACCCTGAGTTGATATGGTCAAGGTGTTTCTCACAGCGACACAAATGAAATCAGGAGGTGTGATTAACATCCCTCAGGATTTCGTTGTATGAGCTGTAAGACAGAACTTGTTGAGGGAGACATTAGAAGGCTCTGAGTCTCTTATTGAGGTTAAAATGTGTCATTAGTTGTGTTGTCAAATCCTAAGCCAAAGGGGTGCCTTGTGTATTGACCTTCTTCAAAGATACAGTCATTGAATGTGTGTATGGGGCAAGGGAGCTTTGCCAAATATGGCCCAATAGTTGTAGACAATTTGAGATCCCTTGTGCATGGAGCATGGCAAAGTATGGCAAGCACTCGCATATGCAAGTTCAAACTATATTCTGAGTTGACGATTGAAGATGAACAAGTCCACATATGTCCTACATGTGGGGCTTTCCTAGTCATTTTTGTTTGATTTGTTTGTTCACATTACATTCACTTGTTTCACACAAATGAGGTAATTTGCTTTGTATCATACTTTGAATTTTGCATTTGCAAAACCACTGTAATCTCTAGGCCTGTTCCAGTTTTACCTCCTGGTCTTCTGGAAGACTGAATTAACCCCAGCATCCTGACCTGAAGACAGAATTTCACACATGAATGCCATTCATTCCCTTGCTCTTTTGCAAAGTGGCAGTAATTCAACAGCCTGCTGCTCAGGTCCCTTCTGACTCAAGCGACTGAGCACTGTTTTGTTGGGTTCAGCGAAGGTGGGGCTGCCAGTGTAAATGTGGCAGTTCATAGTCTGAAGACTTCACTGGGATTGGTTGGGCTGGTCCGTGTCAGTTAGTAAACAACATTTAATTCTGATTATGCAGTATTAAGGGTGAATTTTATTGCAACGTTTGGGTTGAAGGAGTGAATGTGTCTGAGGTATAGAGGAATGGAATGGGACAGAAAGCCAGAATGAAGGTAAAGAAATTTTGACTTCATTTCTCACCATAGGAAGCATTCATTATCCAGTTCTATATCTTGAATAAATATGAGTTTCCATTCAGTTTCAGAGATAATATTCCATGTTACTTTGTTACGAGTTGGTTTCCTTGCCATCCTGGTACCACAGCCCCGCCAGCCCCAATTAGCACAGACAGACTATGTATTAGACACAATGCTGTTAGAAGTTACTAGTATTACTTATTGGCTAGCTCTGTCTTAAATATTAATCCATTTCTATCAACTAAGTATTTTCACGTTCTTGTCTTACCAGAGAGAGGATCCAGAGTTCTACCCTGTCGGTCCTACATGTTGAATGTCCTACTCTCCCTGAAGGCTTCTTGTCTCCTAGTCCTGCCTATCTTGCTTTCCTGTTGGCCAACAGTGCTTTATTCATTAACCAATAAGAGAAACATATTTACAGAATGGAATCTAATGCTTCTGTGTCCATTTCCCCAGCATTTGTGTCATTATCCAATTGAGGCTGTTTCCAGCTACTGGGAACCTAGACACCCGCCATATTTCCAGATGCCCGTCTTCCTTCTCATCTTTGATTCTAAGCTGCTGCCTTCATTCCCACGACACTCTTTTTGACAGCTTTTTCCTACAGCTTCTCTCTGCACCTTACTTTCTACAGCTGCCCCTTCCTTTGGCATAGCATACACTGGAGGACTCAATCTGGGAAGCCTGCTAAACTCAAACACGGGAATGTTGAAATTGCAGGTGTTGTCAGCAGTGGTTGGGGTGTTCTTGTGTGTGTGTGTGTATGTGCAGTGCTCCTGTGACTCTTTCCTCAATCACTCTCTAAGTATCACTAGATGTTCCTTTGTGTTTCTGCCAACATCATCAAGACCTGGGCGCCTGTTTCTGGATTGTTTGTAAAACTGTGTAGGTGGCCTCTGTGCTGATTTTCCTCCTTTTCCTTCCATCCATTAGAGTATCTGTCTGGTTGTCACTGTAGAATTCTCAGCATTACACCCAAAGCCTCCAAGTGTCTTGCCAGGTCTGCTCTTGCATGTTCCATGAATGGAAAACTTTCCTAGGGCCACAAATGGTCAACTTATCAGCAACTTCTGGCCCTCCAAATCCTTGTCACTCTTCCTGAGCTCCTTTCTCCCCAAAAGTCACACTCTGCCATCCTAGACTGCCTGGTGCAGTGACTTTAATATTATTTTATAATATAAGATAATAATTCAATTACATCATGCTGATAGTTGGGGTACATAGACTGTGTCTGCCACTTTGTAGGGCACTGAGCCCTCTTTCCATGGTCTCTTTTCCAGAACTACAGGTCATTAACTTTATTTCGATATAATGAGGAACAAAGTCTCATAATCTATTTGCATTGGCATGATTCAGTTCCTTAGAAATGAAATCTTGGTCTTCTCTACATCACTTGTAGATGATACAGAAAGTGAAGATATCCAGTCTCAAGCTATCCAGTCTCAAGTATGTGGTGGTTTGAATAAGAATACCCCCAATAAGCTCATATATTGAAATGCTTGATCCTCAGTAGCTACAATAGTTTTGGAATGATTAGGAGGTGTGGCTTTGTTGGAGGGTGTATGGGCAATGGATTTTCAAATACCAATGTCATGCCATTCCCAATTACTGTGCTCTCTCTCTCTCTCTCTTTTTATCTCTCTCACTTTCTCACTTTCTGTGTGTGTGTCTGTCTGTCTGTCTGTCTGTCAGTGTGTCTGTGTGTCTGTGTATGTGAGTGCTGCCTCTTAGTTGCTTATTAAGTTATAAGATCTCAGCACTGGCTGAAGCATCATTCCTACCTACCTTCTTCCATGCACCATACAATATTTGGTTATAGGCTCTAACTGCCCTCTGAAACTGATGTTTCCAATAGGACTTTTACAAGCTGCCTTGGTCATGGTGTCTTTCCAACAATAGAAAGTAACTAGAACACTAGAATATCAGGAGCATTTCCCAAACGGATTTAGTGTTAACATTTATTAAGTACACCTCAAATCTATCAAAAGCCTCGAAAAACACAGATATCTCATAGAAATCAGGGACATCATTGTGTATCTGCAAATACACGACTATGTCATCCTTGTTATGAAAAACGGACCTGAAAACTATTACTAATTAATAGTTGTAGTATCATTTAGAATAGGTGGCTTTACTTCAGCCTTGCTTTTTTTCTTCTTTCTTTCCCATTTTCTGCATGCCTGTCTGGTTGCCTGTCAGGCTATCCGTCTTGCTGTTTAGGCAGATTCTCAACACATAACAGGGCTGGCCTTGAACTCAGTATGTAATCCAACAGGGCCTGCAGATCCTTCTACCTTAACCTCCCAATTGCTCCCAAGTTTCTGATAGTATGCCCAGCCATTCACTTTCCTTGTAATAATTGGTTAGTTATTTCTGCTTGTTACTATTTAAGATGTAGAAAGTGTAAAACCCTTCATTTAATATTATTGTAATGATGTCACTACACAACTGAGGTAAAGGTTTTATAAGTCAACTAGAATTTAGAGTCTGGTCATCTACTGTTATCTTCACAATGACTCTTTAGAACTCCCTTGTGGGCTGTGAGGATTCCTGTAAGTTCTCATATGCAGGGTCGTCTCAGGAGACTCAAGGAAGCCTGAACCTCACTATGTTGCTAAAGATGATCATAACCTTGACATTGTGATCCTCCAACCTCTACCTGGCTCCTTGAGAGTGCTTCTTAGTACCTGCTGTCTGAACTGAGTTGCAAGCCAGGATTTCCTGTGTGCTAGGGAACTCTCTACCAATGTCACCATATCCCCTGCCACATTTTTCTCATTTTACATATCAATCCCAGTTCCCTCTCCCTCTCTCCCTCCCTCCTTCCTGTCTTCCCTCCCTCCCATGGCCCCCAACCACCCTCCCATCCCATTCCCACACACACACACTCCACAAGGAGGTTGATGCCTTCCAGGAGGGGTCAACAAAATCTTGTCAAGTCATTTGGAGTAGGGACTAGGCCCTCCCTCTACCTCTAAGCTAAGGGAATATTCCTTCATGGGGAATGTGCTCCCAAAGTTGTTTTGTACACCAGGGATACATCCTGATTCCACTGTCAGAAATCCCTTAGACTGCCCAGACCTTGTAACTGAGACCCATGCTCACAGAGTCTGAGTCGATCCAATGCTGGTTTCCCAGTTATAAGTCTGTGGTCCCATTAGCTCCTCCTTGTTCAGGTCAGCTGTCTCTGTGGGTTTCTGTAGCCTGGTCTTGCCCCCATTTTCTTATCAATCCTCCCTCACTGCAACTGGATTCCAGGAGTTTGGCTCAGTGTTTAGTTTTGGGAGTCTATTTCTGTTTCCATCAGCTATTAGATGAGGGCTCTATTATGGCTGATAAGTTAGTCATCAACCTCATTATCAGGCAAGGGTATTTATGGTAGGCTTTAAACTGTTGCTAAAATTGTTAGTTGTGGTCATTCTTGTAGGTCTGTGGACATTTATCTAGAGTCAGTTTTCTCTTCAAGCCTATAATGGCTCCCTCCTTAATGGTATCTCTATCTTTTTTTTTCTCTTGTCTATTCCTCACCTGACTCAGTCTTCCTAGTCCCATGTGCTTTCTTCTCCTCCCCTTCTCATTCTCTTAGCTCCTTTCCCCTTCTGTGAGGGGCCTTGTATGAATCTCTTAGATGACTCCTGATACTCTCTGCTATGTAATGTACTATATACCATACCCTCTTCATGTGATGCTAAAATCTTCATGACACAAGAGTGTAAACCAAATATTCTTCCATTTGTGATTGTTCCCATATTTGTTATTTTGTTCAGAATATCAAAAGGGGGGCATAAAAAAACCACACTAAACAACCAAGAAAGGAAATCTACCTTGGGTAACCAATGTATGTCCTGGGTATTTTTATCCAATGTGATAGGTTACCTAGCTTGAGTGTTCCTAAGCAAACCATATAATAAAAGTACTACATGGAGATATTTACATTGCATGCCATAGAAGGGGTACAGTTTGTCTGGTTTCCTCTGAGACCACTTTCAAAAGCATAATCCTTACATCCAGTGATAGCTGTTAGACAGCTTCTCACACAGACTCATTTCACTTCTGTGTTTCTCAAAGACAGTCTATGGATGTGTGAGTCTCAGTGCATAAATGGTTGCATTTGATACCTTAGGTGATGTAGTGAGATGAGGAATTCCAAATCTCCTAAGAGTGATGACACCTCTTGGTTTCTGTCACTATTGCAGCTCGTACCTGAAAAAAAAATGGCCTTATAAGATATACAGCATCATTATTGTTCAACATTTCTGTCCACATAAGGGCCATTGTAATCACCTCCTCCTCCTTTGATAGTCTTTTTTATTTATTTTTATTTTACATATCGATCCCAGTTCCCTCTCCCTCCCTCCCCCCTCTCCCCCTCCCTCTTCCTCTCTCTCCCACCATCTCATGCCCTCTGACCACCTTCCCCTCCCATTCCGTCCCCCACTCCACATGTAGTGTGATGTCCTCCAGGAGGGTGATAGTATTAAGATTAAAGTCAAGCAGTTTCTGAGTTTGTGCACAAGTGTGTGTCCAATACCCAAGGAGCCCAAACCCAAGGCCCACACATGTGAGGAAAGCAGTCTACCACTGAATGTCATCCCTAGGCTACAGAATCCCAGAACATGACTCTTTGCAGGTATAATATAATACCACCACATAACATCACCAATATGACTGTGTGAAGTTATTTCCAGGATTGACAAACTTAAAAGCAAACTCACCATAGGCAAACTATACTATACCCACAAATAGGAGATAAGGGCTGTTAGTCATCAGAAATGCTGAGTGTTGACATAAAACTGTCATTAAAGCATATCAAAGGCATTTTTGAGATAATTATTGGAGCCTAATATGCTGACTGTAGGGGATAGATATGGAATGACCCTGGAATTGGATGTATGCACATGTGAACATATTATGAATGTAGCAATCCCCATCATCTCATCACCCCGTTGGGACATGGACCTGCATTCCATCTTACTTATTTTGGTCCTAATCCCAATCACATTCTGTAGCATTGATTGCTGCTTTCTCCTGGATGTTGGGAGCTTACTTACCTGCTGCAGGATATTGGAAAGCATGGTGCCAGAATGGCTAGAGGATTGTGGAGTGAAAAAGCCTGTGCTTAAACACTCTCCTTGACAAGCCTAGAGACTGGCCTTTGGGCCCATGACACATCGCTTCCCTAGTCTGCCAAATGTGTGCTATTAACCCAGGTAGAGCTATAGCACTGATCCAAGCAGGGAAGGAGCTACCCAAGTGATTGCACTTTATAGACGGTGAAGCCTTTTATAGTGTGATGTCAGTATTCTTCAAGCTGAACAGGAAATGATGACAGTATCATAATAGCCATGCTGATTCTTTCTTTCTCCTTTCAGTCATCAAGCTGTGGTAATGCAAGGAGCCATAGTGGCATCAACAACACCAGTCGAGACGTATGCCAGAGAATGGCTTAAACCAGAACATGCCTGAAAATGACTCCAACACCCCCTCTGTCTCCCAGGAGGAGTATTCAGTGAGCAAAGAACAAGGTCCTTATGCTCATATTAATGAGATCTTGAAGGAGGCTCATTTCTACAAGCTACAGAAGAGAGCACAGTCTCAAATATGATGGCCTAGGTGCTCCTCATTCCTTGTTTAAGAAATGCAATGGCATTCACACAAAGCAGTCTTGGCTTGTCTGTATTTTTATTAAGAGGTAAATTGATATTTGTACTTTAGCTGTTTTGCTCCACCACTTCAAAATTTAAGAAGCTTTCATGACACTTTGGTATGTTTTCTATCAAGTCTGGTTTCCAGTTCATGTTAAGTAGCAACAGGAGGATGTCTCCTGATACTGATCTGCTTTTATGCTCAATTTGGGTTGGGTTCTAAGTCACTCTTTGAGGGTCTGCATGTTAAATGTGGTTTTAAAATGTGACTCCTTCTGAAAGTATAAATTGTCTGGGAAAATGTGTGGTATTCATTAAAACATGAAAGAACAAACAACATCAACAAAACAACCATCACCAAACCTGTAATGAGCAATGGGAGGAGGGAGAATGTGACTTGTTCTCATTCTGAAATGAATGGCACGGATGCTCCTCACAAGGGAGATGCTGAATAGAAATCACTCTCTACCTGTAATGTGGACAACGTCAGCCCTTGCAGTTGTTAAAATTAAGGCTGTGTATAGTAACTGCACTGTTTGCATTCGAAGGGAGAAGTCTTCTACCTTTCATGTTCTTGTGTGTGCCCTTCAGACCTGTGGAACACACTGGTAATTCTGCCAGAGAAGGGCATAGCAATGCTGTGGCTTAAGTACAAAATGCAGATATGAACAGCTTTTTGTTGTTCCTTACAGTTCCATTTGTTATGTATAATGTTGACATAGCCTAAGCTACTGGACCTCATATCTGACTTGAAAGGTATTGTAAAGCTGGGCGGGATGCCTATCTGTTGTATAAGAAGCCTTTTAT
Source organism: Phodopus roborovskii (assembly GCF_943737965.1). NCBI lineage: Eukaryota > Metazoa > Chordata > Mammalia > Rodentia > Cricetidae > Phodopus > Phodopus roborovskii. Next base: position 436,637 of record NW_026125906.1, on the reverse strand, counting down.
GGGGAAGAGGGCATTTCACATCATCAAATGATACAGATGTATGAGGAAGGATAGGCTAGAAAAACAGAGCCTGCCTAGCCTGTGGCACATCCCAGTCACGGTAAAACTATCAAAGCAATTAATGAGGCTTGTGATGCGTGTAGTGAGGCCCCATTAGAAGAAAGACAATGCCATTTAGTGATGGATATTGTTCTGTGGTTAGGATAATGGGTGTGACCTGCCAGGCCTGGCTTTTGAGATTGTGTGGGGCAATCCCACCCCAGGTCCTCACACCTATGATCCAGACACTTTACCAGCAGAATTGAACAGTAATAATTAACTGCAATCTACCTTCAAATAATAACAGCCCTTTCCTGAGTAGTGAAGCCCCTACCACAGTGTGTTCCCACATCCTGACTCACACTCTTGGTGGACTCTTTGCTGGAAGAGCAGACCAGGATATGTTTCTCACACTCACAAAATAGCAGGCAGCATCTTCAGGAACCATTTCCAGTGCCTTAGGAGTGTAGCCACTGCTCTCAAAACCTCAAGTGTGTTTCAAATGCTGGGTGTACAAGAGAGACTCCAATTGTGTCATGATTGGAGTTGTGATGGTGATGTCATTGCAACACATGTCATTAGTGAAGTAGACAACTTGTGTATTACACATGATTCACGGGACTGGCTCAAATATGGATTAGTTTAATTTTATTCAGGAAGAAATCACTTGCATGTGATGCTGATGACCGCTCTGAGGATCCACACTGGTTGCCCTCCTTAACCAGATCAGGAAGCAAGAGAGAGAGCTGGAGTCTGGGACCCCGACCTAGCCTCCAACGGGTCATGTCCGCACATGTGCACATGCCTCCAAGGGCATGGTCAGTGCAAGAGGTTCAAACAGGTGGATATCTCACTTCACATCAGTGCAGCATGATTTACCTGTATGACTGCACAATGCTAACCTCTCCCAGCCATTTTAAAATAGACAGACATTTCAACACTGCACCATTTTGATTTTCTCTTATGAGAGGTTGCAGCTTGAGGCCCTGTGAGGACTCTGGACAGGAGGTGGTGGCTCAGGTATAGGTTGTTAATATCATCCTGAAGCCACTGTGCCAGACGAAGTCAACACTCTGGGAGGAGAAGAGATTTTTCTGACATGATGGAGTGAGGGTGGTTGCATAGGTTACCGGGAGAGAAAACCGGGGCTCATGGAGACTCCCACATGATCAGCCTCTTTCTACAGGATCCAGGCCTGAAGCAAAATGTGTAGGGGACATGTTCACTATTTCAGACACTTCTCAACAATAAGAGTTTCCTGAACGTGCTCTGAGTCTGTGTGTGACAAGCAAGACACAGAGCACAAAGACACAGGATCTGGGCACAAGCTCTGTCATTCATTGATTTTCAATGAGAGTGTGCAGATTGGCAGGCACTTATATCCTTGTGCTAAGAATCAAGGTCTCCGAGATCCTGTACCCAGGTACCCAGACCCAGATGCTATTATTTCTGTGCTGAGGGCTCTGTCATGGTGCATGTGCAGGGAAATTTCACACAAGTGCTGAAATACAACATTGGTTAGATTCCATGGTCCGATGATCACACAAAGGAATTCTCCAGATTGGAGACAGCATCTCTCTCTCTCTCTCTCTCTCTCTCTCTCTCTCTCTCTCTCTCTCTCAGAACAAAATCAAGGAGATTGTGAAATTTCCCACACCATATATTCACTCAGAGGATGTAGCACTAAGTTAGATAGATATATAGATATAGATTAGATTAGATATGGATATGGATATATATATATATATATATATATATATATATATATATATATATGATGACCACACTGGCCATGGAACCTGGTAACAAAGAAGACCCTAAGAGAGACATACAAGGATCTGTGTAGTAGGGGAAATGGGAAATAGACAATCTCACCTGAATAATCAGGAGCATGAGAGGGAGGGTGGTGGTCAGGGAGAGGGGAAGTAAGAGAAATGAAGAAGTGAACATGAAGGAATGGAATGGGTGAACTGGGGAAAGGTAGAAGGGGGAGCAAGGAAAGAATTACCTTGATAGAGGAATCATTATGGGATTAGTGGGAAACTGAGCCATAAGGCAATTCCCAGGAATAAATAAGGATGACCCCAGATAAAACTCTAATAGTGGAGAGGGTGCTTTATGGCCTCCCCCTATAATCAGATTAAGGATCATCATAATTGTCATGATAGAACCTTCATCTGGTAAATGATGGAAGCAGATGAAGAGATCCACAACTAACCACTGGGCTAAAATCATAGAGTCCAGTTGAAGAGAGAGAGGAGTGATAATGAGTTCAAAGGGGTCAAGTCCAGGGTGAGGAAACCCAGAGAGACACCTGAACCAAGATAGTGGCAGCTCACTGACTCTGGACTAACATTTAGGGAACCTACATAGGACTCAGTAAGCCTGCTGAATGCAGGTGCAAGTGGATGGGGGTGGAACATTTGTGGGGCTACTGGCAGAGGGATGAGGAGCTATCAATGACACATGAACTGGCTTTTTGGAACCCATTTACTACAGAGACAAATCTTGCTCAGCTTAAACAGGCAAGAAGACATCAGTCCTGCCTCAAGGTGGTGATGGGATGAGCTTTGTTGACTCCCCATGGGAGGCTTTACTCTCTCTGAAAGCAAAAGGGGGCATGAGGGGAAGATCAGAGAGCAGGAATTGGGGAGAGAGTAGGAACTGGGGTGAGAATGTAAAAAAAATTAAATGAAATACATGCAAACATATGTGCACATGCGCGTGCGCACACACACACACTCACACACACTAAAAGGCCCATTCAAGGCTTGTCCCCAAAATCAAGAAATAAAGTAAATTAAGGAAGTAGACTGCCATTGCTGAAACTCACGGAGTCAGGCAGAACTAAAGGCGGGGAAAACAGACACTGTGCGGGTCCCTCCCTCTCTAGAAAGGATCAAGAACATAAGCTGTAAGATGACCTCATGCCTGCACAGCAACATGAACCAAATCACCCCACTTCCATGTGTTTGTTGTGGTCATACCTACAGAAACACACTGCATTTTGATGGCATCAGAGTATACACATGACCAAATGTGAATACCAAACTCTGAGGAAAAACAACTTGGAACATGCTTTAATGGGCATGAAAGTTAGGGGAATGCAATAGGAGAACCCAGGCATTCCGACTCATCTCCATTATGTTTTGTATGTGTTGTTTTGGCTTACTCTACATAAGTATGGTTCTCCCAGAACTTCATAAGTTACCAGAGTGGGAGAAAATTCACAGAGATTTCTCTGCCTCTGGGTCTTGCATTCTGGGATTAAAGGTGAGACCTACCATGCCCAGTTCAGTCTCCTTTCTTAATGACTACCTGGTCTTTGAATGCAAACAGTCATGAGTAACTCTAATCAATGGGATATATAACTAGGTCTGAATGAAAATAACTTCCAGATACTCATAGAGAGTGGCATTATAATTTGTGTGGACTAGCTGAAGTAGGTGTGGCCTTGTTGGAGAAAGTGTATCAATGGGCAGTGGGTTTGAGGTCTCAGAAGCTCAAGCCATGCCTGGGGCTTCACTCTCACTCACTGTCTCTTCCTATTGCATAGGGATCCTGATGTAGAAGTCTCTGTTAGTCCCCAAAACCATGCCTGCCTGCATTCTGCCATGCTCCTCACCAAGGTGATAATGGACTAATGCTCTGAAGCATAAGCCAGCCAGAATTAATGGTTTCCCTTTGTAAGGGTTGACACAGGCATGGTGTTTCATCACATCAAGAGAACCCTAACTGAGACTCCTGCAGACTCTAACCTAGCATGCAATCATTCCCACTCGTAGTGAGGTCTCCTGGTAACACTGGGGCTAAGGGGCACATGCAACACAGGACCCATGAAGAACTGAGAACTGTGCAGGTGGGGATGGAGGAGTGTTGGTGATGACTTTGGGAAGAGCATCCTAATGAGATTACCCTTTGCCTGCTTTCTTGATGGTGGCTCTCAACATTTCTGTCCACTACTGGCTTACTGAGCCTGGTCTAGGTTAGTACTCCAGCAGTGTTAATGCTGGGGAAGTGAGCTGAAATTGCTCAACTTCAGACTTCAATGGATTTCCTTACTTTGTGGTGTTTGGGTGTATAGCACAGATGACACTGTGGGACAGAAAATCCCACAATGGGCCATCTATAGGGATTCAGGGCAATGTGGGCATTTTGGAACCAAAAACCATGGACACCATGTGAAAATATATAGAAAGGAACGCTGCTTAGAGTCCTTCAATACACCCACCCTGATGTCTATCAGGTGATAGACATCCTTCCAGAAAGACCGTGTTCCCCAAACCTACACACCTCCAATAATATTAATGGCTTTCTGAGCTCCTATACTCAGTGCCCAAGAGGGAAAGCTGCTTGCCTGTTTGGCATCTTTTCCTAGTAGCTACTAGTAGAGGTGCTCTGGGCAGAGTTAGGGGCACATTCATCTAAGAGGCCGGCTTGTCCCCACATGTCCACACAGTGTGCATATGACTTCCAAACAGTTTTGAGAACAAAGAAAGGCAGCTTTAAAGCAAAGGAACTCAACATCTCGTGTCCTGTCTAGCTCTCTTGTGTGTGAGGGACATGGGCTGCACTGTGTTATGAGTATGTTTTCCCCTGCCGGCCTGTCCCACTGCCACACCAGCCCCAAATAACACACAGAGACCCTGTATTAGATATAAAGCTGTTAGCCTGTTACTAGTGTTTCTTGTTGGCTAGCTCTGTCTTAAATATTAACCTATTTCTATTAATCCAAGTATTTCCATGTGGTCTTATCTTTCCGGAGAGAGGGCCAGGACATCTGTTCTCTCCAGTCTCAACATCTTGACTCCTCCCTACTTCTTCCTCTCTCCTCCTAGTCTCCTAGTCCCGCCTATCTTGCTTTCATTTTGGCCAACAGTGTTTTATTCATAAACCAATAAGAGAAACAAATTTACAGAATGGCATCTCCCGGCACTGCTTCTTTCAGTCATGTCACTTGAGGGGATTCAAGAAGAAACATCACATTTTAGAGGGATATGAACTTGCATAGCAAGAAGTGGCTCGCCAGCAAGTGATTCTTGGATCTCAGTCTGCCTGTAGGATCATTTTGTCCTTTCTTGCCACAGTGCTTGACAGAGGAAAGACACTGGGCAGATAACACAACACTGTCAAACCTGGGTTCCTCATGTTCTTAGGCACGGAGGGCTGTGGGGCACCTGAGCAACCGAAGATGGTGTCACTGATGAATCCACATGCATTCCTGAATATAGTTTTAATATTTCAGGTTATATTCCTACATTTCAAAAGTGTATGTGTATATGTTCATGCATGTGCATTCAATGACACACATATGTGAATATTAGAGAGCAACATGGGGAGTCTGTTCTGTTCTCCCAACACATGAGTTCCAAGAACTATACTCAGGGCAAAAGGTTTGGGCACACATCGCCTTACCATCATGTCTTTCTTGCGATTCCCTGGTCTTGCATTTCCATGTGTTCCCAGATTTGTTGCCATTCTTCAGAGGAGTTAGCAGAGAAGCCACAATATTCTCCTCCCCTAGTCCATTGGATGCCTATTGCCTCATATCTAATCTGTGGCAGAAATGTACTCATTTTCCTGTGGATTCTAAGAAAGATGTAGTCTTTCAGGAATCTGTGGGGTAAGGCTGGTCTCTCTTACCATTCAGGGAAGTGCTCTATTGCCCTGATGGTCCCTTCCAGGGGGAGCATATTGTACTTGAGTTAGGAAGCTATTGATTCCTAAAACGTCTACCTCTGCTACCCCTCCCCATGTTGTAGTCTCCCAATCTGGTCTCATTTGCATGCCTAGATTCAAAGAAAGGAAAAAAGAACTTTCTTTTGGGCTAAAGTTTGTCCTTTATATCTGTTTCCAGCCCCAAATCACTGATCTTCTAGCAACACAGAAACCGCTAATTGTTTTGCTTCCACTTTCTCTGTGGTAATTTATGAAGTGACTAGGATTTCTCATATACACATTTCCGTAGCTTATGAGGAGGATGCACAGGAATGAAAGACACCTTATATACCTCACTGGATTTCCCAGTCATCTGCCCCCCCCATCCTAGAGTTATCACCAGAGGATATCCTTCATGACCCAGTTTCTGTGCTCCTGTGATTCCTTGCTCAACATCTGACTTTTCTGATACACCTTCACCTTGACAACCAGTCCTTTACCCATCAGTTTCTGGGCTCCAATCCTCTTTCATACCTTCCCCACAACACATACACACAGCTCACTTACAGGATTCCCATCCCAAATGATGAATGCTTTCCTTCACAAACTTGTTCAGAAACACAGGAACTCAGAACACACTTAAATCCCACCTTGAATACATACTCCCTTGGTCAAGTGACAGTAGGGCTCTTGGCACACTCGAGGTCCTGATCCTATTCCCTGTGATTGAGCAGTTTCTTAGATCATCCATCCTAGGATATCTCCACCTTCCCCAGTGAATAGCCAGAGCTCAATGTGGCAGTTAAGCAAATGCAGCATGTTACCTACAAGAACCTGAGTGTTTACTATACAGATAAGGAAGTGTCCCTTGTTTTGCCTTCATCATGCACCTGGTCAAGTGAGGGTCACAGGGCAACAGGACCAGGGCCAAGCACTGCTTAACAGAAAATCCCATGATGATATCTGGCCACTGAAGTTGAGTAGCATGGAAAGAGTACATCCAAACAACATCTGACTGTTTGTCTATTAGAGTGATGCCATCCTGTTGCACATTTATGGTCCACAAACCCTCAGTCTCTATTTAGCCCGCATCCCCCACTAATGATTTCTTCAATCCTTCCTTGTTTTCGATTAACAAGCTAGTCCCACTTTTAGTCAGGCCAATCCTGAAAAAGAGTAGTGTTCCTGGATGACGACACAGGCACCCATGATGAGACACTCACTCTCATGAGTGTGTGTTATATTCTGAGAACACCAGTGTAATGGTGCAGACATCCTCCTGCTTCTGAATGGCACTCCTAATGGTCCTCTCCTTACCAGAAACTCGAGTTGAACAGGTACCGAACCACTCCAGCAGAATGAGAATCCTCAGAGGTGCAGCTTCATTTTCACAAAGACACCATCTGGACTGGCAGGTCAAGTAAAAGCATGGATGTTGATGGTGATGAAGTGGCCCAATGAACAGAGTGTTCCTCAGTCATTTAAATCCTGACTGGTGTTCTTTTCCCCTCTTAACTCATCCCTTGCACTTTGTTAATAAAGAGTAATGGTGAGCAGAACCATGATGTGGCTGACATGGACCAGATTCTTCACTGTGCGTTTCACACTGAGAGTAAGGGATGCATTCCCAGCAACCAGCAGGCTCAGCTCACAGAGCTGCTTCTGAGACTGAGTTCTATCTTAATTCCAGTAGAAGGAAGGCAGAGCCTCCCTAGCAGTACACTCCCTAAAGTGTCACATCCTCCCTTCCCCCTTTGTACTTCCTCCAGGTTTGTCCATCTTTGTATAAGGTGAGAACCTGGATTTGTTTCCTGTCTCCAACAATGCTGCTTGCTGGGGATTCCAAACTGACTTGCCCATGTTGCCCATAGAGTATTGGGGAGTAATACCTTCATATGTGTGTATACCCATTCACACCTGCACACTCACCACATGCTTACATGCTTACATGCTCACCACACATGCTTACACACTGTGTACAAGTAGCAATGACATGACAGTCTGAGAAGAGTTCTTTGTGTCACAGGCGCCCTCTGTGTGTGGCTGCTTCACTCACTACAAGACTATGAGTGAGGCAGGGGAAGAGGACTAAGAGGTGAAAGAGGAATCGGCAGGTGGTCTAGACAGTCTTGATGTCTTAGTATCTGTGGGAGCAGTGAAGGATTGTAAGGCAGGGTGTCAATCTGGTAGACGGTGGAGCCTTTCACAGACTACCTAGACTAGAGCAGACATAAATTCACAAATGTTTGAGAGCATGAGTTCAAGTTGATGCAAAGAGTGCCTAGCATCCTTTGAACTATCCAGTATGAGTGTCTGGGAGGAGACTAGGAACTGAGGACCATCACCAAGATGGAGGTAAAGGAGAGGAGCTGAGAGTCACCAGTAGATGGCGGCACAGCACAGCACTTAAGACACAAAGTGCCTAGGTTGGCATGGAGGTTCCAGAACCTGTGAAATCCTTCACTGGGCAGAGCAGGCTGAAGCCCTCTGTGCCTACTCCATTTCACAGTGTCAAGGAAAGAGACAGGGACAAAAAGGTGACTGAACACCATAACGACTCTGCCCCCATTTAAAGAATGATATTGTTCCCCAGTGATTGACTCTTTAGAGATGAAGGGGCTATTAATAGAAAGGGTAGAAAGTGATGTGAATACAGGCTAATTCCAATGGCATTCATGTGTGCAGCGCTTTGAAAAAAAAAACATTTGTGTTCTACAAACCCTTTTAGCAGCCGGGACTGCATTTCATTGGATAGAGATGCCTATGATGCAGGTAGTCTTTGGGGTGGTCCCAAGCCTCACATAAAACAGGTGTGCTGTTGTGGGCCCCTAAAGGTGGTCTTGGGATAAGGAGGCTGCTAGATCAGAACCTTGAGATCATCCTGGTCAGAAAGGGAATTTGTGGACAGACTGAGCTACATGAAACCACAACACTCAAACCCTGATAAATATCCAAGTTCAACACCTTTCAGTGAATCCATGGGTGTTCACACTGACACACACTGTTTTTCTGCTGCTTGCCCCAGCTTGGTCATTCATGTAAGGCACACTGGGCAGTTTCAGTGTGCTCCACTTAGAAACAGACATAAACATAGAAATGGAAATGAGTGGTCTGTGGTGGACTCTAATGCAAAGGCCATCCCAGTCTGAGACACACTGGTTCTCAATCCTTTTCAATCCACCTAACCATGGACACCACAGCCCCTACACCACTACCCTGAGGACAGGGGTTAGGACCCGTTTTCCCTCCCTGTACTGTTTGTTCACTCTCAGCATCTTGCAAATACTTCCTTGATCACAATGAGTCCCAGCAAGGCAGCAGAGCCTCTGGCAGGTCCCCTCCAGTGCTACCAAACTGTCCCCTGGGGCTGGGTGTATGGTGGGGGCTGATGGTCTCCGGGCCCTCAATCAGATTGTGACACTTCATTTCACATGAAAAGAAAAAAGAAATCCAGCTGAAACTTCAAGGTAAAAATCTGATCACCAGTTAGACCTACTCCTGTCTCCTTCCCCCCGACTTACCTTATGCTGTCCTTGCAGGGAAAGATCCAATCTTCCTGAGAAAGCATCCTGCATCTGCATGGTGGTTCTGGGGCCATACAGACCCCAGCTTCTGAGAGACCTATGCAAGGAGGGCCCAGCATCTCTGATCTTTCTATAGGCCTTCAGCTCTGGGAGTCCCCCTGCTTGTCTCCCCTCAAGACTGCTCTCGGTGTCCAGGCAGCTTGGACTGTTCAGAGACATTGAAAGGTAATTGGTTTCCTACAATCAAGTGAGGTGAGAATCAGTGGTTCGGGAGACTAGGCACATATATGTATATCAAGCAATCTGACTTCCCAAGTAACATGTGGCAACATATTCCTAGGGCATGGCTATGAAGTAGTGATCTAAAACTTTGTGCAGAATGATTGGTCCTCTTATGATTGGATATACCTGACCTCCACTAGTTGTATGGTACTTGTGAGCCAATGTGAGTTGTGTGAATACCAAAAGATTCTCCATTTACAGGCTTTGGGCCACATAGCTAACATCATCCCTTTTTACTCTTCAATTTTTATTTTTATTTTTACCATTGACAGACCATGATAGTCCATCCATGAAGCAGGATGGAAAAACTGGCACTGATGTGTTAGTGTTTGGATGGTATAGTCTATATGGTGAGTTCCATGGCAGACATTGTTACAAAGTGAGACTCTCTCCAAAATACTAAAATAAAATATATGTACAAAAAGAAAAAATGCCCATTGACGATGAAGAGGACTGCCACAAATATATACCAAAGAAACCACTTAAGATGGATATGGAAGTTTATGTAAAATGATGATTGTGAGGACTCTGTAACATCCAGGGATGGAAAAGTCTTAGACATCTGATGGTAGGACTAATTAAGATACAATCTATCCCATATGAAAGTCATCTGTGACATGATCATAAGTGAAAATTGAGTACTAATGTGTGTCACTTAAGTAAGGCACAGGTCAAAGAATTTGTGTGCACAGAGGAAGGGAATGCCCTGTGAGTCCATCCTGGAAGTTTTACCAGCACCGCTTTCCTGATTCTGTTGGACCTTGGAAGCAACAGCTGACCTAGGCATAGAAAGAGAGAGTGCTGTGTGTGTCTTCATAGTGGACTGCTGGAGGATGGTGAAGGGAGAGACAGAAGAGAAGTAGGGAAGCCTCTCCATAGCACGTGACTGGGTTGCAATGCTGGGCAGCAAGTGTACAGAGTCCAGTCGCCCATGTATGGAAGGAAATGAACACCCAAATCAGAGTGAGATTGGACCAGGAAGCTCTTTCAGGATCTCCAGTGCAGAGATCACTACTAGAGACATCTTGATTGGGACCTCAACCCCGAAGCAGGACATACAGCCAACCACATATGTCCTTCTCAAACTTGGAGATGATGACAAAATAAATTTCAGTCAACTGTAGGCCCAGCTTTTGTGGCAGATTGACATAGCATTGATGGAAAACCACCTGGGTTGCAAAAGTCCTAATGTCCTGAATATAAGCAATCAGAGAACCCTTGTCCTGGAATGCTTAAGGTGTTAGCACAGTATTTACAAAGCAAGTGTTTGCATTCCTACACTGGCTATTGTTTAACCCAGCTTTCGAGAAAATCTAGTGAGTGCCTCACTTTGCATAACCACACTCCAGCAGTGGTATGGGTGGTGACCAATGGAAGGGCACTGTGATTAGATGTCCTGGTGACCTTTCCTAACGATCAGGTGTCTCCAGATTTCCTTGGTTTAATCTCCCTATCATTTGTCATAAAGAATATAAGAAGGTAAAATAAGAAATTTACATAGGGTGGGCAAGATGTAAATATGCGCGCACACACACATACACACACACACACTTTTTCTTTTTTTCTCAGTTATACTATTCATATCTCATACTAGAAACCCCATTACAGCAGAGCACTCAATCCTTCCTCCACTCTTCACTCTTTAACCTTTTATCTCCCTCAGATGCATTCCTCTATTTCCCTTCAGAAAAGAGCAGGATCCTGGAGATGCCATAAGAACGTGGCATAACAAGTTCCAATAAAACCAGGCAGAAACCCACATATCAGGGCTGGACAAGGCCAAACAGTAGTGGGGAATGACCCAAGGGCACTAAAAGCATCAGGAACATGATCACTAACACTGCTAGGAGTCCCATAAGAGCACTGATCTAACATTCATGACATTCATGCAGAGATATTGTACAGAACCATGCAGGCTCTGTGATTGTTTCTTCAGTGTCTGTGAGCCCCCATGAGTCCTGATCAGTAGATTCTGTAGGCTCCCACAGCTCTTCTGCTCCCTATCCCTAGGAAGCTCCATGAGCTCCCAGGAGAGGAACAGATGTAGATCTCTAATATGGTCTCTCTATATATGTCTAGCTGTTTGCTTGTGTTTCCCTGCATCTAGAAGAGCAGTGTTTAAGCCAGGTCCAGTAGATGCCATGGACAAATGGGAAAATCTAGGAGGCATCATTATCTGGATCATGGGCAATTCAAACATTTGAAGAGATCCCCACCATAACTTAGGATGCTGTGAACAGGGTTCAGGAGCTGTGGATTTCCAGTTGATGGTGGAGAATGGATAGGACTTTTAAGGAACCTGTACTGATAGTCTGCAGAGCATTCAGGTTTAGTCCAAGCAGGTGCAAGGCAATGTAACACCCATGCTATGAAGGAAGCATGGCATTCTCATGTGGCAGGAGTGCTCCTTAGTGAGACGTCCAGAAGTGCTGAAGAATGTAGATGAGCAGAGTGGGACAAGGAGCAAAGGTGTCTGTCAGTGTGCACTAAAAGAGAAGAAGGGCTCTGGGTGGGTACCTGTCTGGAGAGTGAGAGACACCTACTCAGTGGAGAACAACTTCCAGGACTGCCATCTGCACAACTACATGGGTAGTGGTGACCCCAGCAAAGCCCTGCTTTTCCCCTGTGTTTCATCAGACTGTTCTGTGTCCTCCTTGATTCTCTGCTCTCCAGCATCACCCGACAGGGATGGAGAGCAACAGGAACAAATGCTGTAATTTAGGGAGGCCTCCCCCCATGCCAGACACTTCTTATATCCAGGTACATTTACTGAGGGCCTACTCTGTGACAGGAAGTGCCCTAGGAGCTGGACAAATGGGAAGAAGGGCCTAGAAACTGGACATAGTACAGGTGCTGTGTATATATCCGCTCTTGTGGAGTTTATGTGATATTCTGTTCTACAGAGGTCAACACTGAAGTTAAAGCATCAACATGCTGTGCTTTGCAGTGTAGTAGGAGGCAGAGCTTTGATGTTAGGAAAGCAAATGTTTGTGGAGGTGGGAGGTGAGAGAGGTGTGTGTTGCCAGTGGTTATTGGTGGACATGTACTTAAGTTTTTTTTTAGATTAATATTATATCATTTTCTCTTCCCCTTTATCCCTCCAAAACCTTCCATATCTTCCTACTTAGTTCTCTTTCAAATTAATTGACTACTTTTCCATGAATCATTGATGTATTTCATATGTGTATACATATACCTAAACCCATAAGTACAACCTTTTCACTCAGTATAATGTTTCTAGTAGGTTTGTTTTCAGGGCTGAGAATTTGGTATTAGATAACCGATGGCTGTGGACCTTCTTGGGAAGGCTAATACTCCCTGGTCTCAGCATATTTTAGTTGTCTGTCCTTCTGTAAAACTTCATGATCCCCATCTGCCACCCCCTCTCTCCAACCCTGTCCATGTTAACATATCTTCTGAGGCCATCATTATTCATCTCGTATTTATGTATTCATGTCGGTGAGAACTTAAATGAGTAGATTCTGACATTCCTAGGACACACAGTCTCACAGCAAACTCCCAGTTCTTCTAGCTTTTACATTCTTTCTGTTTCCTCTTCCACAATTATCCCTGATGCTTGGCTACAGGATTTCTATGGTAGATAGATCTGTTCCTGGCCTGGCTTCACAAATCTACATTTTTATTGGTGGTGGTTTTCTGTATTGATCTCTTTATGTGGCAAAGTGATGACGAAGGACTATACTTATCTGTGAATGTGAGGAAAAATACTTAGAATGTAGTTTGGGTTTATGTTGGTTTATTAATATGTCAGTCTTAGAATCTCCTCCAAGATTCATGACTTCACCAGACTGTGATACTTGGATAGCCTTCCAGGATCACACATAATTTTTCTCTTTTTAGTGGGTCCTAAGTTTAAATTGAAAGTTGCAGCTATACCCAAGATATGTGTGTCTGATAGTACTGTACCCTTATGGATATCATATAGGGACACCCACTTTTGTTGTTGTCCTGGATTTGTTCTTTTATTTTTGAGACACATTATTTTGTCTAAATATCCCTGGATGTCCTGGATCTCACTCTCCAGATCAGACTAGGTTGCAACTCAGCGTTCTACCTGATTCTGCTCCAGAGTGCTGAAACAAAAGATGTGCACCTCAATGCCCAGCTCTGGCCCAGCATGTACTTTTAAATACAGTGTTCAGAGACATCCTTGCTGAGAAGGTAATATACATGCAGATATTTGTAGACAGAGAGGATGTAGGGGTGTCTGGAGCAAGAATAAGAACAGGAGGTTTGAGCCAAGATGGAGAGACTGGGGAGACGAGACGCTGTCCTCTTTCCCCAGTAAGAAGACCATGTGGAAATACATAGAAATGGGTTAATACTTAAGACAGAGCTAGCCAATAAGAAACTAGTACCTGGCCAACAGAATTATATCATATACAGAGTCTCTGTGTGTTATTTGGGGTTGGCGCAGCGGCTGGACAAGACCAGGCGGCGGGAGGAAAATCCATACTCCTTACAAATGGCTCCCAAGTGGCTAATAAGAACTTCCACTTAAAATTTAACAGAAGCTTAAAAAAGGGTTTTACAAACAAAAGAACAGAGACAAGCAAGGTTTCTTGGTAGCAGCATTTTTCTCGGTTAGACTCTGTTTTGCTAGAGACAAGCAGATAATTGCGGCTCCTTTAAGAAAAGTTTCCTGACTCATTATAACTGGCAAAACACTGCAAGGCTTTTAAGAAACTCTGTTAACAATTCATTTGTGTGTATGAGAGCTGGAAATGGCAGGGACCACATCTCCAAGCCAGCAGCATGGGGCTGGATGGCAGCTCAGACCAAGGCAGTGAACACAGCTCTCAGTGCTGGCGGTAAAATAGCTGCCGCCATCTTGGGTAGACCATGGCTAACACAGCTATGATTTCATTTTAACAATGTTGTTGTTTAACAGATAAAGACTCGTGGCCAGAAAAAGATAAAGATTTACAATAAAGACAGATTCACATTAAGAAAAAGCGCTAAAAGTTTACAGTGTGTTTTAAAAAATACATAGGCTTGGGAGAGAAAAAGAAAATGGTTTAAAAAAGACAGACAACAGCTGGGTGTGGCGGCACACGCCTTTAATCCCAGCACTCAGGAGACAGAGGCAAGCAAATCTCTGTGATTCCAAGTAAACCTGGTATGCAGAGTGAATTCCAGGACAGATAAGAGTTACACAGTGAAACCCTGTCTCAAAAAATGAAAAAATAGAAGAAAGAGAGTAATAATAAAGCCACTTAAAGATGGAAAGCTCAGAGAGAATCTGGATACTGTATGGGGTTATATTGTCTTTGTATCTTTTGACTGCTGAGGAAATAACAACAACTGTTAAAACAAATGCTGCTGGATCAATCCAATTTATATATTTTAAAAATGCTTTGACTCCAAAATTTAAGTTCAAGGACAAGTTACTGGGGAAAAAGATTTCTATTTTTGTTTCCACTGAAATTGAAAAGCTGTGGATTCCTTCCAGACTAATGTGGTTTGAGCAAGCCAGACCGCCTGAAACAGAGTACCAGGTGATCCTACATTGAAAACAGCTGAACAAAGCAGCCTTGCAGACTACAGCCAGGATTTCATCTTCTTAGGATCCCCATGACAGCACCCCCTATCAGCAGGAAGTAGTTTGGAAAGAATGACGCCCAAATTCCCAAATATTGTTTATAAATGTTTGTTTTCATTTAAATGGGCTTGGTTATAAATGGTTAATGACAAAAAAAAAAAAAAAAAAAAAAAAAGAACAGGAGGGTTGAGTACAGGAGAATTGGGAGTTTCCTAGTCTGTGGCAGGGCATTCAAACACTGTTAGGCAGGGGAAGGCATGGACTTGGTGGGAAGACAGCTGACGCTACAGGTGGTTACAACCAGAAGGCAGATCATGTGGGATATCAGGAGAGACTGTATTTGGGATCTGGAGATCTGGTCACTCTGTGAGTGGTGACCAAATGCAGAGGGTGAATGGGAGAAGACTGCCAATGGCCCTCCAAGCAGCATGTGCTAAACACTAGGAGTCAAAGGAGTTACAGCTTGTCGTTGTCATCCTCCGTTTTATTCAGGAGTCAAACATCACTTGCTACATTTGATAACCTGAAAGCACCCTTGGAGGACTGAGGGCACAGTCACCCATCAAAAGTGGCTTTGTCTTTTTCAGTTTCTAATAGTGTGTATTAAGCATACAAAGGAGGCTTTCATTTTATAGTTCCATATACACACATGATATAATTTGGCTGTATTCACCGCTGTTACTACTCTTTGTCTACATTCTCCTCCCCTTTCCCATTCCCTTCTTACAGCCCCAGTGTTCCTTCATGTAATTAATGTCCCTTTTTTTGATCTTAGCTTTTATTTTGATTTTTTTAGGCTTTCATGTGAGAAGATCCATGATATCTGTCTTTCCAAACCTGGCTTATTTCACACAAGATCCAACGTCTTCCCTCAAACCCTGTAGTTTCATTCTTCCTTGCAGCCAAGTGAAACTGCCTTCTCTAGGAATCACATTTCTTTTATCAATCTGTCCACTGACTGACACCTAGGCTGAATCCATGATTTAGGTTCCCTTAGTAGGATGGATACTAAGGTACCTCTGTGGTAAGATGCTTTTGATACTTTTGCATTATAGTCATGAGTCTAATGGCTGGACTATATGGAAGATCTATTGTTAAGAATTTGAGAAGCCTCCATATCTATCTCCAAAACAGCGAGACTGATTTTCATATCCCAGTGGGAAGCCTATCTTGTTTATCTTATTTATAAGTCATGTGTGTGACCTCTGATTTCATTTTTCCTCCCACCCAATCTCTCTCTCTCTCTTGTTTCTTCATCTGTCTGTCTGTCTCTGTGTGTGTGCTCATGCACGTGTGTGTGTGTGTGTGTGTGTGTGTGTGTGTGTTTGAGGGGTGTAGCATAAGCATCAATGACCATAAATCTTCACACCATATGCAAGTCATTTCCTTGGTTTCAAAGGGAAACTGCTGTCATTCTCAATAAATTCCTTTAGTGCATAACCCCTGTGGTATTACTCATAGTCATTCTACACAGGAATGGTAGGTTGTTTTAGCCTTTAATACAGGTGGTAAATGAGTTTAGAGAGGTATACGATCTTGCCAGCCGCCAAATCTTCCTCTGTTAAAATGATCTCAGCTTTTCTGCCATGCATCAACACATTCACATCTGTACCCCAAACATTCCACCACAAATGCATTCATAGCTAGGAATTATTCATATCTAAACTCTTATAGCACTTGCATCTTTTGAAATCAAACCACTCTGCCCATCTCATCTGCCAATTCTGCCCCAGAAATATTGTAGCTACTAGCTGCATAGACAGGGTTCTGGGATGTGGAAGATGACTTGTGCCTTTGTTGCTGTTTTCACTAAGGCATTCTGTGCTCTTCAGGATCTGACCTGTGCAGCTTAAAGACTGGAAGTCATGCAAAGTCGTTGGCCAGCCTCAATCTATGCTCAGGGCTTTTCTCCTTAGGTTCACTTTGTTCTACTAGTCTCAACAAGGGGTATGAGTTAACCTGAGATGTGGGTTACATAGAGCACAATTACCAGGCCCAGGAATCTATTACATATGTCTGTCTCTGGTTAATGTAGCTGTGAGGGATGGAGCAAGGGGACTTTTGGAGTTGGATTAGGGGAGGTCTATTTGGTCTGTTCTGTCCTCCTGTGAAAGCAAGTGGGACTGCAACTGTAGCACTGTTCTTAGGGCAGTAATTGGTACTGTTAGAATGCACTGTGTTTGTAGAGCCTGGAACCTCAAAAATGTCTTCTGAGACAGGACTGTCTTTAATCACATTTATTTAAGGGAATGAGAGCATAAAGCAAAGGATAAAGAAGAGGCTATTCGAGAAGCAGTGCTTCAGTAGACATCAGCATCTTACATTAAGTAGAAGTGATCTGTGTGCTCCAATTGAAGGATTTGTGTCCTGGGATCCTTGTGCCACACACAAACAAGTACAAGGAAAACTGGGCTAAAACCAATATTCCAGATACAAAGAGAACACAGTTTGATTCTTGATATGTTGGTACCCATAAAGAAAATGGCTGCACAAACCAGTTAATAACTGAGATTTCCATTGCTGAAACAATCAGGGGCTCCTCCTGAGATTTGTTTCTGTATGTGTTTGTGGGTGATCCAGGAGTGTGTGCAGCCTGACCTGTTTTTAATTGACCTTTGTGTTTCTAAGATGTGGTTTGTTTTTCTTTGAAAGGATGGAAGAAAAGCAGAAGCCTGAAAGTTCAAGGTCACCTCAAAAGAAAGCAAAGCTAGCTGAAATCAAGAGAGGTTTCTGTTACAGCTCCAAAGGGACAGAAAAAGAAAACAGTCTTCTCTAAGAGATGCAGATCAGATGTTCAAATGCGAATGTCACTCCTGCCAGAAGTATGTAGGAAACACGTCCAGGATGTCTGTGGGGACCAGGACAGAATCATCCTCTCATTCACTCTCCTTAGAAAGGCTGACACTAGACCTCAGTAACTTGACACTCAACCCGTGTACTGCCCAGCCCCCACTTATGCAAGAAAGAACACAGAAAACAGAAAATGACAACATGCATTGGCAACAGAAAGGCAAATGAATTTTTAAAAGGCTCCTCCAAAAATGGACAGAATAGCTCTGGCTTAGACACCCTCATTTGAGGAATATCAGAGCCTACAGGACTGTGAATGTCAACATCACCAACCAATCCCTGGGGTGAAATCTTTTTGGGAGCGTGTTCAAGAGGAGTAACAATGTTCAGCCTAGTGACAATAACACCATCACATGTCGAGATTCAATTATACTCCAGACATGTTGCATTCTTTTCCTTAGTAGTTTTGGCAACCTCCCTAGGAATTTCTGGGAATAGATAGATGCCCCTAGGCAAGGGCAAGTGCTTAGTGATAGTTCTATACTCTCCATGCACCTGTTCCCCTGGGCAAGCTACTACTGCTGTTTCCATGGACTAGCTACCATTTTTCCCTCCTCAGGTTTCAGCTTCTTTCCTTCTTTTGCTGTTGTTTTCAAAACTACTTCTGCTTGATTTTATTGACTAGAACCCAGAGGGAGCAGTAGGTCTGGTGGAGGGGTGTGTGTGTGTGTGTGTGTGTGTGTGTGTGTGTGTGTGTAAAGTTATTGTTTCAAAGCTCTTATCTGATATTTTGTTTCTGTTCTGAGGAACCAAGCCTACCTAAAGATCAGAGGGTGGAGCTAGCTACTACTTAACCATACAAGCTATGTGGTGGTGGTTCAAGCCTTTTGGGAAGTAGATAGGAAGTGATAAGGTAGGGTAAAGACAGTTTCACAGCCCTTCTGGTTAGAGGATCCTGAGAGGTAAAAAGACATTGGTGGCTTCTCTTCAGGTTCTCAGGTGTTTCATGTTCTTATCCCCTTTTTGGACTTCTGGTTTTTAATTGATTAAGGTTCAATATAGCCATGCTTCTATAAGAGAACAATTTCCCTCATGAACATTTATGCAAAAACAATAACATGCTAAAAACCAAATTCAAGAACAAATCAAGCCCACCATCATCATGTGGGCTTCATCCGAGTTCCAAGGATGGTGCAACATATGAAAATCTGTCAATACAATCCACCATATAAACAAACTGAAAGAAAAAAACACACAATCATCTCAATAGATGCTAACAAAGCCTTTGATAACATTTGACACCCTTTCATGATAAATGTCTTGGAGAGATCAGAAATAGAAGGGTGTGGCAAAAGTTCAAACTGGTCTTAATAAAATCCCAGAGTCAGATATAGCAGTAATTGCTAAAAGATCTGAGAGACAAAGGAGCAAGCCACCATGACATTTTACCTCATCAACTTCTCAGCCAAAAAGAAAGTGAACTCCTGTCACCTCCTGCCTAATATTTCTTCTCACTGCCCAGCCAAATCTATTACACTCTGTCTGTACACACCTCCAGCCGTCTATAGTTAGCTAATGACTATCTCTACCCTCTGATCTCAGGCAAGCTTTATATGTTAGAGCACAAACAACATATCACCACATTTCACATATTTTGTCTAAAAAATGTTTATAACTAACATAAGAAAAACCATATACAATAAGTACAACAACTACATACATTACATACAGTCAATAAATACATCAACAATGTCTTGTCCATTATCAATTGACAAATTCAGACAAAATACTGCATGTCTATCGTTTCTTGGCAATTCGAAAAGGTTGTACCTAATTTACTTTCTACTCCAACTACAATACAAACCCAAAACTGTTTGTCTCTCAACCTTACATATTTTACATTTATTTAGTGATTTTCTTTTCTGAACTTGGAACAAGAAAAACTATAAAATCTTCAACTATCAGAGAACCAAGAAGGAAATAATTTTACCCGAGTAAACAGGAAATGCAAGTGAACAACTTACAAAAAATGTGAGAAATGTAAGAAACAGCTGGCTGCCTGGACAGTCCTCTGCAATGTCAGATCATCCATCTACCGCCTACAGGCCTAGCCATATCTGACAGACTTTCCTATGAAGCGGGAAGTCCTGAAGGGCTGTCCTACCTTGCCTTGGCAAAGTTCAGCAGTCCATTCTTTTATGCCCTGCTTGCCCAGTTTTGACAGTATACTGTCAGCAGTTGTGGCAAGAGCACTTTTCTGCCGAGTGCCTAACTTGACACAAAGAAAGCAAACATCCTGTAGCATTTCTTAGATGCTCATCATCTTCTCCGAAGTAGATAATTGGTGCTGCCAGAAGCAGACATGTCTCATTGTCATAAAAAGAAAAGAACCTATGTTATTAAAACATCATAAATACCATATTCTGTACACCTCTGAACTGTTTGAAGATGACATGTCTAAAATATATCTACTTGACCTTGAAAATATACCTAATATGACTACACCTTTGATTGTAATAGGTGACTAATTGCTAAATTGCATTTCCTTATTATGTTAAATAGTTGGCAATAATAACTTTAAAGAGCTAAATATTAGCATTATAGTGTTAAATGAGATGAATATGTGTGATATTTTGAGTGAGATTAGAAATGTATGTACAGTATGTTCCAACGAAAATGTTAAATTTGCACCAATATACAAAAATCCATATCAATGTAAAATATTTTAGAATAGTACTTGCTTTAAGAATCTACCCTTAAATCCTATTATATCTATATCCCCTTTTTTTCTTTTCAAAGCAAAATCTTAACTCTCTTCTGTTCAAATATTTTCCTGGCCAATAACAATAACAACTTTTAACCAACCCCATAAACAATGCCAAATATCCATAACCCAGTGAAAGACCCCAAGCCACCTACCACAACTATTGGGAATGTGGATGTCGAGTTCTCATTTATTTATGTATTTATTTATTTCAATTAGAATCAATCATATTCCACATATCAATCCTAGTTTCCTCTCCCTCCCATTCTACCCTGCCCTCATTGACCTCCCCCCATACCACCACCATCCACTCCCCAGGGAGAGTGAGGCATTCCATGGGCATTCATCAAAATATGTCACATCATTTGGGTGGTCTAGGCTGTATATAGGCTGAGAGAGTATCTCTCCATTGGTGAGTGAACTCCCAAAGACCATTTGTAAACTAGGGATAAATACTGGTTCCACTGCCAGAGGTTCAGGTGTCCTAATTGTCATCCTTGTTCAAGGGGCCTGATTTGGTCCTATGCTGGTTTCCCAGCTGTCAGACTGGTGTCTGTGAGATCCCATTTGTTCAGGTCAGCCCATGATCTTGACTTCTTTACTCATCCTATCACTCCTTCTTCTCTATAACTGGATCTAGAAGTTTGGCTCAGTGCTTAGCTGTGGGTCTCTGCTTCTGCTTCCATCATCTACTGGATGAAGGCTCTATGACGACATTTAAAGTAGTCATCAGTCTCATTATACCATACTGAGCCACCTAGTTTCTGCTGCCATCTCAGTCTTGGACCCGCACACTCCAGAAGAGGTTTGGGCCGTGCCTTCTCATGCCTATCTTTCAATATTGGAGTCCCCTGACCCAAAACCCCCAGACACATCCCACCAATGAATCCCCCAGAGAGACCTGGAGGCAGATGGTACCTTCCAGCATCTGCCACCACCTCAGTCTTGGACCAGTACCCACCAGGAAGAGGTGAGTGCCCAGCCTTCTCCTGTCCACCTTTCCATGTTGGAGTCCCTTGACCTGTGGTTCCCAGACTTCTCCAGCCACTGAATCCCCCAGAGAGACCTAGAGACAGACTGAGCCATCTAGCATCTACTGCCTTTGGAGTCTTGAACCTACCTGCACCCACCAGGAGAGAGCCTTGAACCCATACCCACGAGGAGAGGGAGAGAACCCACCTGTACCCACTGGAAGAAGGAATTGTAAGACAACAGTATAAGAACACATTCAACAAAAGAAAGACTAATATGATACCATCAGGGTCTAGGGATTCTACACCAGCAAGACCTAAACACTCCAACACAGATAAAGCAGAAAAGAATGAGATTAAAAACAACTTTATGAAGATTATAAAAACCCTCAAAGAGGAAATGGGTGTCATGACCTTAAATTTACTTCCTGCTGTTTGGGACGATGGCATCTTTAGCGAACCCTGAAAAGAAAAAAATTGAGTTAATTGTCAAGTCCTGGGAGAGATAGCTATATCTCTTCTTGTACAATCTCTTCTTAATGGGAAAGTGCAGGTCTTGTCTCAAATCCTGGTTAGAGTAGCCTGTGTGGCTGGAACATCTCAACTAGCCACCTTGAAATTGTCCTGAGAAGTTTGCAGTTCAAAGCCATTCTTTAGGTGATGTTTGTCAGGTTAGTGGGGTTATCATAGTCCTGATGGAATTGCTGTGGGGCTCCATCATCCTTTTGGAGACTTTAAAAGTTGCTGTTAGGCATGGTATTTGTTCAGTGCAGAAAATTTAAACATGTTAGATGTTATATGCAGCAGATCTCAAAGAGGTTAAAGGACCATACTTTGTTATGTACACCCAGAGTACAAAAATTTAATTCTTAGTTACCTGATAGAGACTCAAACTCAAAAATCATATACAGGAAGTTAGATGAAGCCTTTTCTAGAATTAATCAATACTCTATATAACCACTAATATTATGCTAAATATTTTGTAACATATATGCACACATATATTCTTATAAATTGAGACAATATTTATACCTTCAGAAAAGCTGTTAAAGAGTCAAAATAAAACCAAAGAATTATGAGATTAGTGGCAGTATAATAGTCCTTTAACTTTTGGTTTTCTTCTGTCCCATGTCAGGTGGCTCTTCTGACAATAAACAGAGATTTGGGATATTACTTTAACAAGCATGCTTGGGTTTAGACAAGGAGAGAACCATACTGCAACTCCAAAGCCAGGTTTAATTTTTCACTGGATTAGAACTATAAAAAGACTATTTAAATTATGTCTGTAGAGAAAAGCTGAAACAAATATGTGGAAAGAATTATGGACTTTTTTCCTATTGGAGATGTGATATGCTCATATGTCACATTACTCTTTTGGGGGGGACTTCTTTCTCTAGATGATTTGTTTGTTTTCTACAAATGTCTCATTTGTCCAGTGGCCTTCAGATTCCTTAGCTGGACACCTTGCTTCTCCTGAAATAACGAAACTAAAACCCTTCTCCAACCCTAATTTTTGGGAGGTTCCTTTTTGGAAAGTCATATCTGACCAATTGAAAAGTAATAGTTTTAAAGTTAGTTTAGATTGAACAGTCATGCTGTTTGATGAACTACAATCCCTTCTAATTAAGAGGTCTCCCTTGATCAATTGAATATTTCTCAATTTCGGTGGTATCCATGGCTTTTCTTCCTTGTGGAAACAAAAGCAAAATCCCTTCTTCAACATAACACATGTTCTAGTTTCCATTGTTTTGTCAATACACCTTTAAAGTATATAGGCAGATTAGCTCATAAGTCCTCTGTCTCTACAACTGGATTCAAAGAGTTCTGCTCAGTGTTTAACTGTGAATCTCTGATTCTGCTCCCATCAGCTACTAGATGATGGCTCTATGATGGCATTTAAGGTAGTCATCAATCTCATTATACAGGAAGGGCACTTAAGGTAGCCTCTCCACTATTCCTTGTGGATTCCTTGGAATTTTCCTAGTGTCAGGTTTCTTGTTAAACCATACTAGCTCCCTCTATCAAGGTATTTTGTGCCTTGTTCTCTTTCTCTGTACTTCCCCAAACTCAACCTTCCTGATCCATGATGATTTCCTCCCCCATCCCCTTTTCCCCTCATATTTCTCCTCCCTTACTCCCCCTACTGCTGTGCTCCCAATTTAAACAGGAGATCTTGTCCCTTTCCCCTTCTTGGGGGGGCATGTATGTCTCTCTTAGGGTTCTCTTAGTTTCATAGCTCCTCTGGGATTGTGGATTGTAGGTTGGATATTTTTCCTCTATGCGTAATATCAACTTAAGACTGAGTGCACACCATGTTTGTTTTTCTGTGTCTGGGTTACCTCACTCAGGGTAGTCTTCTAGATTTTTTCAGGTCACTTATGTAAACTATCATATCATCTGCAAATAGTGAAAGTTTGACTTTCTTTTCAAATTTTTGTTCCTCTGATCTCCTTTTGTTCTCTTATTGCTCCAGCTAGAACTTCAAGTACAATATTGAATAGATATGTAGAGAGTGGTCAGCGTTGTATTCTTCCTGACTTAAGAGTAATTACATTGAGTTTCTCTCCATTTTGTTTGATGATGGGTATTGGCTTGCTGCATAATGACTTTATTATGTTTAAATACACTCTTTTATCCCTGATCTCTCCAACGCCTTTATCGTGAAGTCATTTTGGATCTAGTAAAAGGCTTTTTCATATCTAATATGATGATCATGTGGTGTGTTCCATTTATTTATATAGTGGATTACATTGAGATATTTTCATATATTATACAATCTCCACATCTCTGTGATGAATCCTACTTCATCATAGATGGTGATTTTATTGATGTAGTCTTGGATTCTGCTTGACCATATTTTATTGAATATTTTTGCTCCTCCTCCTCCTCCTCCTTCTTCTTTTAGGTTTTTCAAAACAAGGTTTCTCTTTGGCTTTGAACGCTATCCTGGAACTAGCTCTTGTAGATTAGGCTGGTCTGAAACTCACAGAGATCTGCTTGCCTCTGCCTCCCAAGAGCTGGGAATAAAGTTGTGTGCCACTACTTTGCATTGATGTTCATGAGGAAAATTGGTCTTTAATTCTCATTTTTATTTGTGTCTTTGTGAGGTTTGTGTACCAAGGTAATTGTAGTCTGGTAAAAAGAGACGGGCAAAGACCCTTCTGTTTCTATTGAGTGGAACATTTTGAGGAGTATTGGTATTAGCTCTTCTTTGAATTGATGGTAGAATTATGCACTGAAACCAGCTGGCCGTGGGTGTTTTTTTGGTTGGGAGATTTTGCTACTGTTTCTATTTCATTAGTGGCTATAAGTCTGTATAAATTGTCTGCTTTTTATTTAATTTTTATTCATTTATTACAAAATTGTCCATTTTATTTAAATTTCCCAATTTTGTGGAGTACAGTTTTCAAAGTATGACCTCAGTGGCAATTACAATGTACCCCTTTTCATTTCCGATTTTATTACTTTGGATATTCTCTCTCAGACTTTTGGTTAGATTTGATAAAGTTTTGCCTATTTTATTGTTTTTCTCAAAGAAACAACTCTTTGTTTCATTGATTCTCGCACTAAGTGCCTACATAAAGGCACACTAGTGGAGAATAGGCACACTAGTGACATAACAACACAACTTAAAGCTATGGAACAAAAAGAAGAAAACTGACCCAGGAGGGGTAGATGCCAGCAAATAATCAAACTGAGGGCTGAAGTCCACAAAATGAAACAAAGTAAACAATAAAAAAAAATGAGAAAAAGAGCTGGTTCTTCAATGTTTCTTGTAACCAAATAGTAAAGTAAATTTTGTATCATCTGATATCAATTCAGAATCTGATTCAATTCAGAAGTTTAGGATGCAAAGCAAATCTTCTGCATTTGGGAATTAGTAACTATGTAAAGAGGTTCCATAAAATTGATTAATGCCATGAGAATAGCATGTAAATCTTACTTTAGCACAGAATCATGAGGGGTTTTGTCCACTATACTTACATTTTCTGATTTTTATCCTGCATTTCCTGATTTATCTGTATCAGTATAGAATAGAGGGTTTCAAGATATTTGAATTCCCCACACAATGTGAGGAAGAATCCAGTTAGTTCACTTTATAAATTGAATTCTCTTACTTTTTGGGATATTTGTTGTTATTCTCTCCCAAAAATTCACTGCAAGGTCTTTGCCAAAGTTCACTTTGTATCAATAATTTGTCAGTTTTATCATAAGTAAATGTTAAGACAATTAGTCTATTACTAATAATTGATGAAAGCTCACTTTTCGTTTTATAATCAACTAAGAGAACATTTTCCCATAATATTTTTTAATTTTTTACTGTTTATGTGGTAAAAAGATCCATTCTATCCTTTCTAGGATAATATCTTCCCTCTGCATTAATATTCCTATAGGAAAAGGCTTAGAGACTAATATAATCTAAAGTGCAATCAAGATTTGGATCCAAACAACCCACACATGCATCCTGTAATTTATTTTCTACCAAAATTAATCCTCTCACAATTGGAGAAAGAGATACCTCCAGAAGGACAAGCTCCACCTCTGCTGTTTAGAGGAAGAGATGAGTAGACAACAACATAAGACCACAACAATATAAAGAGCAATTTGGCAACACTAGAAACTAGTGGTGCTACAACAGCAAGACCTGAACATCCCAACACAGATGAAGCAGAAATTCCATCAAAGAGCTTTCAACCAGTAGCTGATGGACCAGCCCATCCAGTGTCTACCAGCACCCTAGTCTCACCTACACCCACCAGTGTGCACTGGAAGAAGGGATGGGTAGACAACAGTATAAGAACAACACATACGCGCCCCCCCAGAAGAAGAAAGGGACAAGATCTCCTGGGAAAATTGGGAGCTGGGGGTGGGCAATGAGTGGAAAGAGGGAGTTAGGAAAAAGAGAAGGGGAGGAGAGGAGGGGAGAGGATAACATGAAGGAGTAGGAAGATTGAATTGGAGGAGAAATAGAGGCTGCCAAAAATGTCCTTCCCTGATAATGAGATTAATGACTACCTCATATGACATCCTAGAGCCCTCATCTAGTAGATGATGGAAACAGAAGCAGACACCCACAGCTAAACCCTGAGCTGAACTCCTGAATTCCAGTTGCAGAGAGGGAGAAGAGATGAGCAAATGGGTCAAGGCCAGGCTGGAGAAACCCACAGAGACAGCTCACCTGAAAAAGGGGGAGCTCATGAACCCTAGAGAGATACCTGGAAATCCAGCATAGAACCACCCTAGACTCACTGTACATGGGTCTCAGTTAGAAGGCATGGCCAGTCTAAGGGACCGCTGACAGTGGAACCAGGATGTATCCCTGGTGCACGAAATCATTTTGAAAGCACATCCCACATGGAGGGATACTCCCTTAGCCCAGAGGCAGGATGGAGTGCCTAGACCGTACTCCAAATGACATAACAGATTTTGATGATCCCTCCTGGAAAGCTTCACCCTCCCTGGGGAGTGGAAGAGGGATAGGATGGAGGATTGGAGGAGAATGGAAGGATGAGAGGATGAGAGGGAGTGGACACTGGGATCAATATGTAAAATAAAAAATATAAGAAAATAATAATAAAATACAGTTAACAACAGAATGATCAATATGCTACACCCAGAGTCTTAAAACTCCACACAAGCAAGACATGAACTTTCCAACACAGATGAAGCAGAAGAGAATGACTCTAAAAACAGCTTCATGAAGATGATAGAGACCTTAAAAGAGGAAATGAAAAAAAAAAATCCTTTAAAAAATGGAAGAAAAGACAAACAAAAATGGAAAGAAACAAAACAAGCATTGCAAGGATTGAAGCCTGAAATAGAGACAATTAAAGAAACATAGTCTGAGGGAATGCTGGAAATACAAAAGTTAGGTAAATGATCAGAAACTGTAGATGCAAGCATAACCAACCGAACACAAGAGATGGAAGAGAGAATTTCAGCCATTGAAGATAAACTAGGAGAAATAAATTCATCAACCTAAGAAAATCTTAAGTCCAATAATCTCTAACACAAAAATATCCAAGAAAAAATGGAACACCGTAAAAATGCCAAGCATAAGCATAATAGGTATAGAAAAAGGGTGAAGAAATCCAACTCAAAGGTGCAGAAAATATATTCAACAAAATTATAGAAGAAAACTTTCCCAACCTGAAGAAAAACATGCCTATGAAAATACAAGAAGCACAAAGAACAACAAATAGAGTGGACCACAAAAAGACCCCTCTCCACATAATAATCAAAACACCAAACATACAGAATAGAGAAAGAATATTAAGAGCAGCAAAGAAAAAAAGGGCAAGTAACATATAAAGGCAAACATTTCAGAATTACACCTGACTCCTCCATGGAAACTCTGAAGGCCAGAAGATCTGGATAGATATTCTATCAACACTAAGAGACCATGGATGACAGCCCAGACTAGATTACTATAACCAGCAAAGCTTTCAATCACTATAGATGGAGAAACAAAGATATTCCATTACAAAACCAGACTTAAGCAATACATGTCCACTAATTCATCCCTACACAAATTTCTGGAAGGAAAATTCCAAACCAAGGAAGCCAACTACACTCATAAAAACATAGGTAATAGATAATCCCACTTTACCAACAGCCAAAAGAAAAATGGGGGGAGGGATCCAGACAAAATACTACCACCAACAACAAATCTAAAACAAACAAGAATTAACAATTAATGGTTATTAATATCCCTCTGTATGAATGGTCTTAACTCACCTATAAAAAGACACAGGGTAACAGAATGTATAAGAAGACAGAATCCATCTTTCTTTTGCATACAAGAAACACACCTCAACTTCAAAGATAGATGTTATCTCAGAGTTAAGGGTGAGGGAAAGATTTTCCAAACAAATGGACCCAAGAAACAAGCAGATGTAGCAATCCTAATAGCTAACAAATTAGATTTCAAATTAAAACCAATCAAAAGAGATGAATAAGGTGATTTTACATTCATCACCAGAGAAATGTATCAGGATGAGGTCCCAATTCTGAATATCTATGCCCCAAATACAAAGGCACCCATATTTGTAAAAGACACATTACTAAAACTCAAATCACACATGAAACCTGACACATCCATAGTGGGAGATTTCAACACTACACTCTCAACACCAGACAGGTTCAACAGACAGAAACTTAACAAAGACACAAAGGAACTAACAGAAGTTATGACCCAATTGGGCTTAACAGACATTTGTACAACATTTCATCCAAATGCAAAAGAATACACCTTCTTCTCAGTGCCACATGGAAGCTTTTCTAAAACCCACCACATACTCAGCAATAAAGTAAACCTTAATAGGGACAAAAAAAATTGGAATGACCCCCTGTATCCTATCAGATAGCCGTGCTGTAAAGTTAGAATTCAACAACAACACAAATTGCAGAAACCCTACAAACTCATGAAAAATGAACAGTGCACAACTGCACCATACCTGGGTCAAGGTGAAATAAAGTAAGAAATTAAAGACTTCCTACAATTCAATAATAATGAAGATACAACATACCCAGACAGTTTTAAAGCAATGCGAGGAGGAAAGTTCATAGCACTAAGTGCCCACATAAAGAAACTGGAGAATAGTCACATTAGAGAATTAATAGCACAAATGAAAGCTCTAAAACAAAAAGAAGCAAACTCACCCCAGAGGAGTATACAACAGGAAATAATCAAATTGAGGGCAAAAATAAATAAAGTAGAAATTAAAAAAAATGTAAAAAAGAGTTGTTTCTTTGAGAAAACAAGTTAGACAAACCTTTATCCAAACTAACCAAAAGGCAGAGAGTAAACATGCAAATCAACAAAATCAGAAATGAAAAGGAAGACATACCAATGGACACTTAGGAAATCTTGGATTATGCTAACCAAACAAGTGAAACACCTACATAATAAGAACTCTGAGTCTTTAAAGAAAGAAATTAAAGAAGATACCAGAAAGTGGAAAGATCTCCCATGCTCTTGGATAGGTAGGGTCAACATAGTAAAAATGGCAATCCAGCCAAAAGCATTCTACACATTCAATGCAAACCCCTATCCAAATATCAGCAAATTCTTCACAGACCTTGAAAAAACAATAGTCAAATATATGGAGAAGTAACCTTGTATAATAAAGGCACTTCTTGAGGAATCACTATCCCTGGATTCAAGCTCTATTATAAAGCTATAGTCCTAAAAACAGCTTGCTGTTTGCACAAAAATAGAGAGGTAGACTAATGGAATCTAATTGAAAAGAGTGATATTACCCCACACACCTATGAACAACTGACTTTTGATGAAGAAGCTAAAATCATAATGGAAAAAAGAAAGCATCTTCAACAAATGGTGCTGGCATAACTGGATGCTGACTTGTAGAAGACTGCAATAGATATATGTCTATCACCATGCACAAAATTTGAGTTCAAATGAATCAAAGAAATCAACATAAATCCACCCACAGTAAACTTCTTAGAAGACAAAGTGGGAGGAACCCTTGAAAGACTTGGTACAGGAGACTGCTTCCTGAAGATAACACCAGTAGCACAGACAATGAGAATAACAATTAATAAATGGAACTTCCTGAAATTGAAAAGCATTTGTAAGACAAAGAACACAGTCAACAAGACAAAACAGCAGACTACAGAATGGGAAAAGATATTCATCAACCCCACATCTTTTTCCTTGCAACTTATAATATTGTTTCTTCTGTATGATTAGTGCTTTATTTAATTATAATGTGTTATAGGTGGTTTCTTTTCTGGCTCTCTCCATTTGATATGCTGTATCTTATCCATTACTTGTTAGATTTCTCTTTCCATAGATTGGGGAAATTTGCTTCCATGGTTTTATTAATATTTTCTGTCCTTGTGACCTAGGAATCTTCTCCTTTAACTATACCGATTGTTTGCAGGATTGGTCTTCTCATAGTATCCAGATTTACTGGGTGCTTTGTTTTTGTTTTTTATTTTCCTTTCTTTTTCTCACTTTCCCTTTCTTCCTTCCTCCCTCCTCTCTTTCCCTTCCTTCCTTCCTTCCTTCCTTTCTTTCTCAATTTTCAGACATGATTTCCCTGTGTAATACCTGTCCTGGCATTCAATCAGTAGGCTAGCATGTCCTTGAACTGAGAAAGACATGCTTGCCTCTCTCCCCCATGAGCTGGGATAATAGGAGTCCCCACCAGCACCCAATGAGTTTCCATTTAATAAAAATAACCCTTTCTCTATGCGAACTCTCAATTTCTTCAGCCTTGTCTTCAAAATGAAAAATTCTCCCTTCTTCGACTTAAAAAAAATCTATTATTTTCATTATATATGCTGTATCATTACCAAGTACTAATGAATTTTCCTCTGGAGTATGCTTGTTTTTTATTATATATGCATTGACATTTTGCAGTATGTGTGTCTGTGTGAGGGTCCCTGGAACTGGAGTTACAGACAGTGGTTGGTAGCCATGAGGATGCTGGGAATTGAACGCAGGGCCTACATAAGATAAGGTAGACCTTCTTATCGCTAAGCCATCTTCGTTGGTTATTAACTTGTTTTTACATACCAGCTTCAGTTGATACACCCTGCTCTCCTCCCTGTTCATGCACTAAACTGTACCTTTCCCCCTGCACAATGGATCTATATGTCTAGATCAAAAATATCCTTTTCTTCACAACTAATCTTCCAAGTAAAATTCTATCATATAACATTACTCCCTTTGTTTGTGATAGTGAAATAAATGTTGTAGGAGTGATGCATTGATTCTCATTGGATTTAAGTCCTACTTTATTATGTGGGACCCAAACCCAATGCTGTTAAAATGCCTAAGAATCTGATAATAATTAAATTCTATGTCTACAGAAAAAAAGCTTCTACTATTGTTCTGGTAAGGGACCATAGCTATAGGTATAAATTGACTCCTTATGACATACTGATATACCCATACATAGAGCAGGGCCTCCCTCAACACTTTGGAGAAGCTTTTTCTTGCAACATTTGAGCATTAGCATACAGAACTCTGAATGGACAATGTGAAGAGAGTGAGACACTTTGGAGGACTCTGTCCAAAATGTGATGTCTTTATCAAAAGCCTTTTCTCAAGGTTTTGGGATGTATTTAGAAGAGGAGGAGAAAAAATTGCAAGGGTCAGAGGTGAAGGTCACTCAAAGAAAAAGACCAATACACATGTGAATTCACCAAATGTGTAGCAGCATGCACAAGAAATTCACAGGTTCAAGTCAGACTGGGTCCCAACACAGAGAAAGGGAAGTAGACACAGAGTTTCACCATAACCAGGTAGCTGTTTGCAATTGATATCTTCTGGAGTAGGGAAAACCAGTTTTGTACAACGGAATGTCACCATGTACATCAATTACACTCCAGTGCATGCCCCATGTTCCAGATATTTGACCAGGATAAACAAACCTGAGAGAAGTTGGGGGAAGAGTAAAAACATAATCGAGATATAGTGCATAGACAAATATACCCAATAGGAAAAAGAAACAAAGGAACTGTAAACCTAATGCAACAATATACAAGTGCAAAAATGCAAAACAAATCATGAAAAGACAAACAAATAAACTGTTAGAATATAGTGAGGTCCTGAGCACTAGAGAGGAGCTCACTACTGCCACTCCCTAGACACTTTCTAAGTGCATTCTAAATACTTATATGCACAGATGAGCATATTAGGTCTCAACTTCTTAAAAGGAGCTTATGTTTGCAGCTGAGCAAGACTATTACAGAAATACACAAATGGTCAAATTGCTGAGAATAGCTCACTGTGGAGGGCCCATCCCCAATGAAAACATCTACAACACAATCCCTATATGAAAGGCTTAGGGAATATATCGAAGTATGGGGCAGGAAGATTGTAAGCTCCAAAGGACAACGGCATCTTCAATGAAAAGGTGTGTTCTTTATGTAGTGGACAAGCTGTGCCAATAAAATCGAAACTTATGGTCACATAAATAAAACACCCACAATGATAAATCAGGTGATATGCCAATGTGAATGGTGGATATCACTTACTAGACTCCACACCTGAAAAAAAAATAGAAATCACACACACAAACACACAACACACACAACACACACACACACACACACACACACACACACACTTCCACCAGACCTAGGTCTCCTTCAGTGTTCCAGTCAAGAGTATGAAAGAGAAGGAGTTTTGAGACAGCAACAAAGGAACAATGAAGAAGAACAAACCCAAGGAGGGGAAAATGGTAGCTTGCTCATGTGATTAGCAGCATGAGTGTAGAACCATTGCTATGTGCTTGCCCTTGCCCTTGCCCCTGCCCTTGCCCTTGCCCTTGCCCTTGACTAGGAGCATCTCTCCCCAGAATGTCCCAGAAAAGATGCCAAAACTACTAAGGAACAGAATACAACATGTTTGGAGTATATTTGAGTCTCGCCATGTGATGATGTTATTGTCAACAGGTTGGACATTGTTAGTCCTCTTGACCATGCTCCTAAAAAGATATCACCACAGGAATTGGTAGGTGATGTTAATATTCATGATCCCATAGGCTCTGAACTTTCTCATAGGAGGGTGTCAAGGCCAGAGTTATTCTGTCCATTCTTGGAGGAGCCTTTTAAATATTCTTTTGCCTTTCTGTTGCCAATTCACGTTGTCATTTTCTATTTTCTGTGCTATTTCTTGCATGGGAGGGGGCTGGGTGGTACACGGGTTGAGTGTCAAGTTACTGAAGGCTAGTGTCAGCCTTTCTAAGGAAAGTGAATGAGAGGATGATTCTGTCCTGGTCCCCGCAATCATCCTGGATGTGTTTCCCATATACTTCTGGCAGTAGTGGCATTCACATTTGAACATCTCCTGATCTGCATCTCCCGGGAAAGAGTGTTTTCTTTTCCTGTCCCTTTGGTGGGGTAACAGAAACCTGACACGTTTCTTTCTCTTGATTTCAGCTAGCTTTGCTTTCTTTTGAGATGACCTTGAACTCTCAGGCTTCTGCTCTTCTTCCATCCTTTCAAAGACAAAAAGTACATATTAGAAACACAAAGGTCAATTAAAAACAGGTCAGGCTGCACACACTACTGGAGCACCTACAAACACAAGCAGATACACATCTCAGGAGTCCCTGATGGTTTCAACAATGGAAATCTTTGTTTCTAACTGGTTTGTGTAGCAGTATTGTTTTGTTTTGTTTATGGGTACTGAAAAATCAAGAAGCAATCAGCGTGCTCTTTGTATCTGGAATATTGGTTTTAGCTTGATTATCCTTGTACTTGATTGTGTGTGGCACCAGGAGCCCAGGACAGAATTCCTTCAAGTGGAGCAGACAGATCACTACTACTTAATGTAAGATGCTGATGTCTTCTGAAGCAATGCTTCATAAAGAACCTGTTCTTTATCCTTTCCTTTATGCTCTCACTCCTGTAAATAAAAGTGATTAAGTGCTCTCCTGTCTCAGAAGACATAGTTGAGTTTCCAGGCTCTACAAACTCAGTGCATTCTAAAGTACCAATTATTGCCCTAAGAACATTGCTACAGTTGCAGTCCTGCTTGCTCGTCAGAACAGAACAGATCAAAGAGATCTCCCCTAATCTGACTCCAAAAGGCCCTTCTCTCCATCCCCCACAGAAATATGAATCAGAGAGGAATAAATGTACGAGATTCCCGGGCATGGTATGTGTGTTCTCTGTAACCAGTAGCTGAGGCCATACTTGCTTAACTCATATCCCTTGCTGAAACAAGTGGAATACCAGAAAAAATAAAGTGAACCAATAGAAAAGCACTATGCACAGATCGAGGTTGGCCAATGATTTCCCAGGACTTCCATCTCTTAGTAGCACAGAATGCCTTGGTGAGAGCAGCAACAAAGGCACGGGTCATCTTCCACATCCCAGAACCCTGTCCATGCAGCTAGTAGCTACAATATTTCTGGAGACAGAACTGGATGAGAGGATGGACAGTGTGGAGTGACTTCAACTCATGCATGTGCTATAACAGTTTAGATATGTATAATTCCTAGCCATGAGTGAATGTGGGGTACATGTTTGGGATCTAGGTGTGAAAGTGTGGATGCACAGTAGAAAAGTTGAGAGCATATTTGCAGAGAAAATTTGGCTCCTAGCAAGACCTTTTACCTCTCTGAACTTGTATACCAACTGTGCTAAAGGCTAATACAACCTACCATTCCTGGGTAGAGTACCTATGAGTAAAAGCACAGGGGTTGTTCACTAAAGGAATTTATTGAGGACAGCAGAGTCCCTTTGAAACCAAGGAAATAACTGGTATATAACGTGAAGATTTGTGGTCAAATATACTTAAGTTACACAGTCCAAAACACACACACACACACACACACACACACACACACACACACACACACACGTATACTGAAGGGGACAGAGCTTGAAAAATGAAAGCAAAGTCCACATACAGGATGTGGTTGAACAAATTAGACACACTTCCCAACAGGATAGGCAAGTCAGTCTGACCATTGTAGATGTAGTTATGTAGGCATTTCAAAACATTTACAACAAAACTTCCACATATTCCAGCCATAAAACTCACAGCTCTAATTCATGGGAATCAAAAGCCTCTTACAACAGAGTACCCTGAGTATCCATTGTACTAACAGAACCAAAATCATGGAGTCAGCCTAGGTGCCAGTCAGTGGACAAATTGCTAAGGGAAATGTGGTCCCTGGAGAAGGCTGTTTCATTGGCTGCAAGGAAGGATGAAACTACAGGGTTTGAGGGAAGACGTTGGATCTTGTGTGAAATAAGCCAGGTTTGGAAAAGTGAATATCATGGATCTTCTTATGTGAAAGCCTTAAAAAGCAAAAGGAAAGCTAAAATCGAATAAAAAGGGGCATAAATTACATAAAGGAACACTGGGGCTGTAAGAAGGGAATGGGAAAGGGGAGGAGAATGTAGACAAAGAGTAGTAACAGCGGTGAATACAGCCAAATTATATCATGTGTGTATATGGAACTATAAAATGAAAGCCTCCCTTTGTATGCTTAATACACACTATTAGAAACTGAAAAAGACAAAGCCACTTTTGATGGGTGACTGTGCCCTCAGTCCTCCAAGGGTGCTTTCAGGTTATCAAATGTAGCAAGTGATGTTTGACTCCTGAATAAAATGGAGGATGACAACAACAAGCTGTAACTCCTTTGACTCCTAGTGTTTAGCACATGCTGCTTGGAGGGCCATTGGCTGTCTTCTCCCATTCACCCTCTGCATTTGGTCACCACTTACAGAGTGACCATATCTCCAGATCCCAAATACAGTCTCTCCTGATATCCCACATGATCTGCCTTCTGGTTGTATCCACCTCTGAAGTCAGCTGTCTTCTAACCAAGTCCATGTCTTCCCCTGCATAGAACAGTGTTTGAATGCCCTGCCACAGACTAGGAAACTCCCAATTCTCCTGTACTCATCCCTCCTGTTCTTACCCTTCCTCCAGACACTCCTACACCCTCTCTGTCTACAAACATATGCACTTGTAGGACTTTCTCAGAGAAGATGGCTCTGAACACTCCATTTAAAAGTGCATGCTGGGCCAGAGCTGGGCCTTGAGGTGCACAACATTAATCTCAGCACTCTGAGGCAGAGTCAGGTGGAACTCTGAGTCGTGCCTAGTCTGGTCTGTAGAGTGAGATCCAGGAGAGCCAGACTTTGTAGATTAAACAAATATCAAAAAGCAAGCAACAACAACAAAAACGAAAACAAAACAAAAAGCATGTCTCAAAACCAAAAGAAAACAAAAGTATAGCAACAACCAAAGTATGTGCCCTGGCATGATAATCCTAATGGTGCCCTATTAACCAACACATATAGCTTGGGTACTACAACAACTTACAGTTTAGATTTAGAACCGACTCAAAAGAGAAAAATCATGCCTGATACTGGCAATCTAGCCAACTATATTCAGCCTGGTGAAGTCATGAATCCTGGAGATGATTACACAATGCCCTAAACCAGCATGGACCAAAACTACATTCTCAGAAAGTTTCTCATAGTCACAGATAAGTGTGCT
This sequence comes from Phodopus roborovskii, assembly GCF_943737965.1. Classification (NCBI taxonomy): domain Eukaryota; kingdom Metazoa; phylum Chordata; class Mammalia; order Rodentia; family Cricetidae; genus Phodopus; species Phodopus roborovskii. Next base: position 400,045 of record NW_026125906.1, on the reverse strand, counting down.
CCTCGGCAATCACTGCGGAAACTTCACTTTGCAACAAGCAGAGATGGATACAGAAAATCACAACCAATCAAAATGCAGAGTTGTGAAGAAGATATGAACAGATAGATCTACTACAAAATTCCTGCAACTGAGGCAGGAATGGAATGGGATGGTGAAAGATTGTAAGAGCCAGAAGAACAGGGAGTTTGCTGTGAGACTATGTTTCCTACGAAAGTCAGAAGCTAAACTCATAAAGCCTCACCTACATGACTGTACAAATATGAGATGAACAAGGATGACCCCAAAAGGCATGCTAACATTGATAGGGTTGTGGAGTATAGGTAACAGGTGGGAATCATAAAGTCTTATGGAAGTACAGACAACTAAGGAATGCTGAGGTCAAGGAGTAAAAGCCTTCCCCAAGAAGATGCACAGCCATAGGTTATCTAATACTAAATGCAAATGCTCAGCCTTGAAAATATAAACCTGCAAGTAACATTATAGAGACAGAACAGGATATATTTACGCAGTTAGGAATATGTACATACTATGGATACAGCCATAGTTCACAGAAAAGGAGACAATGAATCTCAGAGAACAAAGGAGTAGTGTGTGGTAGGTTTTGGAGGGAAGCAAGGGAAGAGTAAACGCTACCAACATTCACCTGAAAAAAAAAAAAAAAAAAAAAAAAACTTAACTGCATACCCACCAATTACCACTGTCAACCCAAACCTCTCTCACCTCCCACTTCCACCAACATTTGCTTTCCTAACAGCAAAACTCTGCCTCCTACTGCACTGCAAAGCACAGCACGTTGATGCTTTAACTTCAGTGTTGACCTTTGTAGACCAGAGTATCACATAATCTCCACAAGTGTAGACATTCTCCACAGCGCCCTAGATGATGTCCAGTTCCTAGGCTGCTTCTTCCCACATGTCCAGCTCCTAGGCAACATCCTACTCACCAAAACACTAAATAATAAAATTAAAAAATGGAATTCTCAATGGAGGAATATAAAATGCATGAAAGACACTTAAGAGGGTGTTCAACATCCTTGGCAATCAGGGAAATGCAAATCAAAATAATTCTGAGATACATCTTACTGCTCTCAAAATGGCTAAAATCAAAAACAGCAACAACAGTTTGTGCTGGAGAAGACTTGGAGAAAGGGGAACGCTTTTCCACTGCTAGTGGGAGTGCAAACTTGTACAGCCACTTTCAAATTCGGTATGGTGGTTCCTCAGGTAATGGGAGTCAGTCTACCACACAATCCAGCAATTATTCTTTAGGCATGTACACAAAAGACGCACAGTCATACAGCAAGGACATCTCTTCATCTATGTTGACAGCAGTATTATTAGTAATAGCCATAACCTGGAAGCAAACTAGATGACCCTCAACTGAAGAATGAATAAAGAAAATGTGGTACATCTACAATATGGAGGAATACTCAGAGGGAAAAAACAATGGAATCTTTAAATTCGCAGACAACACATGGAACTAAAAGAAAGCAACAAAGTGAGGTAACTCAGTTACAAAAAAGACAACATGGTGTGTACCCACTCATATACAGAATTTAGACATAGAACAAAGGATCACCAGCCTAAAATCCACACTGCCAGAGAAGCTAGGATACAAGGAAGACTCCCCTGGAGAAGGGGAAAGGGACAAGATCTCTTGAACAAATTGGGAGAATGGGGGGAGGAGAGAAGGAGTTAGGAGGAAGAAAAGGGGAGAAGGGGGAGGAGGACATTAGGGAGCAGGAAGATTGAGTCAGGGAAAGAATAGAGGAGTGCAAGAAAAGAGATACCATAATTGTGGGAGCCATTTTATAGGTTTAAAGGAAAATCTGGCACTAGGGAAATGTCCAGAGATCTATAATGATGACCCCAACTAATAATCCAAGAAAAAGTGGAGAGGCTACCTTAAATGCCCTTCCCTGATAATGAGATTGATGCCATCCTAGAGCCTTCATCCACTAGCTAGTGGAAGCAGACGCGATACCCACAGCTAAACACTAAACTGAACTGGTGGAATCCAGTAGCAGAGAGGGAAGAGTGTTGAGTAAATGGGTCAAGATCAAGCTGGAGAAACATACACAGACAGCTGATCTGAACAAGGGTGAGTTAATGGACACCAGACAGATAGCTGGGAAACCAGCATAGGTCCAACCCATACACCCTGAACATGGCTGTCAGTTGGGAGGACTGGGCAACCTATGGAGCCTCTAGTAGTGGATCAGTATCTATGCCTAGTATAATAATTGACTTTGGGAGCCCAATTACACATAGAGGGATACCCACTCATCCTAGACACATGGGGGAGGGATAGCCCTGCTCCAAATAATATGACAGACTTTGAAGGTCCACGATGGAAGGCCTCATACTCCTGGGGGAGCAGAAAGGGGATGAAACAGAGGAATGGTGGGGCAGGGGAGGAAGGGAGGGAGAGGGAACTGGGATTGACAGGTAAAACAAGCTTGATTCTAATTTCAATGAGAAAAAGGAGAAAGAAAATATAAACCTACAGATTCACGCAACAGGAGGAAACCAATTTGAAAGAGAACAAAGGAAGAAAATAAAGGAGGTTTTGGAGGGAAAAAGACAGGAAAGGATGTAATACTGATCTCCAAATCAACAACAAACAACAAGAACAACAACAAAACTTTAAGTACATGTCCACCAATCACCACTGGCAACACACACCTCTCTCACCTCCCACCTCCACAAACATTTGCTTTCCTAACAGCAAAACTCTGCCTCCTACTGCACTGCAAAGCACAGCATGTTGATGCTTTAACTTCAGTGTTGACCTCTGTACACCGCAGTATCACATAAACTCTGTAAGGGTGGACATATCCACAGCACCTGTACCATGTCCAGTTTCTAGGCCCTTCTTCCCATTTGTCCAGCTGCTAGGGCACTTCCTGTCACAGAGTAGGCCCTCAGTAAATGTACCTGCATAAAAGAAGTAAGTGTCTGGCATGGGTAGAGGCCTCCCTAAATTACAGCATTTGTTCCTGTTGCTCTCCATCCCTGTCGGGTGATGCTGGAGAGCAGAGAATCAAGGAGGACACAGAACAGTCTGATGAAACACAGGGGAAAAGCAGGGCTTTGCTGGGGTCACCACTACCCATGTAGTTGTGCAGATGGCAGTCCCGGAAGTTGTTCTCCACTGAGTAAGTGTCTCTCACTCTCCAGACAGGTACCCACCCAGAGCCCTTCTTCTCTTTTAGTGCACACTGACAGACACCTTTGCTCCTTGTCCCACTCTGCTCATCTACATTCTTCAGCACTTCTGGGCGTCTCACTAAGGAGCACTCCTGCCTCATGAGGATGCCATGCTTCCTCCATAGCATGGGTGTTACATTGCCTTGCACCTGCTTGGACTAAACCTGAATGCTCTGCAGACTATCAGTACAGGTTCCTTAAAAGTCCTACCCATTCTCCACCATCAACTGGAAATCCACAGCTCCTGAAACCTGTTCACAGCATCCTAAGTTATGGTGGGGATCTCTTCAAATGTTTGAATTGCCCATGATCCAGATGATGCCTCCTAGATTTTCCCATTTAGCCATGCCATCTACGGGACTTGGTTTAAAGACTTCTCTTCCAGATTCATAGACACACAGGCAAACAACTAGATATATAGAGAGAGCCCAAATTGGAGATCTACATCTGTTCTTCCCCTGGGAGCTCATGGAGCTTCCTAGGAATAGGGAGAGAAAGAACTGTGGGAGCCAGTGGTTAAAGGACACCAGGAGAACAGAGCCCACAGTGTCTACTGATCAGGACTCATGGGGGCTCACAGACACTGAAGAAACAATCACAGAGCCTGCAAAGTTCTGTACAATGTCTCTGCATGAATGTCATGAATGTTAGATCAGTGCTCTTCTGGGACTCCTAGCAGTGTAAGTGATCATGTTCCTGACACTTTTAGTGCCCTTGGGTCACTTCCTTCCTACTGTTTGTCCTTGTCGAGCCCTGATATGTGGGTCTTTGCCTGGTCTTATTGGAACTTGTTATGCCCTGTTCTGATATCTCCAGGATCCTGCTCTTTCCTGAAGGGAAACAGAGGAATGAATCTGGGGAAGACAAGAGGTGAAAGGGGGAAGAGTGGAGGGAGGACTGAGTGCTCTACTGTGATGGGGTTTCTAGTATGAGAGATGTATAATTTAACTGAGAAAAAAGAAAAACTGGTGTGTGTGTGTGTGTGTGTGTGTGTGTGTGTGTGTGCACACGCGCGCGCGCACGCGTGCGCACTCATGTGCATCCTTATTTACTGCTTGCCAACCCTACGTAAATTTCTTATTTTGCCTTCTTATTGTCTTCATCACAAATGCCTGGGAGATGAAGCCAAGGAAACCTGGGGACACCTAATTGTTAGGAAATGTCACTAGTCACATTGCACTTCCACTAGTCACCACACACTAGATATTCTGGAAAGCTGGGTTAAACAATAGCCAGTGTAGGAAAGCAAACACTTGCTTTGTAAATCCTCTGCTAACACCTCAAGCATTCCAGGACAAGGGTTCTCTGATTGCTTACATCCAAGACAACAGGACTTTGCAACCCAATTGCTTTTCCATCAATGCTATGTCAATCTGCCACCAAAGCTGGGGCTACAAGTGACTGAAATTTATTATGTCATCATCTCCAAGGTTGAGAAAGCCAGATGGGGTTGGCCCTATGTCCTGCTTTGGGGTGGAGAGGCCCTAATCAAGATGTCCCTAGTAGTGATCTCAGCACTGGAGATCCTGAAAGAGGTGCCTGGTCCAATCTCTCTCTGTTTGCTATGGGTGTTCAGCTCCTTCCACATATGTGTGACTGGACCTTGTACCCTGAGGCTTAGTCAGGTGCTGTGGAGAAGCTTCCCCTGTTCCCTCCTGTCTCTCCCTTCAGCATCCTCTAGCAGCCCACTAAGGAAAAAAAGCACTTTATGCCTAGGTTCTGTCAGCTCTTGCTTCTGAGATCCAACAGAAGCAGGAAAAAGCTGCTGGTAGAACTTCCAGCAGCTAACACATCCCCCATGGAAGGATAACTGCCTTAACCTAGAGACAGGAGAGAAGCCCTAGTCCCTACTTCACATGACCTGTCAGATCTACATGACCCCAACTGAATGCCATTCCCCTACATATGGAATTGGGGTGGGGAGGGTGGTTAGGGTGCATGTGAGAGGGCAGAGAGGGTAAAAGGGAGGGAGGGAGAGAGGGAGGGAAGAAGGGAGGGAGGGAGAGAGAGAGGGAGGGAGAAAGAACTGGGATCAACATGTAAAATATAAATTAAATAAAAAAAAATGCTCTGACTCCAAAATTTAAGTTCAAGGACAAGTTATTGGGGAAAAGGATTTCTATTTTTGTTTCCACAGAATATGAAAAGCTGTGGATTCCTTCCAGACTAATGTGGTTTGATCAAGCCAGACCGCCTGAAACAGAGTACCAGGTGATCCTACATTCAAAACAGCTGGACAAAACAGCCTTACAGACTACAGCCAGGATTTCTGCATCTTCTTAGAATCCCGCATGAGAGCTCCCCTTACCAGCAGGAAGTAGTTTGGAAAGAACGACGCTCAAATTCCCAAATATTGTCTATAAATGTTTGTTTTCATTTAAATGGACTTGGATATATATATATATATATACATATACATATACATACATATATATATACATATACATACATATACATATACATATATATATATATATATATATATATAATGAACTTTCAGGATGTGTTCATGAATGAGACATTCCCTTACTCTGTGCACACAAACTCTGAAGTTCTTGTACCTTTCTTTTACTTAAGTGACCCATGTTACATAGTTGAGTCTTACATCTTAGAGTTAATCAGTAGTCAGTGAGACAATGGTTGCTATCCTGATTTCAAAGTTGCCACCAAAATGACACACTTCATAAAGCAAGGCCACACCCACTCCAAAAAGCCACACCTCATAATATTCCACTCCCTATGAGATTTTATGGCCAAAAACATACAAATTACCACAAATATAAACATGGCCCCTGATGACAGCCTAGATGATCAGGAATCCACATGGCCCTTGTTGCAACTAGAGCCATAGTCATCAATACACATCCTGGCTGCAGTAGGACCACAGACTTGGACATGGCTTCCAGCTGCAACACTGAACCACATATCATCATAGCATCAGAGAGCATTATATGCCATTTAGATCTGTAGAGTACAGATGCACCAATATGTTACCAGGTGGCATATCAGAATCCAGGCAACCTTGCCTTCAGTTGCAACAGGATCAACAAATGTTAACTCAGACCCCGCCTATTATAGGACTATGGATCCACAAATGATCCTCAGTAGCAGCTCAGGCCTTGAACACATAATGGCTCCAGCTTGCAGCACAGTTCAACAAGCTCAGAATGGCTCTGGCAACAACATGGCTCTTAGACACCTAGCTGCACACTGGTTAGCACCCCAGACACTTAGCATCCTTTTGGCCTTGGTGGAAACATGGATCATCCATGGCCACATTCACTCTTGTTGAGATAGGGTCATGGACTCAGAGATGCCTTTTTGTAGGAGCCTGGGCCTAAATGTCATAGAGGCCCTGAGAGGCAAGGTCTCCCACATATGTCTGCTCCTTCCCAAATTTGCTTCTGTTCTCCCTCGATTGACAGTACATGTACCATTAAGCTTCTTTCTCTACCATTTCATGACAATGTGCTTGCTCATCATATTGGGACTCACCTACCTAGTGTCAGGTGGGGCTTGGATGTCTTGCTGCCAGCCCTGGTCTTGAGGTACCCTGTGGGTGGCTTGTGTCTATCGGAGCCATGTGGTAACATGAGCCCTGGACGTCTTCCTGACATGCCAGGAACTGAGCAGCCAGACTGGTTTGTCAGTGCCATGTGTCTGTCTCAGCATAGTGTGGTCAGATGGGCCCTGGATGTCTTACTGCCAGCCTAGGTCTTGATGGCCACAAATAGCCATTGTATGTCTTGTGGCAACCTGAGCTGACTCCTATCACATGGGCCTTGGATTTTCTATACATCTTAAGTGGTTTCTTTGGTATATAATTGTTGCAGTCCTGGTCATCTTTGGGGGGCAACATTTTTGCTTTGTTTACTTTATTTTATTTCATTCTTTGAGAGTCTCAATTTCTAGCCATGGTTGCCATGAAACTCACTGCATTGAATGCATAAACCAAGAACCCATACAGCAGTGCCTGCTTTTACAACCTGCTACATGGGATGGGCTATCACTTACTGTCAATGGTTAAAAAGAAAAAACCTTGAAGGGGGGTGAGGTATGTTGTAAGACATATGGCCCAAACCTTGCAAATGAATTCCCTTTTGACATTCAGTCAAGTCTAGTTGGCTCTGAATGCCATAAAACCAGTGGAGGTCCGGATTCTCAAACCAGAATAGGACCAAATATTCTGTATGGGTGTTTAGTTCATTACATCACAGTCATGAACTTAGAATAAGGATACACCTCCACACTTAGGAAGCCTGGGAGTGCCTGTTGAGCAAAGATCACATATGTACTTAGTCTCTTGGACAACCAATTCGCACTTAACCAGATCATATGAGACCAATCACCTTTTCCTGTTTCTGGACACAGTCTACACTGCCTGGACATCAGATGTTGTACAACGGAGAGCAGCTTTGCAGTGGGAGAGATGGTGCAAAGAATATGGGCCCTCCTTGCATAGGTCTCTCAGAAGCTGGGGTCTGTATGGCCCCAGAGCCACCATGCAGATGCAGGATGCTTTCTCAGGAAGACTGGATCTTTCCCTGCAAGGACAGCATAAGGTGAGTTGGGGGAAGGAGACAGGAGTAGGTCTAATTTGTGATATGATTCTTACCTTGAAGTTTCAGCTGGATTTCTTTTTTCTTTTCATGTGAAATGAAGTGTCACAATCTGATTGAGGGCCCTGAGACCATCAGCCCCCACCACACACCCAGCCCCGGGGGACAGTGTGGTAGCACTGGAGGGAACCTGCCAGAGGCTCTGCTGCCTTGCTGGGACTCATTGTGACCAAAGAAACACTTGCTAGATGCTGAGAGTGAACAAACAGTACAGGGAGGGAAAACTGGTCCTAATCCCTGTCCTCAGTGTAGTGGTATAGGGGTTGTGATGTCCATGGTTAGGTGGATTGAAAAGGATTGAGAACCAGTGTGTCTCAGGCTGGGATGGCCTTCCCATTAGATTCCACCACAGACCACTCATTTCCATTTCTATGTTTATGTCTGTTTCTAAGTGGAGCACACTGAAACAGCCCAGTGTGCCTTACATGAAGGACCAAGCCAGGGCAAGCAGCAGAAAAACAGTGTGTGTCAATGTGAACACCCATGGATTCACTGAAAGGTGTTGAACTTGGATATTTATTAGGGTTTGAGTGTTGTGGTGTCACTCTGGCCACAAATTCCCTTTCGAACCAGGGTGATCTCGAGATTCTGATCTAGCAGCCTCCTTATCCCAAGACCACCTTTAGGGGCCCATGACAGCCCATGACCTGTTTTATGTGAGGCTTGGGACCACACCAAAGACTTTCTGCATCATAGGCATCTCTACCCAATGAAATGCAGTCCTGGCTCCTAATAGGATTTGTAGAACACAACTAATGGGTTTCCTCGCAGCAATGCACACATAAATACCATTGGAATTAGCCTATACTGACCTGCTCCATAGTCCTCACTCGCCTCTACCCACTGCCTGTCTGCTTAGGTCCTTCTCTGAATAGTCAATCACTGTTTACAAAGGTTAACATTGATGTTCATTAAGTGATGGCAGCAGCATTACACTTTTTGGTTACTTCTTTGTCCCCATCACTATCAGTGACACTGTGAAATGGAGGTGGCACAGAGGACTTTGGCCTGCTCTGAGCAGTGAAGGATTTCACAGGTCCTGGAACCTCAAAGTCAACCTAGGCACTTTGGGTCTTAAGTGCTGTGCTGTGTCACCATCTACTGATGATTCTCAGCCCCACACCTGCACCTCCATCTTGGCGATGGTCCTCAGTTCCTAGTCTCCTCCCAGGCACTCATACTGGATAGTTCAAGGGATGCTGGACACTCTGTGCACCAACTTGAACTCATGCTCTCAAACATTTGTGAACTTATGTCTGGCCTAGTCTAGGTAGTCTTTGAAAGGCTCCACCGTCTACCGGATTGACCCCTGCCTCACAATCCTGCACTGCTCCCACAGACACAAAGACATCAAGACTGTCTAGGCCACCTGCTGACTCCTCTTTCACCAGCTCTTAGTCCTCTTCCCCTGCCTCACTCATAGTCTTGTAGGGAGTGAAGCAGCCACACAGAGGATGCCTGTGATGCACAGAACTCTTCTCAGGCTGGCATGTCACTGCTACTTGTACACAGTGTGTAAGCATGTGTTGTGAGCATGTGAGCATGTGGTGAGTGTGCTGGTGTGAATGGGTATACATACATGTGAAGGTATTATTCTCTGATAGTCTATGGGCAGCATGGGCAAGGCAATGTGGAATCCTCAGCAAGTAGCATTGTGTGAGACAGGAAAACAAATCCAGGTTCTCACCTTACACATAGATATTCAAAACTGGAGGAAGGACAAAGGGGGAAGGCAGGATGTGAAACCTTTAAGGAGTGGACTGGAATTAAGATAGAACTCTGTCTCAGAAGCAGCTCTGTGAGCTGAACCTGCTGGTTGCTAGGAATGCATCCCTTGCTCTCAGTATGAAATGCACAGTGAAGAATCTGCTCAGTGTTAGGCACATCATGTTTTCCAGTCCCCATTACTCTTTAAGAACAAGGTGCAAGGGATGGGGGGAAAGGGAAAAACAGTACCAGTCATGATTCAAATGACTGAGAAACACTCTGTTCATGGGTACCACTTCATCATCATCAACCTGCATGGTTTTACTTGGCCTCCAGTCCAGATGGTGTCTTTGTGCAAATGAAGCTGTACCTCTGAGGATTCTCATTCTGCTAGAGTCATTGTGTACCTGTTCAACTCAAGTTTCCAGGAAGGAGTGAACCATCTGCCTGACAGCTCTTGAGGACCATTCAGACGCAGGAGGATGTCTCCACCATTACACTGATGTTCTCAGAATATAACACACACTCATGAGAGCAAATGTCTCATCCAGTGATGGACATGTAATGCCTGTCCTTGGCAGCATTGTTCACATTCTATCATTTCCAAACCCTTTAGCACATGACGCTTACAAGTGAGGTTTATAGAAAAATACTATAGACTGGCACAGAAGCTACACTTACAGTGATGACATTTCACTGATCGCAGGTAATCCAGATATCCATACCTGTGCCAGCATCCTTCTCAGACATGGAGTCATCTGTCTGTCTCAGACCCCAGTTGTATAACAGACACGTAGAAGGATCTTTGGTTTCTAAATGCAAGGGGAAAAAAGCATAGCATTCTCACTTGGGCCCATGAAGTAACTACAAGGAAGGATGAAAGCCTGGCATCTCAGATTTGCTCTTGTGTCTGTGTCCTGTTCCATATTTCAGACCCCTGACTTCCTCTGCATTTCTATGAGAGTCACTCAAGGAATATCTGACTGTCTAAAAGAGCAACCCCTGATAAACCACAGGCTATGAAGATGGAAAATGAGGTATCAGGAATGCTGCCTGCAGACTTCACAGTTTCACCAATAGATAAGCCACCCAGACAAAAACAACATAGAGAAATGTTTGACCTAACACACAAGATAAACCAAAGTAGACTTAACAGATATTTACAGATCATTTCTCCAAAACACAAAAGAATACATCTACATCTCTGTACCTGATGGAACTTTCTCCAAAATTGATCACATCCTTGAATATAAAACAACCCTCAAAAGATAAAAAAAAAAATTGAAATGACTCGTTGCACCCTATCTGACCACCACAGAATAAATATGGATATCAACAACAACAGAAACAACAGAAAGCTATCAACTCTGGGAAACTGAACAACAACACTAATGAATGAAAAATGAATCAGGCTGGGTAGTAACCATTTATGTCTTTGATCCCAGCACTCCACTGGGAGCCAGAGGCAGGTAGGTCTCTTGAAGATTCAGGCCAGCCTGGTCTACGAAGCAAGTTCCAGGACATCTAGGATTATCTAGGATTGTTTATACAGAGAAATCCTGTCTTGAAAAGCCAAAAAAAATAGGAAGAATGAAAAAAGAAAATGCATTATGGTGAAATTCAGAAAGACATTTAAGGCATTCTAAATTCACCAAATTTATGAGACACAGTGGAAGGGGTGCTGAGAAGAATGATTCTATAACTAAGGGCCTACAAAAAGAAAATTGGAGCGATTTCATACTAGGCACTTAACAGCACATTAGAAAGCTCTAGGAAAAAAAAAAGTGGACCCAGGAGGACCCAGGAGGGACAGTTGCCAAAAAATAATCAAACTCAAGATTGAAAGAAATAAAACAGAAACAAAGAGAACAATACAAAAAATAAATGAAACAGATTTAGTTCTTTAAAACTCCACTATGGAGACAAACCTTCAAGCAAACTAAGTAAAAGGAGAGAGAGAAAAGATCCAAGGAAACAAAGTCTGAAACTAAAGGGTACATAGAACAGCAAACTGTGAGCAAATCCAGAGAATCACAAGGGCAGAGTTTAAAAACCTATACTCTGGTAAATAGAAAATCTCAAAGAAACAGATTATTTTCTCATTAGGTAACAATTACCAAAGGTAAATAAAAATCCAGATAAACAATCTAAGTAGACCTATAACCCCTAGGGAAATAGAAGGTGTCATTAAAATCTCCCATTTAAAAACAACAACTATAGCAACAACAAAACAAGGTTGGATGGTTTTACCACAGAAGTCAGCCAGAATTTCCAAGAAGACTTGAAGTAACCAATGCTCTTCAAATTATTCCATAAAATACAAACAGAAAGAACATAGCCAATTGATCATGTGAGACCACAGTTACCCTGATATCCAAATGACATAAAAACAAAATATAAAACAGAATCACAAAACAATTTCCATTATATACATAGACCCAAACATACTCAATAAACTACTTGCAAACTGAATCCAAAAACATGTACCAGATTTGCTGGGATAGTTCAACATACAAAAATCAGTAAATGTAATCCTCCACATAAATAGACAGAAAGACAGAAACCATATGCTTGTCTCAATGAATGCAAAAAAAAAAAAAAGTCCACTAACAAAATACAACACCCCTTCATGATAATCATCCTAGATAGATTGGGAATATAGGGAAATTCCTTATAAAGACAGCTAGCAGCATGTCAGAAACCACCATCAACTTAAATGGAGAGAAACTCAAAGAAATTCCAGTACAACGAAGAACAAGACAAAGTTGCCCATACTCTACATACATATGCAATATAGTAGTAAAATTCTTACCATCAGCAATAAGTCTACTGATGATCAAATTGGAAAAATAGAAGTCAAAGCATTGTGATTTGCATATGGTATGACAGTTTAAGTAAGTAACTCTACATATTACACCAGAGAACATCTAGAGCTAATAAACACATTCAGCAAAGTGTCTAGATGCACGATTAATACAAAGAAATCCGTACCCTTCCTATATGCAAAGAATAATCCTATCACCCTGCACAAAATTCAAGTCCATCAAAGAACTCAACATAAAAGCGGATACATAAGAGAAAATTGAGGCATAGCCTTGAACACATTGGTGTGGTGATATTTTGTTTATGATCTAACAGATAAAGCTTAACTGATGATAAGAGTGCAAAGCTAGCCACAGGAGTCAGACATATAGGACAGGCACTGGTAGTACACATTCCACAACTAGAGAGGAATATAAGTCAGGTGTAGACAGTACACTGTGTTCAGTGTGCAGTCAAGCTGAAGAAAAGGTCACCCAAGCCTTTGGAGAGGTAAGAACTCTCTAGTGGTTGACTGCTATGCTTTTCTCATCTTCAACTTGAACCCTAAATCCTGTTTCTGCATTTTCATCATTCATCCTACATATTGGCACAAGAGACAACTGCCTGAATAGAACTCATTAACACAAAAACTAAGATCAACAACTAATAAAAGAGACCCCATGATGTAGTGATATGCAAAACTGAAACTTTTCAGTAAGACAGGAGAGTACTTGGAAGTTTTTCTCTATCTCAATTGGTCCCATTGCACCTCATTCTGTCCAACCCACTAGGTCCCATGGCAGCTTATGAAACAATTATCAGAGGCTAATATTAAATTATAATTATTTGTCCAATGGCTCGTGCATATTACTGGCTAGCTTTCTCTTATATATGAACCTATTTCTATTAATCTATTATTGTCCTGAGGCTATGACTAACAGGTATAAAGGACAAACTTTGGCCCATATGAAAGTTATCCTTTTTTTTTTCTTTTGTTGGACTCTGGCCATGCAAATGAGAACAGATTTGCAGACTATAACATGGGAAAGGGGAAGAAAGGGTGAGGTTTTGAGAATCAACATTTTCTGACCACAAGTACAATATTCTCCCCCTGGAAGGGACCATCAGGGCAATAGAGCACCTTCCTGATTGGTAATGGAGACCAGCCTTACCTCACAGATTCCTGAAGGACTACATCTTTCTTAGGATCCACAGATTAGATTTGAGGCAATGGGCACCCAAGGGCCTAGGGGAGGAGAAATGTGTGGTTTCTCTGCTCTCTTCTCGGAAGAATAGCAACAAGTGCTAGGCTGTCTGGGAAAAGGACAAAGTCAGGAATAAAGAGTTCTTAGGGTATAATGTCCTTTTGCTGGAGGAGCTGTCACGTTCTCCACACAGCAAGAAGAGCAGCTCATTTCCCTGTGGGACTCTGGTGGATTATTCTCCTTTTCCTTTGCCTTCAGATATCACCAATGTGTTAACATGGTCAGGGTGTGTCCATTGGAAATGGTAAGACAATCTTTGCACAAAGACCCAATTAGAACTCTAGAGCCCTGTCTTGAGGTACGGGGACTGTGATCTGGACTATTGGATCTTAAAAGATCAGTTGTCCATCCTGAGTCTGACTATTTGGTGAGCAGTTCCAGGAAGCATCAGGAATTAGTCTCTTCATTGTTTAATTAAGATGTCACAATGCACTTGATCACCTTAAAGGACAGCCTCATGTCTGGAGACTGGCAGCCTTTGACTTTTATTTTGTGTTCTGTCTTTCTCCATATCTTTGGCATGCTCTCCAGGAATAGTATACATCGTTCAGAAGTGATGGCTATGGTTGACTGTGTCCCCTAATGCTCACAAGAGAGAAGCTTTGTCCTGTGAATAGTTGATGAGATATGTGGACATGGGGCTGTGGAGGCAGATGTAAAATAAGGCCAGTTTTCCTTCAGAAGATCTTCTATATGTGTCTGTTTTGTTTCCATGAATGGCCTATGTGAGGAGACACATGTTTTGGGAGTACATGTGCCCAAGCTGAAATGAGCAATTGTTAGACTTCTACATATGCTTTAAGACATGGCCACCTTGTTTGTGGAGGCAGTCTTTCTATTGGATTGAAGTTCATGATTTGCCTGGGCTTGCTGGACAGTGATCTCAACCAGCCTGCCTATCAGTTTCTGCCTCACCAAAATTTGGGTCCTGAGATAAGCCACATTGCCTGATCTTTCTCACTGAAATCAGGCACTCACTTTTGTGCTTCAAGCACCATTAGAGTCTAAGCTGAATCTCGAGTCCCAAAATGGCCTTTAATGGAGCAGGTCTTTCACTGAGCCTGCACAGTTTTTGCATTTGCTGTCTGAATTGTCATGGCTTCAAATGTGCACCTGCTCTTGGGTGTGCAGGCATCTAAAAAATTGTGGCAACACAAATTGTTCTTGAAGGGATTAGAAAGAAAATGTTGGCCACAAATTGAGACAAGTGTGGAAGTTTGGGTAGATCTGGGAAGACTTGGTGGAAAAGAGGTGAAGGTGATGACAACAAACTGCATGAAAATATCAAAGAACTTCTAATATCGATAGTTTTAAAGGCATTTCATAGAAGTCATAGCCCCTAAGATTCTCTCTCATTCCCTGTCTTAATTTGGTGTACTGTCACCCTGCCATATGTAGTCCTACAGGGAACTGAAAATATGGTGCTTGGGCACTCAGCCTCCAAAAGTGTGAAAGAAATAAATTTGTGAATGAGGTATGCAGTGTAGTCATTCATTAGTGAAAGTAGAGTTTCATTTGGAACAAGTCTCTTCATCCAGTGGGCATCAATGCCAGGAAGTTACAAGTCACAGGAGATGTCTTAAGTCAACGTTGATAAGCTTTCCTCTGATGATTATGGAGCAGAGGGATTCTGGGAGAGAGAACACATGGAAATGCAAGACCAGGGAATCACAAGAAAGACATGATGGTAAGGCAATGTGTGCCCAAACCTTTTGACCTGAGTATAGTTCCTGAAACCCATGTGTTGGGAGAACAGAACACAGTCCCCATGTTGTTCTCTAATAATCACATATGTGTGTCATGGAATGTACATGCATGAACATATACACACACTTTTTAAATGTAAGAATATAACCTAAAATATTAGATGTATATTCTGAAATGCATGTAGATTAATAGGTGACATCATCTTCAGGGGCCCAGGGGCCCACAGCCCTCGGTGTCTAGGAACATGAGAAACCCAGGTTTGACAGTGTTGTTTTATCTGGTTTCTCATACTGGTTAATAAATAAAGCACTGTTGGCCAATAGGAAAGGAAGATAGGAGGGACTAGGAGACAAGGAGGAAGAGGAAGTAGTAAGGAGGAGTCAGGATGGAGAGCCTGGAGAGAACAGAACCGCCGTTCCTCCGCTCTTGGTAAGACCACATGGAAATACATAGAAATGGGTTAATAATTAAGACAGAGCTAGCCGATAAGAAACTAGCACCTGGCCAACAGCATAATATCAAATACAGAGTCTCTGTGCATTAATTGGGGCAGGCACAGCGGAGGGACAAGACCAGCGGCAGGCAGAAAAAAACATACTTCTTACAGTCCAGTGTCTTTCCTCAGTCAAGCACTGTGGCAACAAAGGATAAAATGATCCCACAGGCTGACAGAGATCCAAGAATCACTTACTGGTGAGCCACATTTTGCTGTGCACATACACATCCCTCTAAAATGTGATGTTCCTACTTGTATCCCCTCAAATGACATGACTTAAAGAAACAGTGCACCCCATGTCCCACACACACAAGAGAGCTAGACAGGCCATGGGATGTTGAGTTCCTTTGCTCTAAAGCTATCTTCGTTGTTCTCAAAATTGTATGGAAGTCATCTGCACACAGTGTGGACATATGGGGATAAGCCAGCCTCTTAGGTGAATGTGCCCCTAACTCTGCCCAGAGTACTCCCCTAAGTAGCTCCTAGTAAAAAATGTCAATCAGGCAAGCAGCTGTCCTTTTTGGACACTGAGTATATGAGCTCAGAAATCTGTTAGTATTATTGGAGGTATGTAGGTTTTGGGAACACCTTCTTGCTGGAAGGTGTCTATGAAGTCAGCAGGGTAGGTATATTGAAGGACTCTAAACAGTGTTCCTTTTTATGTCTTTTCTCCTGGTGTCTGTGGTTTTGGTTCCAAAATGTCCACATTGCCCTGAATCCCTATAGATGGCCCATTGACTTCCTGAAGGAGAGGCTTTTCTCTCCCACAATTTCATCTCTTATACAACCAAACATTACAAAGCAAGGAAACCCATTGAAGTCTGAAGTTGGTGAGCAATTTTACCTCATTCCCCTAGTATTAACACTGCTTGAGTCCTGAAGTCAGACCAGGCTCAGTAAGCCACCAGTGGACAGAATTTTTGAGAGCCAACATCAAGAACACAGGCAAAGGGGTAACCCCATGAGGATGCTGTTTCTAAGGACATCACCAACACCCCTCCATCCCCACCTGTACAGTACTCAGATCTGCCTGGGTCCTGTGTTGCATGAGCACCTCAGCCAAGGTCTTACCAGGTGACCTCACTATGGTTGGGGATGACTGCATGTCAGGTTAGTGTCTGCAGGAGTCTCAGTTAAGGTTTTCTTGCTGTGATGAAACACCATTCCTGTGTCAACCCTTACAAAGGGAAACCATTAACTCTGGCAGGATTATACTTCAGAGGTTTAGTCCATTATCATCATGGTGGGGAGCATGGCAGAATGCAGGCAGACATGGTGCTGGAGAGTTAACAGGGATTTCTACATCTGGATCCCCATGGAATGGGAAGAGACAGTGAGTAAGCCATCGGGCCTGGCTTGAGTTTGTGAGACCTCAAAGCCCACTACCCATTGACACACTTCCTCCAACATGGCCACACCTACTCCAGCTAGTCCACACAAATTATAATGTTACTATGAGTATCTGGGGACTATTTTCATTCAGACCTAGTTATACATCCCATTGATTGGACTCACTCATGACTGTTTGCATTCAAAGACCACATAAGAAAGGGGTCTGTGCTGGGAATGGTAGTTCTCCCCTTTATTCCCAGAATGCAAGACCTAGAGGTAGAGAAATCTCTGTGAATTTTCTCCCACTCTGGTCCCTTATGAAGTTCTGGGAGAGTCACACTTATGTTGAGTAAGTCAAAACAACAACATGAACAAAACATAATGGAGACTGGACGCGGAATGCCTGGGTTCTCCTACTGCATTCCACTAACTTTCATGCCCATTAAGCATGTTCCAAGTTGTTTTTCCTCAGAGTTTGGAATTCACATTCCATCATATGTATACTCTGGTGGCTTCAAAACATGTTTCTGTAGGAATGACCACAACAGACACATGAAAGTGGTGTGATTTAGTCCATGTTGCTGTGCAGGCATGAGGGAAGGTTACAGCTCAGGGGTATTCATCATGTTCTTGATCCTTTCTAGAGAGGGAGGGATGTGCACAGGGTCTGTCTTCCCAGTCTTTAGTTCTGCCTGACTCTGTGAGTTTCAGCAATGAAGGTCCACTTCTTTATTTCTTGATCTTGAGGACAAGCCTTGAATGGACATTTTAATGTGTGTGTGCGCACGCGCATGCATGCCTGTGTTTGTGTATTTCACTTCACTTTTTACATTCTAATCCCAGTTCCTAATCTCTCCCCTCCTCCTGTTCTCTGATCTTCCTGTCATGCCCCCCTTTTGCTTTCAGAGAGAGTAAGGCCTCCCATGGGGAGTCAACAAAGCACATGACATCACCACCTTGAGGCAGGACTGATGTCTTCTTGCCTGTCTAAACTGACCAACCCGTCTCTCCATAGTAAATGGGCTCCAAAAAGCCAGTACACATGCCGTTGTGACCCCACACATGTCCCACCCCATCCACTTGCACCTGCATCCAGCAGGCTTACTGAGTCTTATGTAGGTTTCCTAGATGTTAGTCCAGAGTCAGTGAGCTGCCACTATCTTGGTTCAGGTGTCTCTCTGGGCATCTGCATCCTGGTCTTGACCTCTTAGAACTCATCACTCCTCCCTCTCTTCAACTGGACTCCATGATTTTAGCCCAGTGGTTAGTTGTGGATTTCTGCATCTGCTTCCAACAGTTACCAGATGAAGGTTCTATCATGACAATTATAGTAATCCTCAATCTGATTACAGGGGGAGGCCAGTTAAAGTACCCTCTCCACTATTACATAGAGTTTTATCTGGGGCCATCCATGTTTATTCCTGGGAATTGCCCTATGGCCCGGTTTCCCACTAATCAATAATGGCTCCTCTATCAAGATAATTCTTGACTCCCCATGGAAGGCCTCATGCCCCCTGGGGATCCAAAAGTAAATGTGATGGGGATTGGTGGGGGGAACAGAGGAGGACAGGAGGGTTTTAGACCTGGGACTCACATGTAAAACAAGTTTGTTTCAAATTTAAATTAAAAATTATAAAAAACATAAAAATATATAATTCTTCCCTCTGCCCTTCCCCCAGTTCAACCATCCCATTCTCTCACGTTCACCTCCTCATTGCCCTTACTTCTTCCCCTCTCATGTTCCTGATTATTCAGGTGAGCTTGTCTATTTCCCATTCCCCCTAACTAGGCAGATCCTTATATGCCTTCCTTAGGGTCTTTTTGCTTACTAGGTTTCACAGACAGTGAGGTCATCACACATACATACATACACACATACATTCATATATACATACATACATGTTTAACGCCACTTAAATTAGTGCTACATCCTGAGTGAATATATTGTGTGAGAAGTTTCACCATTTCCTTGGTTCCTTGACATAAGACAGAGAGAGAGAGAGAGAGAGAGAGAGAGAGAGAGAGAGAGAGAGAGAGAGGGAGAGGGAGGGAGAGAGAGAGAGAGAGAGAGAGAGAGAGAGAGAGAGAGAGAGAGAGAGAGAGGTGCTGTCTCCAATCTGGAGAATTCCTTTATGTGACTATCAGACCATGGAATCTAACCAATGTTGCATTTCAGCACTTGTGTGAAATTTCCCTGCACATGCACCATGACAGGGCCACCAGCACAGAAAGAATAGCATCTGGGGATGAGTACTAGTGCCACACAGAATCTCACAGACCCTAATTCTTAGCACAAGGAAGGACGTGTCTGCCAATCTGCACACTCTCATTGAAAATCAATGAATGACATAGCTTGTGTGCAAATCCTGTGTCCTTGTGCTCTGTGTTTTTGCTTGTCACACACAGACTCAGACCACATTCAGGAAAGTCCTATTGTTGAGAAGGCTCTGAAATAGTAAGCATGACCCCACACTCTTACTTCAGGCCTGGATCCTGCAGAAAGAGGCTGGTCATGTGAGTCCTGGTTTTCTCTCCTGGTAACCTAGGCAACCACCCTCACTCCATCCTATCAGGGAAATCTCTTTTTCTCTCAGGTTATTGACTTCCTCTGGCACAGTGGCTTCAGGATGAAATTAACAACCTACACCTCAGCCACCACCTCCTGTCCAGAGTCCTCGTGGGGCCTCAAGTTCAGTCATGGCATTTAAAGAACAAGGTTCTGCAACCTCTCGTGAGAGAAAATCAGAATGGCGCAGTGCGGGAATGTCTGTCTCTTTTAAAATGGCTGGCAGTGGTTAGCACCATGCAATCATACAGGTAAATTATGCTGCACTGATGACATATGTTGCAAATGCATCACCATGACAACTGCAATCAAGGCATAATTGGAGTCTCTCTTATACACCCAGCCTTTGAAACACACTTGAGGTTTTGAGATCAGTGGCTACACTCTTAAGGCACTGGAAATGGCTCATGAAGATGCTGCCTGATGTCTTGTGAGTGTGAGAAACATATCCCGGTTTGCTCCTTCAGCAAACAGTCCACCAAACAGTGTGTGTCAGTGGGAACACAATGTGGCTTCACTACTCAGGAAATGGTTGGTATTATTTGAAGGTAGATAGAAGTTAATTAAAACTGTACAGCTCACAGCTGAGAATCCCGGTGGCTGGTAAAGTGTCTGAATCATAGCCATGAAGACCTGAAGGCCTGGTCAAAAGCCAGGCCTTGCAGAGCATGCCCATAATACTAGCGCTACTAGGAAGAGAGAATTACTGGCACTCACTATCTAGATCACCAAGCCACACTGCTGAGTTCCAGGATCCTAGCAAAAATCTGTCTCAAAACACAAGATGGAGAGCCACCCAGCATCAACCTCCCACCTTCGCCCACACAGGCATGAGTGCCCATACTCGCACACATAGACAGGCACTCGATTATACAGCACTCATAGATAACTGTAAACTTCAACCCCTGGAGCAGGACAAAACTGAAATTAAAGGAGGCAAAAATGATCAGTCAGTAGTCATGGCCAAGTGAGAGCATCCACAGGACTCAAACAACTGAAGATAAAGCAAAGGGTTCCCACAGAAGACCAACCTGTAAGGAAAGCTAGGAGGCTGAGGGTTCCAGGCACCACAAAGATGCCTCTGACAGAGTTCTTGACCAAACCCTCAGTGTTGTTATCTGCATGACATATGGAGTTTTCCACAGAGTGGAGCAATGAGGCTGGTGGCTGAGCCTGGGTCATCCTGCCCAAAGTTCCTGCATCTTCCATGCCAAGAAGTCACAGCAGAATGTGTTGTTTGTTGAGGTTAACCTTAGCACATGCTTCCATGACTCTCCTACTCTGCCATCTCCATTTGAAGCTTTGCCATTGTATATTCTGAAGAATGGCATCTAGCAATGTTGGATGCAGAAGGGAGATCAGTAGGTCTGCCAGATAGGTGAAGAATCAGGTAGAGGAAGTTGTGACAGGAGGAAAACACAGCACCTACTACAAGAGATCCCCTTTGAGGATTGCCAACCTGCAATCCACAGTGCCAGAAAAGCTAGTAAACAAGGAGACATACATGATCCCTTGGAGAAGGGAAAAGGGACGAGACCTCCCAAACAAACTGGGAGCTTGGGAGAGGGAGTTAGGAGGAAGAGGAGAGGTGAGCATGATGGAGCAGGATGATTGAGTCATGGAAAGAATAGAGATGAGCAAGAAAAGAGAAACCATAATATAAAGAGCCATTATAGGTTTTATGAAAAATCTGGCATCAGGGAAATGTCCGGAGACCTATAAAGATGACTCCAACTAACAATCTAAGCAATAGTGGAGAGGCTACCTTAAATGCCCTTCCCCTATAATGAGATTGATGACTACTATATATGCCATCCTAGAGCCTTCATCCAGTAGCTACTGGAAGCAGAAGCAAACAGTCACAGCTAAACACTGAGCTGAACTCCTGGAATCCAGTTGCAGAGAGGGAGGAGTGATGAGCAAACAGGTCAAGAACAGGCTGGAGAAACTCACAGAAACAGATGGCCCGAACAAGGGGGAGCTCATGGACTCTAGTCTGAGACCTGGGAAACCAGCATAGGACTGACCTAGATTCTCTGAATGTGGTGTTTGTTGGGAGGACTTGGCAGTCTGTGGGGCATCTGGTAGTGGATCAGTATTTATCCCTAGTATTCAAATAGACTTTGGAGCCCATCCCACATAGAGGGATACTCCCTCAGCCTAGACACATGGGAGAGGTCCTGGGCCCTGCTTCAAATGATATGATACCTTGAATATCCCCCATGGAAGGCCTCACCCTTCCTGGGGAGCAGAAAGGGGATAGGATGGGTGTTGGTGGGGGAACAGGGGAGGACAAGAAGGTTCGGGAACTGGGACTGATATGTAAAACAAGCTTGTTTCAAATTTAAATAAAAAACTATATATATACATATATATATATATATAGAGAGAGAGAGAGAGAGAGAGAGAGAAAGAGAGAGAGAGAGATCCCCTTTGAAAAGGGAAAAAATAAGCATTGCTGTTTCAAAAGGGAGAAATATTCAAAGTATCAGGCAACTTAACTGTAATGGAAATTTTACTGGTCATATGGTCAGTAGCATGGCTTAGACAATGTGGTACAAAACTCACAATGTATTGAACAAACACGTTGTCTCATGGATTAGGGTGGAGATACAGTTCCTTCACTTCTCAAAATCTCTGACAAAACCACATGCTTACATTCCAGTCCACATTAACAACAGAAGGCAGGTGGTCATAGAAAAGAACATGTTTTCACATTTGGAAGAGGGCATTTCATACCATCTGGTACAAGCACAGGACACTACACTTGAAAACAGCAAAACATTTTAACGCAAGTTGAAATGCACTTGCACACCCTAACACATCCCTCTGGTTAGACAGAGATACAGCAACTTCAGGTCAGGGGGCACGTGAGAATGAAGGACTACAAACAGCACAGCCGGTAACATGTCTCACAGATTATCCCCTTGTTGCCTAGTACACAACAGGCTCTGCCTCTCATGGTCAAATGACAAGGAAGAAGAATTACCCTGCCAGGATGCCTTCACCCTCAGAGCTATCAAGGCACCCAATAATGGCTGGTAGGTGTGTGTTTCCAGGCCTCCACCCTCTTTCATTCAGAAGCTACACACAGGGCACTGCAGAGTGGTTGCTAGGCAGCAACCTGAAGCAATACCAAACTCCCTCAATTGAATAAGACCTCACCCCACTCCACCCCACCAGTGTGGCATACAGGCAGGTGAACTGCTGGTCATCTTGACAATTAATGAGGGGTGCATTCTGCCCTCCTGGCTGTTCTCTTGCATCATCAGAGTCTTTTAGCAGCTGAGAAATACAGAGCAAGCACAGATCCCCAATACTACCACTAATTAACCCATAAGATACTTTCAACTGCTGGCCCGAGACAAGTAAGAGGAAACTTAAGGGCAAACTGGCCTCCCCACCTTCCAGTCTATAATACCTGTATACCTAGGCCACAGCTATATATACTGGGATTACTGGAAAACATGGGACTCCAGAAATTAGTCCCTACACATATTCACCAGTTCCTGGTGATAATGACGTTTATCACCAATGTCTGGCACCATAATCATGCCATGCAAACCTTCCTTCAGTACAGTCTTACCAACTCCCTGGATTGTCCATGCTGACCCCAGAATGCATACTTGAGCCTCTCATCTGTTTGCCTCCCTGTCTAAATGAAACTATGCCTTTCCTGTTTCTGCCTGTGTGTCTTAAAATTACTTTATTGACCACATGACAAGTCTGGGTTGGGGGCGGTGAGTGGGTCAGGTGTGACACACAGTTAATGAAATTCCAAGTCAACCTTTGCTATGACAATAATTTAGTGATCACATGGGTAATTTCTCCAGAGATCCACAATCTGGTATGGGTAAGAAATCTCTTCTTCTATGTAGGCTCACACCATTGGATGTTTTAGTTAATAAAGAACATTGGGTAGCTGCCTAAAGCCTGCATTCCCTAGCTTCAACTTCTGGAAGTTGCAAGTGAATCTGTCTCTCCTATCCAGAACATGCATGCCATTGTACCTGTAATTCCTTTTGTGGGGGCACTCAATAAATTGACATCAAGAAGGCATATAAAAGACATATATATATATATATATATATATGTGTGTGTGTGTGTGTGTGTGTGTGTGTGTATATACATATATATATACACACACATATATGTCTTATAAGTATATATATATACATTCATATATATACATATGTACACATATATACAAATATATACACACATGAAGTTAGTTCTTCTTAACAGAAAAATGGAGGCACTGAGTTCCAAGGAAAATGAGTGAAAATTCTGTGTGTGAATCATATCATGGGGGTTCAGGGATTCTTGGTACCCAATTTCATTTTGTATAGGCTAACTCATACCACCACACCCACAAAGGCATGCGAAAAGACATAAGCAGGATAGTTGAAGCCTTTCCTAGGACAATTCCCATAATGGCACAACTGTTGGGACTCATCCAAAGGCAGCTGACTGCCTTAACCTCAGGAGAGCCCAGGCCCTTGAGCTGGCCAGACAGCACTGTCTGAGTCCGACTTCACCTCCATCCTCTGGGAGGCAGCTCATCAAGCTTCTTCCATCCTCTACTTGAGCATCCTCTGAAACATCCTCCTGCTTTCCTGCTGCCTCTCCAGTGGGAGCATCTGCTCTGGCTCCTGCTGCTCCCCAGTCCCCTCTGGCAGGGGGCTGGGTCTGTTGGCTCCAAGGTTGAGGGTGAGGCCACTGAGGCCCTGCACTAGCATTTCCCAGGAGGGAGGGTTGGTAGCTGTATTCCTCTCTCCACTCATCCCAGCAAGGTTCGGCACGTGGCCCTGGCATCGGAGCAGATTCTGAGCTTTGTTGCCTGCAGGAGAGCCTCTGACATCCCGTTCAAGCAGGTAAGGTGCCATGTGATCCCGGTGCCAGCGTCTCGAGTGCCTGAGGAAGACTTTCTTCCTCTGAGGAAAGCCCTGCTTTTCCCAGTACTGTTGCCACAGGGCTTTCTTCTCGCGCGCCTGATGCTGGAGAAGACCCTCCGACAGAGGAGCAGGAACGCCTGGACCAGGGCTGCGGCTGAGGCTCAGACCACCGAGACCCATGCTTAGCTTTTCGGAGGAGGAAGGCTGAGAGCCTGCTGAGGCTTCTTGGGAGCTTGTCACAATGGCCATTCGGGAGGGCATGGAAATCAACAATGGATCCCATTTCTGCAGAGGATCCATGGGAGTCTAGTCTGAGCTGGAGGCCACACTGAGCCCTGGTTCCAGGAAGAACATTAAAGGTGGAGGCTTGTGGAATAACTAGGCGATAGCCAGGAGGAGTATGTGCAGCCAGGAATATCCAGACTGTAACAAGAGGTGAGAAGACAAGAAAGAAAGCTCATGATTATTCATCTCACTTTGTTTGTCTCTCATCTTCAACACAGGTCCACCTCCCAGGCTTCTTTGGAGGGTTACATGAGTTGATACATGTCCAGAGAGAATAGCACAGGGCCTGGCACATCATCAGCATTCCTGGCATGGCAGCTGGTACTCCTTCTCTTGCCTGACAGCTCATGAGGAAGAGTGAACAACATTGATTTTTCCTTGCTCCCCTTACCCCCAATATACAAAGGCAACTCTACTGCAATGTATGGACAGTGTCAAAGAAGTTTATATGGACTTGCAGGGCAGAATTTTATGGGCTTAAAAAGATTTGACCCCTAGGACATGCAAGTCTCTGGTTGTCACTCTACTAATCATTGACATGCCATGCTGCCCTAGAAGCTACTCAGATGCCGTAGGAATATTTCTATGACATACACTGAGCTCACAACAAAATTTCTCTTTTTGTGATGAGAATAAAAGAATCTTGACAAGGGTGTTTCATTGACTCTGGGGTATCTCTTTCCTACGTAGTAACATGTGAGCTTAGACAATAGCCTAAAAGTGAATTTTGCCTGTCATTAAATTCCGGCCATAGATGTTGTGATATAGTACCGAGAGCTGAGTAGTGCTCAATCAACTATTTGAATGTGGTCTTGCCTTTACCTCCTGTATTCCTAGACCTACCTATCAAATGGCCTGTGCCAACCACAGCCAAACTCCACTCTTGCCCTCTGCAATTCCAGGTTTTTGATCCTTTCAATTGGGTGTGCTTACTGCTTCCTGGAAGCATGTTGAATAGGTGTAAACTGCTGTGCTATACAAAAGTGTCTCCTTGCCCAAGTGCAAGGAATGTGAAACGTGGGAAGTAAAACAAAAGGGGTACTGAACAACCTGGGTAAGGTTGGCATCATTGAAAGAGAGAAAAGTCTAGAGTCACTCACAGATGGGGACAGGTGAGTCACATCTCTGCCTGCAGATAGCAGCAAGGTGGAGTTGGCCAAACTCTGTCCACAATGACTGCATTTCCACAGTCTTGAAAAGCAGTCAGAGAACAGTGGATGCTGAGGTAGGCAGCCTATGCTCCATATGTTCAGGCATGAGGGGACAACTGCAGAAAGAAATACTCCACACTTGTTAACCAGTGTGGGGGGGTCATCAAGTTAAGCTTCCTAGTGCATGGGAGTGAAGAAACTGTTTCCAAAAAGAGGATACTAAATAATGTGCTTGCAGCACTGCCAGTCAGCGGCCATTCAATCCTCTAGCCTCCTGAACATGAGCTCCAGAAAATACAAAGGCAGACAAAGTTGTCAAGAGAGAGAGAGATGGGGAGAAAGGAAGAGAGTGAGAGATTGTATGAGAGACAGAGACTAGTCCCACATTATCCATCAAAGTCATCAGAAAATATGCCATTGCTTTTTTCACCTCCTCTAGAGTTACTTTTTGCACCTCCATGCAGTGACTGAAGAAGGTCCCTGGCATGGCTGCACAGTTGTCCTTTCCACTTCACTTTCCTCTGCCCATCCATCTACAGACAGAAGCTTTCATCATAGGTAGCATGTTTAGCTTAAAGATCTTAAGCACAAAGGTTTTCTGGAATACCCTTTCCCTCTAGATGTTCAAAACCCTCCTCTCAAGATATTCAGGGACTTTCTGAAACACGGATAGTTCTCCCTGGAAGAGAGCCATCTACTGCACAGAGTGGTACTGCATTGAGAGGTCAGTAACCAGTTTTCCATTGGGATCAAACAGCCCCTCAGGCCTAGGTCCTGGGACAAAACCCCAGGCCCTTCCCCCACCCATCACAGTCACACTAGCCAGTAAGCAGAAAAGACTCCTGCAAGCAGGCTATACCAATAGCCCCCTGCCCCCACACTCAACCCCCAAACCCACCCATCCCCTGCGACCCCAAGGGCTCCCTGGGACACAGACATCTACTAAACAGAGAGGACTGAGAGAGTGTACTGAGACAATCAGATCAAGAAGCAAAGACACTGCCTTCACCAATGGAAAGAAGAGAAGGGTAGATGTCAATGCAAGAATACATTCAACAATCTAAAGAGAAATATGGCAACATTAGAACCTAGTGGTACTACATCAGGAAGGCCTGAACGTTCCAGTGCAGAAGAAGCAGAAGAAAAGGACCTAAAAATAACTTGCCCAAGATGATGGAGGCCTTTAAAGAAATTCCCTTAAAGAGATGGAAAAAAAGACAAAAATGGAAGAAATCAAGAAATTGTTTTTAAAAAGCTAAGAAAACCAAGAAAAAAAAATAATTAAATCCAAGACTTAAAAACTGAAATGGAAGAAATACGGAAAACAAAATGGAGGGCATTCTGGAAATGACTTATCTGGGTAAACGAACAGGAACTACAGATGCAAGAATAAACAACACAATTCAAGAAATGGAAGAGAGAATCACAGGCATTGAAGATACTACAGAGGAAATTCATTCATCCGTGAAAAAAAAAAAAACATTAAAGCTAACAAAGTCATAACACAAAATGTCCAGAAAGCCTAGGACACCATGAAAAGACCAAAACTAAGAATAATAGGGATAGAATAAGAAGTCCAACTTAAGGGCACAGAAAATATATTCAACAAAATCATGGAAGACAACTTTCCCAACAGAAAGAAAGAAATGCCTATGAAGATACAAGAAAATTACAGAATAGTGAATAGCCTGAACTCTCTACATAATAATTAAAACACAAAATATGCAGAATAAAAGAAGAATATAAAGAGCTGCAAAGGATGTCTCAAAGGAGACACTCAAAGCTAGAAGGTCCTGGACAGACATTATGCAGACTCTAAGAGACCAGCAATGCCAACCCAGACTACATGAGAAAACAAGATATTCCATAACAACAAAAGAGCTAACACCAATACTCCTCAAATTGTTTCACACAACAGAAGCAGAAGGTTCATTGCCATACTCTTTTTACAAGGCTACAATTACCTTGGTACCCGAGCCACACAAAGAATCAACTAAGAAAGAAAAACTAAAGACCAATCTCCCGCATGAACATTGATGCAAAAATACTCAATAAAATGCTAGCAAATTGCATCCAAGAACACATCACAAAATTCATCCACCATGACCAAATAGGCTTCATCCCAGAAATGCAGGGATGGTTCAACATATCAAAATCCATCAATATAATCCACCATATAAAAAAACTGAAAAAGAAAAACCACATGATCATCTCACTAGAGGCTAAACAAGCCTTTGACAAAATCCAGCACCCCTTCATGATAAAGGTCTTAGAGAGATCAGGAATAACAGGAATCTACCTAAACATAATAAACACAATAGACAGGAAAACAACAGCCAACATCAAACTAAATGGAGAGAAACCCAATGCAATTCGTCTAAAATTAGGAGCAAGATAAGGCTGCCTAATCTCTCCATATCTCTTCAATATTGTCTTAAAATTCTAGCTAGACAAATATGACAACAAAAGGAGATAAAAGGGGATAGATACAACTTGGAAAGGAAGAAGTCAAACTTTCATCATTTGCAGATGATATGATAGTTTGCATTAGTGACCCACAAAATTCTACCAGGGAACTCCTACAGCTGATAAACACCTTCAGCAAAGTGGCAGGATACAAGATTAACTTTAAAAAAATCAGTAGCCCTAATATATACATACAATAAAGGGGCTGAGAAATAAATTAAAAAAAAAAAACAAAAACAAAAAAACACCCTTCACAATAGCCACAAACAACATAAAATATCTTGGGGTAACTCTAACCAAAATTAGGAACACCAATGATGACTCATGTTGGAGAGGATGTGGAGAAAGGGGACCACTCCTCCACTGCTGGTGGGAGTGCAAACTCATACAGCCATTTTGGAGATCAGTATGGCGGTTCCTCAGGAAAATGGGAATTAGTTTACCACAGGACCCAGCAATCCCCCTCTTAGGCATATAACCAAAGGATTCACATCCATGCAACAAAGACATCTGTTCAACTATGTTTATAGCAGCAGCACTATTTGTAATAGCAAGAACCTGGAAGCAACCTAGATGCCCCTCAATTGAAGAATGGTTAATGAAGATGTGGCACATCTACACAATGGAATACTACTCTGCAGAAAAAAAATAATGGTATCTTGAAATTCGCAGGCAAGTGGATGGCACTTGAAGAAACCATCCTGAATGAGGTAACCCAGTCACAAAAAGAGGAACACAGTATATACTCACTCATATATGGATTTTAGACCTAGATCAAAGGATCACCAGCCTATAATTCACACCACCAGAGGAACTAGGATACAAGGTGTATTCTAAGAGATTCATATAAAGTCCCTCACAGAACTGGTAATGGACAAGTCACCCAGAGCTCAGGGGAAGTGGGGGGCAGCGAATGGAGAGAGAAGTAGGAGAAAACGATGGGGAGGAAAGGAAAATATGTGCGACCAGGAAGATTTAGCCTGGTTAGGAATAGAAGACAGGAAAAAGAGAGAGAGAGAGAGAGAGAGAGAGAGAGAGAGAGAGAGAGAGAGAGAGAGAGAGAAGAGAGAGAGAACATAAAATAGGGAGCCAATATTGGTTTGAAGATAAAACTGAACACAAAGAAAGGTCTAGAGAACTACAAGACTGCTGCCAACTAACAATTTGAGCTTCTGTGGAAAGGCTATCATAAATGCCCTTCCTGGAGAGTGAGATCAACAACTAACTTATCCATGGAGCCCTCAACTAACGCCTGTTGGAAACAGAAGCAAACACCCATACATAAAAACTGAGTCGAAGTAGAACTCAGATGCAGAGGGAGAGGACAAGACCAGGTGGCAGAAACACATAGAGACAGCTTACCTGAACAAGGAGGAGCTTACCTGAACAAGGAGGAGCTAACAGGCCACCATACTGATAGCTGGGAAGCCAGCATGGGACTGACTCAGGCCCCCCTGAATATGGGTCTCAGCCAGAAGGACTGGGCAGTCTAAGGGACCTCAGACAGTGGAGCCAGGATGTATCCCTGGAGCACAAAAGGACTTTGTGAACACATCCCCCATGGAGGCATAACTGCCTTAATCTAGAGACAGGAGAGAAGCCCTAGTCCCTACTTCACATGACCTGTCAGACTTACATGACCCCTACTGCATGACATTCCCCTACATATGGAATTGGGGTGGGGGATGGGAGGGTGGTTAGAGTGCATGTGAGAGGGCAGAGAGGGTAAAAGGGAGGGAAGGAGGGAGGGAGGAAGGTAGGAAGTGAGGGAGGGAGGGAGGAAGGGAGAGGGAACTGGGATAGACATGTAAAGTAATAAATTAAATTAAAAAAAATGCTTTGACTCCAAATTTTAAGTTCAAAGACAAGTTACTGGGAAAAAAGATTTCTATTTTTGTTTCCACAAAAAAATGAAAAGCTGTGGATTCCTTCCAGACTAATGTGGTTTGATCAAGCCAGACCACCTGAAACAGAGTACCAGGTGATCCTACATTCAAAACAGCTGGACAAAGCAGCCTGACAGACTACAGCCAGGATTTCTGAATCTTCGAATCCCCCATGACAGCGCCCCTTACCAGCAGGAAGTAGTTTGGAAAGAACGATGCCCAAATTCCCAAATATTGTCTATAAATGTTTGTTTTCATTTAAATGGACTTGGTTATATAAAATAAAAAAAAACTGAAAAAAAACAGTAGCCCTATTATATACATACAATAAAGGGGCTGAGAAATAAATAAAAAAACAAAAAACACCTTTCACAATAGCCACAAACAACATAAAATATCTTGGGGTAACTCTAACCAAACAAGTGAAAGGCCTATATGACAAGAACTTTAAGTCTTTAAAAAAGAAATTAAATAAGATATCAAAAAAATGGATAGATCTCCCATTCTCTTGGAGAAGTAGGAGCAATACAATAAAAATGGTAAACTTGCCAAAAGCAATCTACAGATTCAACACAATCCCCATCAAAATCCCAGCACAATTCTTCACAGACCATGAAAGAACAATACTCAACTTTATATGGAGAAACAAAAAAAACCAGGATAGCAAAAGCAATCCTGTACAATAAAGGATTTTCTGCAAGCATCTCCATCCTGGACTTGAAGCTTTAGTATAGAGCTATAGTAATAAAAACAGCTTGGTATTAGCATAAAAACCGACTGGTGGACAATGAAATCAAATAGAAGACCCTAATATTAATCCAGTTATCTATGAATACCTGATTTTTGACAAAGAAGCCAAAATGGCACAATGGACAAAGGAAAATATTTTTAACAAATGATGCTGGTGTAACTGAATGCCACATGTAGAAGATTGCAAGTAGATCCATATCTATCCCCATGCACAAAACTCAAATCTAAGTGGATCAAGGGACTTAACATAAATCCAGCCACATTGATCCTTATAAGAGAGAAAGTGGGAAGTAGCCTTAAACGCATTGGCACAGGAGATCACTTACACCATGTAACACCAGATGCACAGACACTGAACGCAACAATCAATAAATGGGACTTCCTGAAACCAAAAAGTTTCTGTAAGGCATATGTCACAGTCAATAAAACAAAACGATAGCCCACATAATGGAAGAATATCTTCACCAACCCACATCTTAAACAGGGCTGATCTCCAAAATATATAAAGAAATCAAGAAACAAGATACCAAAATACAAAATAACCCAAATGAAAAAATTGGGTACAGTGCTAAATACAGAATTCTCAGAATACAGAAGAATCTGAAATGGCCAAAAGACATTTAAGGAAGGGCTAAATATCCTTAATCATCAGGGAAATGCAAGTCAAAA
The DNA here is from genome assembly GCF_943737965.1 of Phodopus roborovskii. Classification (NCBI taxonomy): domain Eukaryota; kingdom Metazoa; phylum Chordata; class Mammalia; order Rodentia; family Cricetidae; genus Phodopus; species Phodopus roborovskii. The sequence goes on along the minus strand of NW_026125906.1, from coordinate 368,240 downwards.
TGACTCCGAGATACCATTTTACATCTGTCAGAACTGGCTAAGATCAAAAATACCGAGAAAAGCTTATGTTGGAGAGGATGTGGAGTTAAGAGAACACTCCTCTACTGCTGGTTGTAGTGCAAACTTGTACAGCCATTTTGACAATCAGTATGACAGTCTCTCAAAAAATTTGGAATCAATTTACCCCAAGACCTAGCAATACCACTCTTGGGCATTTACCTATAGGTCGTTCAATCATACCACAAGGACACTTGCTCAAGAATATTCATAGCAGCATTGTTGTAATAGCCAAAACATGGAAACAACTTAGATGCCCCTTAACAGAAGACTGGATAAATAAAATGTGGTAAATTTACACATTGGAGTACTACTCAGCTGAAAAAGATGATGACCTCATGAAATTTGCAGGCAAATGGATGAACTAGGAAAAAAAAAAACCCAAAAATCCTGAGTGAGGTAACCCATACAGTATATATTCCCTCATAAGTGGTTATTAGATATAATGCAAAGGATACCCAGACTACAATCCACAGCTACTGAGATGCTAGGTACCAAGGAGGACCCTAAGAGGGACACATGCATTGCCCTAGATGAGGTCTATGGGGTAAACTGGGGGTGGAGGAATGGTGAGGAAAAGAGGAATGAAAATATGCCAGAATGGGATGGTTTGGGGGAAGGATGCAGTGGAAGAGCAATGAAAAAGCTCCTAATAGAGAGAGCCACCATGGGCTTTGGGAGAAACATGGTGCTAGGGTAACTCCCAAGAATCCACAAGGATGAACCCAGCTAAGACTCCCAGCACCATTAGAGAGGATACCTGAATTGGCCTAACCCTGTAATCAGATTGGTGAATACCCAAAATATCATCATAGAGCCTTCATCCATTAATAGATGGAACCAGACACAGACATCCACAACCAAAAACCAGGCCACGCTCTGGGAATCCAGTGGAAGAGAGTGAAAAGGGAACATATGGATGAGCAAGGGAGGTCAAGACCACAATGGAGAAATTTACAGAGACAGCTGAACCAAGCTTGTGGACACTCATGAACTCTAGACCTACAGCTGTGGAGCCTCCAGGGGACTGAACTAGGCTCTACATAAGTAGGAGACTATTGTGAGGCTTAGACTAGCTGAGGGGCCCCTGGTAATGGAACCAAGATACAAACCTGGTAATGAGCTAGCTTGTTGGAGCCCATTCTCTATGGTGGGATGCCATGTTCAGCCTTAATGAATGGGAGAGGGGCCTGGCCCTGTTCCAACTTATTGTGCCAGACTATGTTGACTCCTCAATGGAGCCCTTACTGGTGAGGAAGAGTGGACTGGGGGTGGGCTGGGGGTGGGGAGGCAAGGGGGAGTGGTAGGAGGCAAAGGAGTGTGAGAAGGTGTGGAATGGAGAACTGTGATTTAAAAATTTAAAAAAGATATTTAGAATGCTATGCATACCTTTCTCACCCAACATGTCCATTCTTGGTTCTTTCCTGGAGAAAATGGTTTTATAGGAAACCAAGTTACTCCTCAAATGCCAACTTGTTTTCACCACAATGAAGATCTGTCCACATGCATTATGTCCCTACTGCAGAGGAGCCCTCGTTACCAGGCCTAACACTTCAACCTGATACACTCTGAAAGTTTTCAGGGTCTCTCAGATTTCCACTGCCAACAGAGGAAGAGGCAGGCTTAGCTGAGTGTGAAGGAGAGATGTACAGCACTCACCACTCTTAGCTTTTCTATGTTTTTTTGTGTGAGAGCCCACGTGAAAGCTCATCTTTATGGAAGGCTGCTGATACCTGCATCCTGGTTGCATCATTGCCTCCAGTATATACTAGAGCCCAAGTTTCTTGTGAGGTCACTCAAATTCTGTCTACTGTTCAGGAAATTATATTCATGGGGAACGTGCAAGTGCTTTAGGAGCTGTGAACCCATATGCATCCTTCTTTCCCGGAAGCCAAAGTATTTGGGAGAGGGAAGATGTTACACACCAAAATAAATACTTGGCTTTGGTCTTGCTGCATAAACTTGCATAAACAAAACTAGGATCTCTCCCAGGATTAGGTAGCATAGAAACCAAATCAAGTTAGCTAAGGATACCCGAAAAGATAACAACCTTTGCATTTTCACTCATAAGAGGAGTAGGAATCCTCTGGGATAATGTGAGTGGCGGGGGTATGTACAGTAGATTCCAGGTACAAGGACAGTGTAGTTGAGGGGCTTGTAGTGGGGAGTAAGGTGTCACAAGATGAGTGTAAAGTGGTAGCCACTCACCATGCCCCATAAAGCAAACATTGTGTGACAAGGGTAAGGGTTTGGGCACATTACCCTTAACGCAGTAGCTGAGTTGCTGTGGCTGCTGAGATCGTGCCAGTTCCCTCACGATATCCCTGTACTTGCACTCATATTCTGCACCATTTATCACAATTGCATTCAAAGGATATTTATACAGATGTCCTCAATCATACAGAGCATTCCAGGGCTTGGAATGGAAGAATAACATCCTCAAATTACTCTTTCAAGACTTCAAAGGGAACTCAATATCTCATGGTGGCATTAAAAGTGATGACAACAGCTGTGGTGGAAATCTTATGACAGTCCAGGTGAGACAGGCTGATGGGACAGCAGTGAAACTACAGCTTACTGAACAAATTCTAGCTTGAGGAATGGAGAGAACTTGTGGGGTTTGCGGCATTAAGGTTGGGTGAAATCGACCAGAGTAAGCTAGAGACCTGTATAGCTATTGGAACAGTAAGATCATGTTTGAAATTAGCAAGCTGGATATGGCTGAGAACAAGTTGGAGATGGCAGAGATATGGTGAGAGGTGCTTTTAACCATGAGGCAGAGAGACGTTTCAGGCCAGCCAGACATAGGTATTTGAAGCCTCTTGGCCTAGACATCACTGAGGGCTAAGGCATTGGATAGCACTAGTGAGAAGAAGAGATGGCCAAAATTTAAGCTTGAGGAATGTCACAATACACATGTCAGTTCTAATGGCTTGACTAAGAACAAAAAGGCAAAAGGAAAATAAATACAATAGTCACACCATCATTAAAGGAGAGCAATGAGGCAGCATAGTTTCATGTGGGTCCTTTTGTCTCCTTTAGCTCAGGAATCATGACTTAATGACATGACAGTAGCTACCCTATCCTTGAAGCTTGGTTCTGGCAGAATAATCACTGAGTCAGATAACCAGATTTTGGGACCTTGGGGTATATGCAGGTGTCCTTACATGAAAGAAAATGAGAGTAGGACAACTGCTCCAACACCCACTTGTATTTGGTCCATTCTTAAAGCATAATGTCCTCAGCCAATTTACTTACTACAGGTCTGTGTTAAGAACATACACATTTAAGCATTTATTTAATCCCTTTTAGGAATTGATTCTCTTTATTTTAAAAGTTTTATTTCAGGTCTCATTTATAGTGTGGTTTGGCCAGAAACTCAATATGTAGCACAGAATATTCTCTAGTATATGACCATTTTCCTGATCTGCTCCCTCTGAGATTATAGGAATGAGCCACTATGCTTATTGAATGTGTGCAGATGTTTCTGTCTTCCACATTTATACATCCATTGCAAATGGGAGCAACATGTGTACAATGTTTGCCAACTGGGTTGGATCTCATTATGGAGCCAAGGCTAGCCTCCAACTCCTGATCCTTTTGCCTCTGCCTCCTAAGCTCCTGGATGAGACTTGCTGATACCAATATGCCTATCTTTAAAACTTACCAAGGAATCTAGGTTTTTAAGCAGAAAATTGAGATCATGGCTCTCCCAATGCTGGGAAATAAACCCACGTGGTTCACTACTAGATTCTCCTTCTGTGCCTAAATAATACATTTTCCAGTGGGAATAGGGATATTCTGACTGATGGTGAAAACCCTGCCCTTACTATATTTGACTTGAGCATTCTTCTTTAAACTTTGATGAAAGAGTCCAAAAATTGATTTCCAGTTCCACACAATGCACTGCCAGATTTTTACTCCTGTAGGTTCTTGGCACCAGCTGGTCCTCTCCACATGACCAGAGAGCCTAACAAAGAGATCAAGTATATCTCTCTGCCTCCAGTCTGAGAACCCTCACCAGTTGGCCTTGTAGCTGCATTTTGCCTGTGAACCTGTAACAGTGGCCACACCCCTTTGGACATGGATTCAGGTGTGGATGGTGCCAGAAAGAGCACAGTGTGAGATGTGGTGTCTCTCATGTTCTTGTGTCAAGGATCGGATTGGAAGGGCAGAGAAAGGGCTGTTGTGGCTCTTTATTATTATCTGTGTAAATTGTTCCCCAATAAAACACCCATTTTTCATTTATCTTGGGTCTAGTGAATTCTTTACATCCACACCTTCATTGCCTCCTATCACCGACTGCATCAAGGGGATGTTCCATGGTCCATTTGCCAATGTTGGCTCCTCAGGCAGTGTTCCAGCCTCAGACCTTGTATGGACAACTGCCTTTTGAAATTACAGTTTATGTTGTAAGTTGGAAGTTAAACTGGACTACTGCCTTTTTTGATTCATCTTCTCTCTGATGAGGCCCAAGGAGGCCTTCACTGTGGAATATCAGTCTCTGTCTTTGAGACATGTCTAGATGCAAGAAATCTGCATAAAAAATGTCCTGCAGTATTAGGCAAAAAAATCTAATAATGTATCTGTGCTGTAGAGCATACACAAGGACCATCACATCCCCACAACAGTATCAAAGTAAACACCATCCTTTTCAAGACTGGATGCTGCCAGATAATCCAAGACTGTTAGCATTTAAGCAAATGCACCTGAGGTCACAAAGAATTGAGAATTCACCGAGGATGTGGAAAGTCAATATCAGCGATGAGGGACCTCAAACATAAAGGAGACTCAAGGCTGACTATGCTTAAGATGACCTGTAGGAAGTTAATGTCCCAGTCCTGGGTCACAGCAATACCTCCAGATCAAGCCTTGTTAAAGAGAGTGGCAATGAAAGTTATGACTGCATTGCATCCATTCAGCCCTATTTGGTAACTTACCAGCATGTTGTCCCCATGTGCTAGGTGAATGCCTTTCACATTTGCACTAGCAGGAAAGAAGATCCAGGTTGATTTCACACTTTCATTGGCTCCTGTGAGATGTCTCCATAGGGAGGATCTTCTATCCCACTTATGGACATTTTACTGTGTCTTTATTTGTTTGTGTATGTTTACTTTTGTCAATACAGGCTATTGAACATAGGGCCTGGTACAACTAGGCATATGCTTCCGCTGGGCCATCTCTTTTGAAATTTTCTTTTTAAACAATGTCTTTTGACCCTATACAGGCAGGCTATGCTTGAACTCAGTCTGTAGTTCTGCCTCTAGAACCTGTGATCCTCCTGCCTCTGGCTCCCAGCTAGCTGGGATTAAAGAGTTCCACCAGGAGGCTTGTTTTTTACATTTCTATTTGGAGGCAAGGATGTATAGAAGTTTCCTCTTCCACAAGGAGAAATGGATAGTACTATTTCTCCCCCCCCCCAGAAGTCCATTAAGCTTCCTATTTAGCTTCATTTAGTCTGTGTGCCCCATGGTGACTTGAAAACTGTCAACTAAATTATTTGGCTGTAACAGAAAATCTCGGTGCATAAAAATACAGTGGCCACACCTGTAGTAAAGGCCAGACAGTCAGGATTATGGCAGTATTGGACCTTTCACAAAGGTTAAGTTAGTATGTCATGTTTATGTACCTGGTACCTATCAAACTTTCTTACTTGAATAAATTTAGAAAAAAAAAAGAAACACATAGTGAGCACTCCATCTTGTGAAAAATGCTCACTTTGTCCTCTCTAGTCTTGGCACATAAGATTAACCATTTATTTTTTCAGAAATCATCCTGGCCAGAATCCCCAACAATTGGTTCCCAAAAACAGAAGATGAGATAACAGTCAATTATCAGAGTCAGCTCCAAAAATCTGCCTCACTTGGTAGGGACACAAGTCCTCACACGACATGGGAAAAATGATGATGTCAAGAATGGCACAAGAGTTCAGAACATCCTTCAACAGTTAGGGTTTGATGGAGAGCTCAAAGTGACCTTTGCTTCAGTCTGTTCTGTGTTGTGGTGCAGTACACGGAAACGGATTCCCCAGGGGAAATGATCTAATGATTATGGGAAATGATCTAATGATTATGTCAATCTGCAGCAGGGAACACTTGCAAGCAAAAGGAAGGACAGCACAAGGGTTGTGATATCATGCAGGTGACTGTCAGTCTTCATAAGTCAAAAATCACAAAGTGAAACCAGTACCGCCTGCCAGTGGCCCAATGAAGGAACTTCACAATTATGGAGGTGATATGACATCCATCAAGGGAACATAAAAGCACCTCCTCTGCTCATGAGGACTTGCCCGTGTTCATTCAACAGGTACAAACATGGCTACCACACAGTGTGCACCTCAAATTCCTCCTTATTTAATGTGAGCCATTGTATCTCTCTTGTCCTTGGCCACGAATAACAAGGCCAAGGTAGCTAGAGATGCTGAAAGGCCCCATGCATCAAGTAGTAGCTATGTATGGAAAACCATGAGGTGAACGTCAGTTTGGGTCAACATTCTTGATTTGGAGATGGAGGGAGTAAAGCCGGGGAGAAAGGGAGGGTCAGAGAGAAAGAAAAACTGAAGGACAGGGAGGGAACCAGTATGTGAGAGAGGTGGGTGAGCATGCCAGAGAAGCAAGGAGGAAGAATGGAGGAAAGAGACTGTTCCTCCATCTTTCTGGTCCACTGAATATGCCTATGATAGCATCACTAGGCTAAAATACTGTATACTTGCACAATGGAATGGGTGGGTGTGTCCAGCTGAAGGTTCTATAATAAACCCAGCTTTGCCTAAAATAGCCAAATGCATTAGAAGAAAGGGACCTTGTACTAAGTTGAAGAAACCTATTCTTCAACTCTGCTGTTCTTTCTCTCTAGTTGTGTGACTTCAGCTGCTCATGGACTCCTGTCACTTACTTCAATATCTAATTGGGCAGGAGGACGACTTGCTGCCTGTTTCCCTTCCTACATAGGTCTTGTGAAGCTCACTCAACTTGTCCCAAGGAGTGTTGGGAGGAACTCACTGGGGTTGTAGCCAACGGTAGGTGTTGTTCATAGAGGTCAGTTAAGTCTTTATTTCCTAAACACAAGCCCATATCACCCAAGGCAAAACATTCTTTCCTTGTTCTAGGTACTTGATTCATCTGGAAAAGGATCCCTTTTATCACCCGCTGGTCTTAGAAAAATGCTTATATGCTGCAAGTGCGACACTTGTGGAAGGTGACGTTACATTTTACATTAAAGACTTGGATCTGTTAGGAATAAGGCTGGTGATAAATACTTAAATAACTTCCAAAAGGCAGTAAGGGGATGACACAATATATTTATTAGGATAAGGAAGATTCAGACTGATGAAGAAGCAGGAGGTACACAGTGATTCCAGTTCATGCTTGATCATATGGTAAGAGCCTGACTTTAAAAACAAATTTTAAAAAAAAGTTTTTAAGGAAGGCTAGACATGATAGCCCAAGAAGTCAATCCTAGGATACAGGAGGCAGAGGCAAGCTGACCTCCTTGTGTTCCATGGCAGTCTGGTCTACATAGAGAATTCTGAGCTGGCCCTGGTCAAATGTGAAGAGAGGGGAGAGAGACAGAAGGGAGAGACAGAAGGACAGTGTGTGTGTGTGTGTGTGTGTGTGTGTGTGTGTGTGTGTGTGTGTGTGTGTGTGTGTTTGCTTTTCAAGAGGGCAGGAGACTATTTAATGAAATCCAGTCTCTCCTTGTTGTCACATGACTTCCAGGAACCATACTCGGGTTGTCAGGGTAGGTTAAAAGCACCTTTATCCCCCAAGATATCTCACCTGTATGCCTGAGTAGTTTGTATACATAGTAAGATGTCTGCCATAGATTTCACCTTGCTGTATTCTGCTTAGGTGTTCCTGAATTGTGTTGTATGAGTGCACTATCAGGCCTGAGATACCTTCTCCTCTTTAATATTTGATTTGTTGCTTTACACGTCCAAAGAAAATGTTAACCAAGTATCTGTTCACTGTCACCTGCCAAAAAGACTAACATCTTCTCCTGAAGACTTGCTTCTCCAATTTTGGGAACACTAGCCATTACAAAATATCCTTTGCAAGGCATGTAGTTCCCTTGATAGAGCTTATTATCAAACATGTCAAGGTTCTTCCTGTTAAAGGTTAAAACAAGTTGTAGCCCTCACAGCTCCAGAGAAGATGGTATACTGCCTCCTGATTTCTTGGTCACCACCATGGTAAGTGAGAAAATATGAGCATTAATGAGGTGAGTCCGTGCATAGGTTGGGTTAGATGCACCATATGATTAACAACAGAAACAGAACCATCACTAATGGCATTGCCTGTTACATCTAATGGGACCTCACTTCATTCATCACAAGCCACAGAAATTGTGCTGATAGGTTTACCATGACTGGGGTGTGCCATAAGCATGGCAGGCTGTTTCTCTGGCCCACCCCTCCTCAAACATCTGTGTCATGTGATGGTGTGAGATGCCCTCTTCCCCATGAAAGGCATGTTATGTAAGGAATAGTCATCCCACCCAGCTTTACAATATTCCTCAAGTCAGATATGAGGTCCAGTAGCTTAGACTTTATCAACATTAGACATAACAAATGGAACTGTAAGGAACACATAAGCTGTTCATATCTAGATTTTGCACTTAAGCCACAACATTGCTATTCACTTCACTGACAGAATTACCAGTGCATTCCATAGGTCAGAAGGGCACACACAGTGACATTAAAGGAAGAACACTTCTCCCTTGGAATGCAAAGAGTGCAGTTACTACACACATCCTTAATTTTAATAACTACATGGGCTGACATTGTCCCCATTATAGGTAGAGAGCGATTTCTAAGCAGCATCGCCCTTGTGAGGAGCATCCATGCCATTCATATCACAATAAGAACAAGTCACATTCTCCTTCCTCCCCAATGCTAAAACCAGTTTAGTGTTGGCTTATTTGTTGATGTTATTTGTTCTTTCATGTTTTAATGTAAACCACACACTTTACCAGGCCACTTAGCCTTTCAGAAGGAGGAGTCACATTTTAAAACAACATTAAACATGGAGATCCTGAAAGAGGGACTTGGAACCCAACCCATATTGGACAAATAAGCCGTTCAATATCAGGAGAAGTCCTCCTGTTGCTACTTAACATGAATTGGACACCAGACTTGACAGAAAACATACCAAAGTGTCATGAAAGACGCTTAGAATCAAAGTGTTGGAGCAAAACAGTGAAAGAGTACAAATGTCAATTGACCTCTTAATGAAAATACAGACAAAAGCCAAGACTGCTTTGAGTGAATGCCATTGATTTTTATAAACAAGGGATGAGGAGCACCTAGGTCATCATATCGGAGATTGTCCTCTCTGCTGTAGGCTGTAGAAATGAGCCTCCTTCAAGATCTGGTTAATATGGGAGTAAGGACCTTGATCTTGGCACACTGCATAGTCCTCCTGGGAGAACTCGGGGATATTGGAGTTAAGTTCAGCCATGTTCTGGTTTAAGCTGTTCTCAGGCATACTTTCTCGACTGGTGTTATTGATGCCGATGTGGCTCCTTGCATTACCACTGCTTGACGACTGGAAGGAGAAAGACAGAAGGAGGATGGCTATTATGATACTGTCATCATTTCCTGTTCAGCTTGAAGAATACTGGCATCACACTCTACAAAAGGCTTCACCATCTATAAAGTGCAATCACTTGGGTAGCTAATTCCCTACTTGCAGCAGCGCTATAGCTCAACCTGGGTTAAAAGCACACATTTGGCAGGCCAGGAAAAGTATGTATCATGGGCCCAAAGACCAGTCTCTAGGCTTGTAAGGGAGAGGGATCAAACACAGGCTTGCTCACTCCAAATCCCTCCACATACCCTCTGACCCTGCTTTCCAATTACCTGCAGCAAGGAAGTAAGCTCCCAACATCCAGGAGAAAGCAGCAATTCATGCTGCAGAATGTGATCAGGATTAGGACCAAAATAAGTAAGATGAAATGCAGGTCCATGCCCCAACGTGGCAAAGAGATGATGGAAAATGCTACATTTCTACATATGTGCACATGTGCATACATACACATTACAGGGTTTTTCCATACATATCCCCTACAGTGGACATATGTGCTAGTACTATATCAATTCAAGTCTCCATGCATTATCTCTAAATGCCTTTGGTATGTCAACACTCAGCATTTCTTATGACTAACACCTCTGGTCTCCTATTTGTTTGTTTAGTATAGTTTGCTGATGGTGAGATTGCTCTTAATATTGTCTGCCCTATAAATAACTTCACTCTGTCATATTGGTGATATTATGTGTTGATATATGATTACACCCTAAAGAGCCATGTTCTGGGATTCTGTAGCCTAGGAATGAAATTCAGTGGTAGAGTGCTTTCCATGCATGCATGGCACTTTGAGTTCAGTCACCTTGGATACAGGACACACATTTGTGCACACACTTAGGAACTGGTGGACTCTAATCTTAAAACTATCAAAGGAGGATGAGGTGATCACAATGACACTTATGTGAACAGAAATGTTGAACAATAAGGAAGCTATATATCTTATAAGGCCATTTTTTTCAGGTAAGAGCTGCTATAGTGACAGAAACCAAGGGATGACATCATTCTCAGGTTATGTGGAACTCCTCAGGTCACTACATCATCCAAGGTATCAAATGACACCATTTATGCCTGAGTCTCATGCAGTCATAGACTGTCTTTCAGAGACACGGAAGCAAATTGAATCTGTGTGATTAACTGTCTAACAGCTATCACTGGTTATAAGGGCTATGTGTGTGAAAATGATCTCAGAGGAAACCAGACAAACTACATCCCTTCTATGACCTGCAGCGTAAACATCTCCATGTAGTACTTTTACTATATGGTTTTCTTAGGAACATGCAAGCCAGGTAACCTCTCACATTAGATAAAAACACCCAGTACACACACTGGTTCCCGAGGTAGATTTCCTTTCTTGGTCATTTGGTGTTCTTTTTACTTTTTTTGATGTTTCCCATTTTTTGATATTCTGAACAAAATAACAAGTTTGGAAACAATCACAAATAGAATAATATTTGGTTTACACTCTTGTATCATGAAGATGTTAGCATCACATGAAGAGGGTATATAATACATTATGGGGTTAAGGATATGGTGACATTGGTAGAGAGTTCCCTAGCACAAAGGAAATCCTGCTTGGAAGCACTCCCAAGGAGCCTGGTGGAAGTTGCAGGATCACAATGTCAAGGTTATGATCATCTTTGGCAACATAGCCAGGTTGAGGCTTCCTTGAGTCTCCTGAGACGCCCCTGCCTATGAGAACTTACAGGAAACCTCACAGCCCACAAGGGAGTTCTTCAGAGTCATTGTGAAGAAAACAGTAGATGACCAGACTCTAAATTCTAGTTGAATTATAAAACCTTTACCTAAGTTATGTAGTTGCATCATTACAATAATGCTCATTGAAGGGTTTCAGCATCTTAAACAGTAACAACCAGAAATCACTAACCAATCTTCAGAAGGGAAGTGACTGGCAGTGCATATTAGCACAAACCTGTAAAAGCAGCACTAGGGAGGCTAAGGTAGGAGGATTACATAGTGACTTCCAGTCTAGTCCTGTTGTGTATTGGGAACTTTCTAAAACAGAGAGACAGACAACCTGACAGGTAGCCAGCCAGGCATTCAGAAAAGAAGAAAAACAGAAGGAAAAAAGAAAGACTGAAGTAAATTCAACAAAATTAAATGATACTACACCTAATAATTAAAAAGTTTTCAGGACCATTTATGGTAACAAGGATGGTATACTCGTGTTTTTGCAAATATACAATGATATCTCTAATTTCTTATGGGATGCCTGTATTTCTCAAGCCTTTTGAAAAGTTTGGGTGTAGTTAATAAATGTTAACACTAATAATTGGTTGCAAAACATTCCTGTTGTATTAGTTATAGTTACTTTCTACTGTTATGAAGACACAATGACTAAGGCAGCTTATAGAAGACCTACTGGATATCTAAGTTTCAGAGGGTAGTTAAAGTCTATGACCAGAGTTGTGGGTGCATAGCAGCAGGAATGCATGCATGGTATTGCAACAGGTACTGAGAGCATAGAACTTGGCACACAACCCATAGGCAGAGACAGACAGACAGACAGATAACTAACTGGTAATGGCATGACAAGGTCATTGGAAACTTCAAAGGCCATACCTTCTCCAAAAAGGCTACACTGTCTAATTCTCCCAAAATATATTTGGCTACTGAGGATCAAGCACTTCAATATATGAGCCTATTGGGGCCATTCTTACTCAAACCATCAGATACTAGTATAGCTTGAGATTGGATATCTTCACTTTCCATCACATCTACAACTGATGTATAGAGAAAATCAGATTCCTGTTGGAAATAACTGAAGCACCAATGCTAACACAATGAAAATGGATTATGAGACTGTTCTTCCTGATACCATAACGAGGTTAATGACCTGTAGTGCTGGAAAAGAGACCTTTGGAACAGGATTTAGTGCCCTACAAAGTAGCAGAGACAGCCTACTTCCCCTAACCCACAGCCATGCTTTCTCCATCTATAAGGCTAGTCACCCTATCAACAGTCCTCCCTGTTACAAAGCCTGGACTTTGTAATACTCCTGCTTTGAGAATGACCTTGATGATGAATCCTTGAATTAGAGATATTTATAAAGCAGGACCATCTGGAAATTTGTTTACTGCTTGATCAGGCTGCCCCTTTGGCAGGCAAAAGTTTCTTCATAACAGAACTATTGGCAGGCAAAAGCTTCTTTATAATAGAACTATTTCCATCTTCCTACACCTGAGTTTCATAGACAAGGAGCTTTTTTCCAAAACATACAAAACCTGAAAAGTTCCAAGAGTGTCCAAAATTTCCTTGACACATGAATGCTTCTTAGCATGTTCTGACTGCTTCCATAAACTCTGTTCACCACGTCCACTCAAGTAGGAAGCCCAATCAATTAGAAAAGAAAGCATATTCATTGGCCACGTTGGTGCTGGTACATGCCTTTAATCCCAGCACATGGGAGCCAGAGGGAGTCAGATCTCTGTGTGCAGACTGAGTTCCAGGATAGCCAGGGTGGACAGTGAAACCCTGTCTCTTAAACAAAACAAAACAAAACAAAACAACAACAACAAAAACAAATGGACAAACAAAAAGGACTGATTGATTTATGTGTTCCTGAGTACATATTGTATGTACCATGAATACTTAGGTGCCTATGCCAGCCAGAATGGAGAAATCTGTGCTCTCTAACTGGAAATACAAATGAATGGAACCCCCTCAAAATGAAAGTCTAGGACATCTGAAAGAGAAGCTACTATCCACAACTGCTGAGCCTTTTCTCCAACCACACAAAGTCCACTCTGGAATCCCTGCACTCTCCACACAGTGTAGCACTTATCTTGGGCATGTCCATGCATTCTATGAAATAAAAGCATCATTAAGATGAATTTGGGGAAGAAGGTCTCACCACTTAAGAATTCCAAGTGTGCAAAACAATGATGACATGGCCTGGGCTCATGTGCAAGACACTGTTATACTTCAGTCAAAACCTTGGTAAAATCTGCATGTTTACCTCAGGTCTAAAGCAGCTGCATGGCCTGCTGAGAATTTCTACAGCTGTATTTGAGGAAACACATAAAATCACCATTGGGGCATTCTTCTCAGTGGCTCGGAGCCTACCTGGACTTCACTTGTAAGAGAATGCAGGGTAGGCACATGCTATGGCAACGCCTAGCATGTTAAGAAAACACCAAGGGTACATCAGTGGTATCCTGCAGATCCTTAATCATCCTTAAGCCTTGCTTAAGAAGGGGGGAATTAGACCTGGTCCAGGAAACCTAGCCATCCACCCAGGGGTAGATACAGTAAAGTAATCTGTAGAAGCAGTAATTGCCAATTTACCAAGAGAGCATAATCACTAACTACATTCCAAATATTATTCTTATACCCACAGAGAATTGGGGTCCTAATGTATCGTCATGGAAACTTCTTTTTCCAACAGACAGAGACCATTAGAGAATAGCAAACTAACAAAAGTACAGCATTGTGGAGTCCAGTCACAATGGACACCACAAACATAGTGGAAAGAGGGACAGAAAGATTGTTAGAACAGAGATCAAGGAGATTGCAGTGAGTGAAACTGTGTCTCCTAGGAATGTCAGGAGCTAACCCATAAAGTCCCTCACCATGACAACGTAGGCATGAACTGAAGAACAACCACAACAGACATTGCAAAGTGGACAGGGATGCCCAGCACACCTCAATGATACAAAATTATTAAAACAAAACCTATAGACAACAAAGGCATCCTCATAGTGGGAGAAAAGGACAATTCATTTAGTTAGCCAATACCAAATGTTCAATTGAGAAGACATGCATAAAATTAATTTTATAGACACTGAAGCGGTGGTAGGTAGTATTTCTCTTTCTCTCTCTCTCTCTCTCTCTCTCTCTCTCTCTCTCTCCCTCTCTCTCTCTCTCTCTCTGTCTCTCCCCCCCCTCTGTGTGTGTGTGTGTGTGATTTCAATTACGGAAAAAGGAGGCTAAACATTTTATAGTGAACAGAAAAAGGGTATGTTAAAGGCTTTCCAGGGACAAAGGGAAGTGTGAAATGATGTAATTCTCTTAAAATGTTAAATAGTAAAATAATGATTAAAGAAGAAATGAAAGTCACTTCACCAGTCAGTCTAGGATGGAATGAATACTAACAGGCAGAGTGTGACTTTTGGGGAGAACAGGAGCTCAGGAAGAGTGAGGAGGATTTGGAGGGGCAGAAGCTGCTGACAAGACGACCGTTTCTGGCCCTAGGGAAGTTCTCCAGCCATGAAACATGCAAGAGCAGACCTGGCAAGACACTTGGAGGCCTTGCTGGCCATGACACTTGGGTGTCATCCTGAGAGTTCTACTAAGACAACCAGACAGATACTCTAGTGAATGGAGGGGAAAGGAGGAAAATTAGCACAGAGCCCACCTACACAGTTTTACAAAGTATCCAGAAACAGGTGACTAGGTCCTGATGATGTTGGCAGAAACACAAAGGAACATCCAGTGATACTCAGAGAGTGATGGAGGAAAGAGTCGCAGGAGCACTGCACACACACACACACACACACACACACACACACACACACACACACACACACACACACACACACACAAGAACACCCCATCCACAGCAGACAGCACCTGGCAATTTCAACATTCCCATGTTTGAGTTTAGCAGGCTCTGCAGATTGATTCCTCCAGGGTACTCTATGCCAAAGGAAGCTGTAGAAAGGAAGGTGCTGTGAGCAGCTGTAGGAGAGAGCTGTCAAACAGAGGATCGGGGGAATGCAGACAGCAGCTTAGAGTCAATGGTGAGAAGGAAGATGGCACCGGGAAATACAGTGGTTCTCCAGGTTCCCAGTAGCTGGAAACAGAGCCTCAATTGTATAATATACAAATGCTGGGGAAATGGACACAGAAACATTAAGGAGGAGTGTTAGCATGGAATATCATCTCAGAAACTGAATGGAAACTCACATTTATTCAAGATATAGAACTGGATAATGAATGCTTCCTACGGTGAGAACAAGTGAATTCAAGATTTCTCTACCTTCAAATCTGGCTTTCTATCCCATTCCATTCCTCTATACCTCAGACACACTCATTTCTTCAACCCCAACAGTGCAACAAAATTTACCCTTAATACCTGCTGCACAATCAGAACTACATGTTGTTTAGTAACTGACACGGACCAGCCCAACCAAACCCAGTGAAGTCTTCAGACTATGAACTGCCAAAGGAGCCTCACATTTACACTGGCAGCCCCACCTTCGCTGAACCCAACAGTGCTCAGTCTCTTGAGTCAGAAGGGACCCAAGAAGCAGGCTGTTGAATTACTGCCACTTTGCAAATGAGCAAGGGAATGAATGACATTCATGTGTGAAATTCTGCCTCCACATAGGAGGTGAGGAGGTAGGGGAGTGGGGAGGGGAGTTAATTCAGTCTTCCAGAAGACCAGGAGGTTAAACTGGAATAGACTTTGAGATTCCAGCAGTTTTGAAACTTCAAAATTCAAAATGTGTTACAAAGCAAATCACCTCATCTGTGTGAAAAAAGTGAATGCAATGTGAACAAACAAATCAAACAAAAATAACTAGGAAAGTCTCACATGTAGAAAACATGTGGACTTGTTCATCTTCAGTCGACAACTCGCATTCAATGTTGAAATTGTGTACGAGAGTGCTTGCCATACTTTGGCTTGCTCCATGGAATAGGGATCTTGAAATGTCTCCAACAATTGGGCCAACTTTGGCAAAGCTCCTATGCCCCAAACACACATTCAATGAATGTGTCTTTCAAGAATGTCACTTCAGAAGGCACCCCTTTTGCTTAGGCTTTGACAACACAACTAATGACACCTCTTTGGCACAATAGTTTACTTAGAGCCCTCTAATATCTCCCTGAACAAATTCTGTCTTCCAGATCACAAACAAATCCTGAGGGATGTTAATCACCCTCTACTCATTTCATTTCTGTTGTTGTGAGAAACACTGTGAACAAATCAACTCAGACTTGAAAGGTTTTCTTTGGATTACAGACCCAGGTTTTCATCCCTTATTGACAGGAAGTCAGAGCAGGAATTTAAGAGCAGCATCTCACCCACAGTCAGGAACAGAGAGAGAAGAAGCTCAGGGATCCTTGCTGGCTTGATTATTTACTTACAGCCGGCTTCAATTTCTCTTATGTATTCTGGATGCCTTGCCCAGGAAGTGGCACCACCTGCAATGAACTGGGTCTTTCCACATTCACTGATAATCAAGGTGACAACCACAGACATACCCCATCATGATTTCAGTAATTCCTCAGGAAGACTATTGGAAACCAATGAATTGAACTGGAAAAAAAAACTATAATGAATAAGGTCACCCCACCATGAAAATGACAAATGCCACATCTTTCCACTCTTCCACAGCTTAGAATGTTTTGCATTGTGTGCTCATCCTGGAGTCTTTCTGGAAATCAAGAAACTAGACACAGGCCATAGGGTTGGGGGAAGTTTGCACAAAAGAACAGGAAATAGTAGAATACTGGTAAAGTAGATAGCAGAAACCTGGTGTCAGAAAGTTTCAAGCAGTTTGTAGAGTGATGGGAATGAGGTAAGGAGGGGTTGTGGCAAGGGTCAACCAAAGTGAAGTGTGCAGAAAGAAGCTATATGAGAACCCATGATCTTAAACACCAAGTAAATTCTACTGTAAGAGGAGGTGGTGGGAGACATATGCTAGGAAAGAATGTAAGCAGCATACCTGGGAGAAAAGTTTAATTGAGAATAGGGGAAAGGAAGTGGAGAATAGAGGGTAGAATGTGGACATGCAAAAGAAAACTAAGGATGTGTGAAGAAGCCTTATGAAAATGCACTAGATGGAAAACAATGTGCTATTTTATAATGAATCATTTGTCCTGTGTGCATTTTGCATGCATGAATGTCGGTGTGAAGGTGTCAGATGACCTGGAACTTGAAGTACAGAGAGATGTTAGCTGCCATGTGATGCTGGGACATGAACCCAGGTCTCCGGGAAGAGGAGACATTAATCTCCAGACCCAATATATGCTAATTTAAACAAAAATATTGCTAAATCTTATTTCCAAAAGCCATAGGTTATTAAGTAAAAATCTCAGCATTGCAAAAATATTACCTCCCTATTGTCCCAACAGCCTCAGAGGTGACCAAATAATAAAGTTGATTTGCCATTGCTCTTGGTTGCCCAACACAAAAAAGTTGGTAGGACCCTGTAGCAGGGACACTATACTCTTTTTGGACAGGTCATAGAAAAATCAGTATTGAACTCTCTAGGCAACATTCCCCCATGGATAATGATCATAGAAGCATGAAGGTGTTATGCTGGCTGTATTGATTATTAAATATGTTACCCATGGCTGCTCCCTGCAGGCCATAATACTGCACTGCCAGGCATGATGAGCCCACTTCTCTAGTCGTTGCAATTCTCTTCCCGGGGCTAACCAAGTATTCTCCTCACTGGATCTGAGGCCTGCTCCACACGAGTGAGTGCATGTCTGGCTCTGCAAACATAGTCAAAACCTATTATTAGTGAGCTCACAGTTCCTGGAAGTGTTGGGGTAGGACTTACTCTAGTTCTGTGAATGGTCATGTTGTTAAACTGCCTTCCATATACTTATGTCTGCATGCATAGGTCTGCACTGCTCTCAACACTGGTTTGAGGAACTTGTATTTGCAATGAGTAGTGGTCAGTGTAGAAACACATGACTGTTCTAAGTGCTGAACTAAGCAACTGTGAGTGCTCAGGCATAGATGGGACATCTACATCCACCTGTTCCTGCCATTAGGCTCAGGCAGTATTTTAAATGAGGAGACAGAAAGAACACAAGAGTCAGATTACACTGTGAAATATGTCCCCTGGTTATGGTATGGCTGTAGCACATGTGGACACATGACAGTTGTGGTTACCTGCACATGACCTGAACACACCAAAGCCAGGTTAATCTCCTGGGAGGTGCTGTCATGTCTGTACCTCTAGTGTAGGAGCTAGTGGCTGTTGATGGCTGCTGGAGAAGGAAGAGTCACTTCTGTCTGGGGAGACTGACCCTGGTCATCAGCGGATCACCCCAAGGCTCTGTGCACTTCCGAAGAACTTCTGGATACAGTGGTTAAACAGAAGCATACTGAAGCATACAGAAGCAATCAAAGGGAGAATAGGAAGTCTAGACAGACATTTATTGGCAGAGTCCAGGGTAGGGTTGCAGGGAGAGATTGCAGGTGAAGAGGATCAAGAAATTGTGTATTCATGCGTGACATTTCAAAGAATACAAAAGAGTAATAAAAAGAGATTCTCATCTCAGGTGGTTCCATGTCCTGGCAGGGTGACCACCAAACTAACAGCACAGACCACAAACTGCTAGCACCGGAAAGAAATATAACAGGTTACCAAACATTCTATCAGACAGCTTAACTTACCCTGCTTAAAACAGTGGTGCCACAAGGAGCTATAGTCCTGACAGGTGGGAAATCAAGGATGCAAGATCATCTAACCTAAACAGGAGTGAGGCCCTTAATGTATTTTTCTCATTTGTCTTCCTGCTGCTTTCCTTGGAGCATGAGCATTAGTTCCCATGTGACCAATAGCAGAGTAGTGCTGGAAATCCACATGCTCTCCTTGCACTCTCCATTTCTTGTTTTACTCAGTCATCAGGGTAAAGAACACTCCTTGTTGACTCAGGGAGATCTAGGTACATTTTATCCCAAACCTACCTGTGTTTGTGTCCAGAAGAGTGGCACATGTTGATAAGCCTTTTATGTCTTGCTCGAGGAAGGTCAAAGTGAGCCATACTTACTCACTACCTGGTGAGACTGGTCCAGCAAACCTTTACCGTGCTCCCTCCTCACTGAGTTATGCTGCCTTTCAAACCATGCTGCCTTACCCACTCACTGGTTGATAACTTGAGACAGTTGAAGTAGAAAATCCAGCTCCTCAGCCCAACATCACTAAAGCTATCCCAAACTCCTTCCCACAACCCCCCTTTGCTTTCGGCTTCTTCTGGGAAAGAGCAAGAAGAGTGTTGCAGCTAGTAACATGCCTCTGTGTTCTTCAAGTTTATTTCTGCCCTAACCATAGAAGGTGGGGTTCCATTCTTCCCCCTTTGCAAGGTGGGGGAACTGCTGGAAGACCATTCCCCCCGGCTGTGCTCAGGAAAGCCTCTCTGTTGGCCCTGTCTGTGTTGTGTGATAAAATCATGTTTATGACAACACTTAATATCCTGGTCTATCTAAAAATGATTGCAGCAAAGGAGGAGACTTCTATGAGGGCATCTGGGAAGGTTCTCTTGCTATTGTGGAGAAGGAAATGAATCCCACAGAGTGGCACTGAGTCAAAAGGAGAAACTGTGACCCTGCTTCCTACCTCTATATCGTTTGGGTCCTGGAAGCCCTGGTCCTTCTTATTCCTCTTCGAACGAGGAGCATGGTGTTTGTCTTCCTCATTGTCATCTCGTGTCCTCTTCCTGAAAATAGTTTTCAAAGGGAGAGGAAAATCTGTCATCATTCAGCAACTGACTTTTGGGTCCTTAACTTTTAGCCCTGCACCAATACCCAAATCTGTGGCCCTGTCTAGTTATGTACCATTCAGAGCTGCTCTGCTGGATTCATACACTCTGCAGGCATATGGTACCAGGCAGTGCAGGAAACATGTCCAACAGAAATTCCATGCATACCCAAGTCCAATTTCAAGTTCCTTAAGCCAGAATCTTCATTTGAACCAATGTTAATGACCAAAAACATGTGAGTTTTATTGTCAAACAATAAGGCCCACTGTCTTTATCCCATGAAATAATCACTCCAGGTTATAGGATTTTAGGCCCTGTCACAGGTACCTGTCAATATACGGGAAGTGCCTATCTGCTCTAATGTCCCTTTAGCCAGTGGCTAAGAACACACAACCCGTGTGTGCTGTTAGAAATTGTTATATCACCAGAACTAGTTCACCTGACTGCCACCATGACGTTCTGCCTCATTGCTTCCCTGAAATGTGTCTAAAGGTGTTTTAATGAAAGCAGATATGGTAATATATGCGTGTATTCCCAGACCCAGGGACGCATGGGCATAAAGAGTTCTAGTTCTATTGTCATCTGGGCTACATTATGAGTTCCAAGCCAGGTTGTGCTTTTATATTAAGAAACTGTTTCCACTTAATTACCAATTTTGTTGTGTTGTTTATCATTATAATCCTTATCTTTGTTTTCTTCTATTGCATAGGGTCTCACTCTGTAACCCAATCTGTCATCAAATTCACTATTGTGGCTTGGCTGATATTGAACTTGCTGTAATTATCTTGATTCAGCTTCATGAATGCTGGGATTCTTTCCTGATCTTAAAATTCTTGCAGAAATCGTATCATTGATTAGACAGACATTCTTTTTAGCTTCTTAATTAGAAACTAGTTTTTAAAAAGGTTGGCATTCCTTAGTATTATTGATTCTACTGATGCTCATTCTTTCTTTAGTCTTCAATCTTATGTTCATCCCTAACAGGCTGGAAGTGCTATTAGACTCTTTTTCTGTAACACCTTCCCCAGTGCATCTTTCCTGTTTCCATAAGCAATGTGCAATACAAAAATGAGAACATGGAATGTTTAAGCATATCCCTCCCTGGATCTACTTTCCTGTGTCAAGTGCTAAAGTCTTAAAATTGGGGAAATAGTCCAGAGAAATGAAATGACCAGATAGTCAGAATGGCAAAAGTGGCTGGTGGAAGTTTTCTTGAGTACCCATCGCTCCCCTCTTCTACAGGAAGGGAAAAATCAGTACATAATTCGATAGCTGTTCAACTAGTTTGAAGGGAAAATTAGTTTAGAATTGGATAACTATTCAAACAGTTACTGTATGACAAAGAAGTTGAGAGTACAGTTAAAGTTATATTATTATTTGTACACAGTGGTATTTGCAAAGAAAAACATTCTCAAGATGTTTTTCCAAGTATGTCTGGCATGCCAAAGTGACATCAAAACTAGTAGCTGGTCTTAGAGAATAAGGAATATTTCAATATGACTAACTTTCCTTCAAACACACTGTTTCCTTTCAAATTGTGTTCATAATTACATTAGTACTTTGGTAGTTTGACCCCTAAATTCTGTATTCTTCTGAGAAACCCCTACCTCATAAATGATCAAAATAAAAATCCAATGTAACATTTTAAGCTGACTCCAAATTTTTAATACCTTATCAGTTAACCTTGAGATACTTCCTAAAGTCTTAGTTGCTTTGAATTGCCTATGATCCTAGACAGTGTCCTTGAAGAAAGATAGGAAATATAGTGAGAGCCAACCAAAACAACACATGGAGCGACAATAACAGGCCCACCTTATTACCCAAGAAATTCTGTGATATATAGCATTTAGTTAAACCTCACAGAATTAGAGAAAGCACTTTGAATCTGGAAAAATCAGGGCTCTAGCTAGCTAAATGGTTTCCCCTTCTGTCAACTAACCAGGCTGAAGCTAATAAAACTGATTTCAAAACAAAACAGAAAATAGAAAAAAAATATGTAGAAAATTCTTACAACACAATGCTTGAGAACAGTGATACATATACACATAATGAAAAATACAACTGTTTTATTTCACAACACTCACTGAGCACAGACTACAGTAACAATATTCCTCCACATGCTCGATTATGATGAAGCATCAACCCTGGCTCCTACCTCCTAAGACTGCACACTGATGGCTGTCCTTGAACCATGAATATGTTGACCTCCTGTTTTACTGAAGCTTTCAATACTTTACATTTTAGTTTTTAAACAAAAATGTATATAGTGTAAAAAAAAGTTATCTTTCGCTAGGCGTTGGGTGGCATACACCTTTAGTCCCAGCACAAGGGAGGCAGAGGCAGGAGGATTTCTGTGTGAGTTTGAGGCCAGCCTTGTCTACAGAGCTAGTTCCAGGACAGGCTCCAAAGCAATACAGAGAAACCCTGTGTCGAAAAACCAAAAAAAAGAGAGTTTTTTTCAAAAATCAAAAACTGTAAACACAAGCTCCGTTTTAGTTAAATATATCTCATGAATGAAAATATTTAGAAAAATTATTCCTGTTCATTAAGAAGCTCAATCTCTCAGCAATGGGACTACGGATAAGATTAGCTTTCTGTATTTTATAATATCAACCTTGTGAATTTTCTACAGTGAGAATGAATAGTTACTATAAGGGAGGAATATGTTCAGAAAGGCCTGTAAAATGCATGACACTAATGGGTCCAAGAAATCTCTCAGTGAAGCAGAAATGCCAGGTTTCTAAGGTGCCTAGGCAATCCCATGGGATAACTGAGTTTTTGAAATTCTAAAGGGTCATGTCTCTAAATACTGGCTTTTTGTCCATAAGGCAGCAGCCCCACCACAGGAACCTGTGTGGCAATGACACCAGAAGAAAGGGCTTCTCCAGCAAAAAGGCTCCCTGCATGGCCTTTTCCCAGGCGAAGGGCAGGTTGGAAGGTGGAACAGCTGTGGCAGGGTGCATCACTGGCATTTGCAAATCAGGGGAAAATGCATCTTCCCAGCTACTTTTCTGTGGACAACTCAGAGGTTTGGATGAAAGGGAAGATAATGAATGAACTGATACCAGCAAAGACTCCAGCACAGAAACATTAGCCCTGCCTTTGGAAGTATGGCAACAACAACAAGCAGTGCATGCACCACAGGAAGCATGACAGGAGAGGAAGTCTACCCAAAGATTGGCAGGTTCTAGGACTGTAGAGGAACACTGAACCCAGAGGGGTCGGTCACTTTCAGTCTCCACCCTGGCGTTTGCTTAAATATTCCTTCTAAAGCTGTTGTGGATTGCAGGCTAAGAGTTTAGAGCACTGTTAGAAGAAACACTGCCTAATTATTCCTGCTGTGCCAGAATTGAGACTTGTGCCAATTCCCTGGACATACTCCTTTTACTCTGGTGCTTGCACTGTCTTCTTTGCAGCCCTCAACCTTTAAAAGTAACTGCCCCTATCTTGGAGTTCACAACACTGAGGTCATCAGTGGTTCTTCTCCCAGGAACATTCTCATTTTCTCCTACTAAGTCTCCCTGCCTATGGTCATGTCCTGGGCAGCAGGAAAGACTATGCCTTCCCATAGTGTAATTTCCTTTCATCTTTTCTCATCAACAGCAGTACCATCTCCTGACCTTCCAACTCCCTAATGGTTCCAAATCATACCCACAGCCTTCAGCCTTCTACAGCCGTTCACTCTACTGGGCACACTGTTTCTTACCATATACTAGGCCTGTATTTATGAACCCCCCTCAAAACCATTTGTGCTGCTCCTTTTCTACCTTCTCCCTGATTTGAAAATGCTCCAATACTAGACAATGTCTATGTTCTCGATCCTTAGCTTACAGTAGCCTTCCAAGAGCACCAACATCAATTCTTCTCATGCCATTCACTAATCATTCCTGGAATAGGGGCTGGCTAAATGGTTCAGTTGGTAAAGTGCTTGCTCCAGTAAGCATGAGGACCTAGGTTTGCATCCTTAGCACCCAGTAAGCATACTTTGTAACCCCAGTGCTAGGGTACCAGAAAGAGTAATAGGGAAGACAGGCAAATTCCTGGAACACACTAGCCAGCCAGTTTAGCCAGATGTTCAGTTCCAGATGTTCTCTCATTGGGAAACCATATCTCAAAAACAATAAATAAATAAATAAATGTAGAGAATAACTGGGAGACAATAGACCTCAAGGTCAAGGCCTGCCTGAGCTACAGAACTCAAGTTCAGCCCGGCCAGCTAAGTGAGACCCTAGACAGCAGGAACAGAAAGAAGAGAGTATCTGAAAAGAAGAAAAAAGTAGTCTTAAAGTACATTATCTTGAATGTTGCAAGAGGATTCAGGTGACTCATTTCTGTCATTTTGTGACAACTGACCCCAGAAGCAGTGTGAAGGGAACAGGAGAATTGGGAAGCAGAACAGTGTGTGACCTATGAAGATGTGGCTGTGAACTTCATCTTGGAGGAGTGTGTTTGGCATGATTTTTCACCACATAAGCTGCATGGATACATGATGCAGGAAACTTTTAGGAAACTGACAACAGCAGAGAGACAAGAACTTTGAAGACAACTACAGAAATTTCAGGAGAAATCCAAGACATCAAATCACAGAGAGGTTTTGAATGTAACAAAGATAATCAATGTGGCAAAAAATTCAGCTGCATTCTAGATTCAATTGTGAACAAAATCCTTGTAGAGAGTAAAATCATATGAAAAGGCAGGTATGTGGAGAGGAGACATCCATGATGTTCATTTATCCCTAAATGTTCACACCACATCTCAGAAAGGAAACAAACTAGTATTCAGAAGAGAGAAAGAAATAGAATGATTACAAAGAATATGGACATGCCTTCAGTTCTCCTCAATGGTTTCTGAACTGAAAATATACAAATCGGGAAAGCCTTCATTTGTTCTAGCTTCCTGTGAAAATATGTACGTTCTCAGATGAGAGACACTTAAAGACAGAATATGAGAAGGCCCCATTATCCCAAGACCTTTCTAACAAACATGACAGCACAGAATGAAGAAAACTCATCAATGTGGCCAGGTGGTGGTGGTGCAGGCATTAATCCCAGCACTCAGGAGGCAGATGGATCTCTGTGAGTTTGAGGTCAGCATGGTCTACAGAGCAAGTTCCAGGACAGGCTCCAAAAGCTATAGAGAAACCCTGTCTCAAAAATAAACAAAAACCTCATCCATCAATGTCAAGCACCCGAGAGCATCTTCGGTCATGTCAGTTTGATTGGCAAATATAAAATAACACTCTGGTGAGAAATCTTGATTATAAGAGATATAGAAAAATTAGTGGTTTACCAATAGAGAATGAATACACAATAGATCAAAACCACACAAATGTATAAGTTAAATCTGTCATTTATAACAATGTTACAAACCTGGGGAAATTCCTCATGTAGTGGAGTGGCACAAACATAAGCAACATGAAGGACTTGATATAAAGCAATTTGTGCACAAGGCTCCTAAAAACATAACTTGCAGGAGATGTTCTGAATGTGTTAAATGCACTGGGTCTGTCAGGTACTCACTGTGAAATTGATAAATTAATAAATGTTATATTTCTCAGATACTGACAAGGTATCTGCAAGACAATGATCAATTATATCAAGTATAAAAGTATTTCTGAAAGAAGGCCTGGCTCTGTGGTCAGGTGCTTGCTTAGTATGCATGAATCTCTGGTTCACTACCCAGAACTGGAAAAACTAAAACAAAAAACTCACATACACTTATATTAAAGGCATGAAAAGATACCAGATCTCAAATATAATTCAAAAGATATTATTGTCCTCTCTACTTTAGTAATCCACAAAAAAGTACATTGTCTAAAATTAGAGAAATAACTTAGTAATGGTATTTGTTGCACAATTTTTCTTTTTCTTTTTTCTTATTTTTTTTTTTTTGTTTTTGTTGCTGCTGTTGTTTTTAGAGACAGGGTTTCTCTGTAGCTTTGGAACCTGTCCTGGAATTACTTCTGTAGACCAAGCTGGCCTCGAACTCAGAGATCCACCTGGCTCTGCCTCCCTAATGCTGGGACTAGAAGTGTGCACCACTACCACCCAGCTCATGTACAAATTTTCTAATTCAGAAAAAATACAGGAATTTTAAAATACATTATGAAAGACACATAACTAGAATACTGAGTAATTTGCATTTTAAAAATGTACTAATTATTTAATATGAAAACTTCAGAATTCAGTATTAGATAACATACTTTAAGAAAGTACACCGACAGTATTTTAAAATGTGGAAAAATTAATGTGATATACAAAACACATTGAAATAAGATGTTTATGAGCACTTCAGTAATGATTACTTCCTTTATTATTTTCTGTGTTCCAAAATTCCAACAAATGAATTGTCATGGCAATAAGATGGTTCAGCAGATAAAGTTATCTGACTCCAAGCCTGTGGACCTGAGTTCAATTCCAAGGACCCACAAGAGGGAAGGAAAAAACCAATTCCCCAAAGCTGTCCTCCGCATAGATACTATGGCTCTCTCTCTCTCTCTTTCTCTCTCTCTCTCTCTCTCTCTCTCTCTCTCTCTCTCTCTCCTTCCCCTCCCTCCCTCTCAATTTCTATTTTTTTAAAAAATCTATTTTATGTGTATGGATGCTTTCCCAGCATGTAGTTTGTGCACTGTTTGCATCCAGGTTCCAATGGAGGCCAGAAGAGGATACTGAATCTCCTGGAACTGGAGTTACAGACAGTTTTGAGCTAGCTACACTACACTGTAGTTGCTGGGGATCAAACCTGGGTCCTCTGGAAAAACAGTCAGTGATCTTAACCAATAAGCCATCTCTTCAGTCATATTAAAAAGTTTTTATAGAAATAAATTACATTTTTAAAGTAAGAATGAGTGCATGAAGAGATCTCCTTGGCAGATTAAGCAGGGAGTAGCCAATCCTCTCCATCTAAACAATAAAGTCAGGTTGCCACATATCAAAGAAAATAAACAGATTTAAAACAGTTTTACCAAGCAAATATGGATGTCCTCTTTAAATGTGGCAATGGTAGAACAGCTGTGATTAGTGAAGCTATTACTTTCTCATCCAGAATAAATGAGTTGGCAGGGAGGAAGACTAGAACAATATGCCATATACATACTACCAAGGCCTACATGTTATAAAACAGAATATGAGACAAAAAGCCTGCACTATGCAAATGACCTATAAATGTGCCAGTCTTCCATGCTTCTAGTGTTCCTCCCAACTCCAGCCCACTTCCTCCCTTCAAAGTGTATTCCTTCCTGGTAAATTGTGTCTATTTCTGCTATTATCTGGTTTCTTTGTCCAGTTCTTTGTTTCGGGACATAAGAACCTGGAAATGTCAACAGATGTCAACAAAACCCCAATATCTGCTGATATCACATGTGTCTGTAATCTCAGTACTGGAGAGAATTCCCAGGAGTTCAAGGTTAGCCTAGAATATATATCAAGCATCTGGTTAGCTAAGGCTATATATACATAGTGAGACATGCCTCATAAAAAATAAAGGGTAGCTACTACACAGTGTAGCAAAGACTCTAAATAACAATAATAACAGTGATTCTACCCTTGCTGGGAAACAAGCAAAGCATCATCTCCCTAAAACATATTTCTTTACTACTTTTAATGTATGCTTCTGGAGATAGCAAAATACACATGTGTAGTCAGTTTCCAGTAGCATCAGGAAATTTGAAGGAGAGCATAAGGGTTTACCAATGGCCCTCATTTATCAAGTCTCTAGACAACACAGTGGTTTTAAGGATGCTTTTCTATACTGGAATCCAAAAAATGAGTAAAAGACACACCAAGGAAGAATTAGTTAAACAGCAAGACTTTTTAAGCTGTAATAACATACACATGCCCACAAAAAAAGTGGAAGGAAAGGCCATTTAAGAAACAGCAAATATTGGCTGCAGAGATGTCTCAGAGGTTAAGAGTACTGGCTGCTCTTCCAGAGGTCCTGAGTTCAATTCCCAGCAACTACATGGTGGCTCACAACCATCTATAATGAGATCTGTCGCCCTCTTCGGGCCTGCAGACATACATGCAGGCAGAACACTGTATGCATAATAAATAAATCTTTTTAAAGAAACTGCAAATATGCCAGGATGTGGTTGGTGGCTCATACTTTTAATTCCAGCACTAGGGAGGCAGAGGCAGATGGATTTCAGTGAGCTGGAGGCCAGCCTGGTCTACAGAATGAGTTCCAGGACAGCTAGGGCTACACAGAGAAACTCTGTCTCAAACACACCCACTCCAAAAAAAAAAAAAAAAAAAAAAAAAAAAGGAAAGGAAAGAAAAAAAAATTGTAGTTACGATGGAGTTTTCTGAAATAACACATGCATAAACAACATAAATTAACCAGAACTGCTCCTGTGTTCTACAGATGCTGGTGTGGAGGGCAGGCTAGGAGACATTGTTCTGTTGGTCTCAGGTTTCTGGTGGGAGTGGGGGGTGGGTAAAACTTGTAAAGCTCCAGTCCCAGGGAAACATCCTTTGTTGCTTAACATTTACATAGGAATTCAAGGCTTCCTTTTGTTTTCTAAATCAGTTCTGAAAGAACTTGGTCATAGTTGTAGCTCATTACTAGGATAAACCTATCATAGGCTAGCTAGATATGTATCATTAATGAGATTCCCAGCAATAATTCCTCAGGTTTTTTTTAAATGTGCAAATATGGATCTCAGTTTGCTATAAATGTTGTATGAATGAAAGAAAACCTCTGAAGCAAGGATCACCAAATGGAATTAATGGTGATCACTGGGTGATAGTACTGTGAGTAAAAATTGTTTTTCTTAATACTCCCAGAAAATGTCCAGAATGCAGTGAAATTAAATCTGTACTGGAAGAACATATTTGCAAAGGTGCATAATCTCCAAGGCCAGAAGAGAAAAAGAATGAATTCCTAGGTTGCCCCACTAAAGCAAGGCCAGCTTGAAAAGAAAAGGTCTTTGTCCAAGGGGTAGGGAGTTGGGAGGGAATCTCGGAAGTTGGTAACTTAATCTCAGGCTCCAAGACTTTTTTTAAGCCTCTATACAAGAAAAAGGCTCCACAGCAGGGGATTGTTTTTCCACACACAAAAGAAGGCAGAAGGTGAGGATAGGCCCTCTGCACTGGGAAATGCTGCCATCTAAGGTTCGGAGAAATGAATAAGCACCAACATTAGAGAACCATCCATCTTTTCTGGGAATTTTCTGCCCCCAGACCATTAAATGAAGATGAGAAAAGCCAACCTACTAAGATGACTGATGAGACAGCCCACACAGGGAACTCACAACTCACGCCTGCCCAAGTAGTTAAGAGGTCTACGCCAACCAAGGAAACCTCCCTTAGTTCTGCTCGAGGAACCATGGCAACAGCAAGAGGAAATCCCTACCACATTGGAAAGATGCTGCTCCTTGTATTGATGAATTCAAAGCCTGAGCACAAGTGTCCTGAGAGGCCTTGTGAGTCTCCCTCCTGAGGCAGGCCTGCACTTTCCTTCCAGTGCTGTACTTCTCTGCTGAGCAAGGGATGCAACTGCTGATGTAAAACGGGACTGCTGATAAGTAGGACCTATTGCCCTGCGTCCCTGGACACACTCCTCCCACTCTGCCCAGCCTTTGATCCTGCTTCTCACGTGGTTTCACTCGCTGTCTTCTTTGCAGGACTCATCCCCTCTAATCCTAACTGCCCACCTCATGGCCCTGTGACACAGCTCAGGCAGCCAACTGAGCCTTTCCTCCTGGGGACCCTTCTCTTCTGTTCCAAAGACCCTTCTCTTCCCCTCACAGAAAACTGGGCCTTTCTGTGATGCCCAGGATAGGACAGACACACTGCTTGCATCTCTCTGCTCCTGTCTTAATTATTTTAACTCAGTCCTCACAGAAGTCAAAGGTGGGGGAAAAGCACATATTTACTTAAAAGGGGGAAGGGGGTTAAACAGTACTGTGAGCAAACAGGGGAAGGAAGGCCTTGGCCCAAGCTCAAGAGATCACCCCTTCCAGTCCAAGCTCCACCAGCCTCCCCTGCTTTCCTTATTTTTTTTTTTTAAAAAACAACAACAACAAAAACAAATAAAATCAAATAACCCAACAATCAAAACTTTTTGTTCTCTGGGCAGACTGTTTTATCAACTTTAAGAACTGAAAGCTGAGGGTAGCAGCAACCAGGCAGGAGGGTGTAAGATTAGAACCTCTTCCACCTACACCCCTCCCCCAAGAAAGTTTCTTGCACTTAAACAGTTCAAAATCTACTGGCATCAAGATCTCTAAGCTTCCCTCCTAGTGTCCCAAACAGAAAAGAGAAGTGACAAAGGCAAGTAAGAAAATGAATAAACTTAACCATCCTTTGCAGTACCAGGCACCCAGAAGCAATTTCTGTGCTTAGGACTGCCAACACTGTTTAAGTTGTTAGCCAGGCATAAACTTAATCAAGTGATATGAAAAAACAAAATAAAACAAAAGCCCTCCAACTCTTTTCAAGGTTGTGCATCTTTGCTACCTTCTTAGACTTCCCTGTGCCCCATCTACAGCCATCATTGAAAACCAATCTCTATAGAGTTGGGTCCTGTTTCTTCATGTGATTGTGTGCATCATATCTTTTCCAAATAGTACAAAATTCCTTTTCCCAATTAATTTTCTAAATTTAAATAGCTGGCAACACAAGTTTTTTTTTTTAACACTTTGTAGCAGAACTCTTTGTCTGCCATTTTGAATACATAAGATAACTTTTGCTCCCCACCCCAAATATTGTGCTTTCAGAGTTTGTAGTCGTATATGGCTAAGACTATACATATAAGTTTCTAAGAATCAAAGCCATTTAAAAGCTTCTGATGCAATAAGTACTGGAACATATGGCCAGGATTGGGTCCTGTCTTATAACATGACCAGTGATTCCCAAGAAGGAAGATCTATGTGTTCTGCCCTCTGCAATTTTAGTATGGTGGGATCATTCAGAAATAGCCAGCTCAAAGTACTGGGATATGAAATGGGGAAAAAGTGAAAAAGTGATACACATTATCCTGTGTCTTTAACTGATAGATATCAAGAAGAATCCCAAAATGGGCCAACTCTATAGAGCTGCACCATGATGGTAGTTTATGTAGCACAGGTAGTCTATGACTATGACTATGATCTTCTCAGATTATAAATCTGCATAAGGAAATGTTTGGACTGCATGGCTGACAGAAATGTTCCTTAAGATATGTTTGGATTGTTTTAATGTTCATTTATTTATTGTTAGTTTTCTTTCATTTTTTTTTTGGTATAATTGGACACTCAGCCCATGCATTTACTTGCCCACTTGTTTTGCAAGTGCAGTGCCACTGAGGCATACTTCCAAGTCATGATGTACTCCTTTTAAAATCCAATATCCCATATGAAATCTTAAAAATTCATTTTCATAGAGTATATAGAAATATACAGGACTAAAATGTATGAAAGAGCACTGAATCACAAATAATGTAAAAGACATTTAAAAAACTAAAACAACAAATTCAAATCTCAGCATAATAACACTTTGAAGGTTAACAGTAATCTCAAAACACAATGATGCAGATACTGGCAAGTTTTCTTGGTCAGAGGAGTTTTGCATTATGTGTCCACTTGGCAGAAACCACAGTAGGCACATTGTTAAAATGAGGGCAATGACGTACTAACAATGTTTATTATAGCATTATTTTTTTTCTTTTTCAGAAACAATGAAGGAATTGTTAATCATGTTATAGGAGATATATGAGACTATTGGGAAATTTGAATTTTAAGAAAATATACTTATTACCTAATAGGAAAAAAATAACTTCATAATCTAATGTTGAACAATATATTACCACAATTATAGAAAAATGAGTGTAATATGCAAAACACATTAAGAAAGGATTACACTTTTTCATTTATTCTCTTCCATATATTCCAAGGTGACTACAATAAAAATGTATCAGAAAGCCAGGCTTATGACACACTTCTGTTATCCCAGAACATGGAAGGTTGAGGCAGAAGAACAGAAACAGATTGAACTCCATAGACATACCCTATCTCAAAAATAACCAACAACACAAGCAAACAAGAGAGACTGCCATTTCATCATATGCAATTAATGATAAATTAATAGTGACCGTGTGAAACAACTTCTTCAGCAGGTTTGCAAACTCCCACACCCACTGGACGAGGATCAAAGAAGCAGTTAGCCTTCTCCATGGAAACAATAAAGACTGTCAGAGGACAGAGAAATCAAGTAGAATTCATGGAGGTCTTCTCTCAACGCTGACATTCCTTTTAAGGTGGAAATAGTAGAACAGTCCCAGCCACATCTTCTACTCATCTCTTCCCTTGATAACATCATCATTGCTCACTTGCTCTACCAGCAATTCTTTGCCCCTCCAGCTACTCTGAAGGAGGGAGATAACTGTTTCCACAACTACCAGCTCTGCCCTCCAAGGTGAAGGTTAAATTTAAATGCATGCATGGGTAACTTTAATGAGTCAAAATCTGTGGGATCTAGTACTTCTAGTGAGGGTATAAAAAAGCATGTAATTGTGCTAAATTACCACAAGTTCAGGGATATGAGAAATAGACATATATTGGAGTCCTAGAGGGTAGTGATTTTAGCAAGTAGTTAGGGAAATGTGCAATCACTTAGAATTTTTATTTATTTGAGGTTTTCAAGGCATTTTGATAGGGACTTCCTCAGGACAGTGGAAAAATAAATGGATTAGGCTAAAAATAAGTGGCAGGGGAAGTAGGACCAGATGGGACTTTCAGCTCTGTACCAAAGAATAAAGCAGTGGAAAATAGGATTCAGTGCTCCAAGGAAGGCAGAACAGTAGTTCAGTGATAGTGTGTTCACTGAGTGCTGTAAGCTCTAAGTTCCATCCCTAGCAGAGAGGTAGGGGGTAGAGGTAGTACTAATAATTATATATCCAAAGACCACAAACATAACTAAAAGGAAAAAATATATATGTGTTACAGTGAGGTTAATTTCTACATTTGCAACATAAAATCAACACTATTTTTCAAATTATAAATGGTGATGAGTGCACAAAAATCCCAAAGTTTACATAGAATTAACTTTCATGTAGCATGTATCCACAGAATAAAAATTTTGGACTTATATATAATATTATCAAAAACAAATTTAATTAATATAAATGTTTGAATTTATAAAGTCAATGAATCTACTTCTAGAAATATGATAAAACGTATGATAATGTTCTTTGTAAGTTAAAGAAGCAATATCTTTGAGTATTGTACTAGTATTTTTTTCCTCCTTGACTCAGTTCACTCAAAATTACATCATGTTTTTCCTACAAGAAGTATAAATGGGATCTCAAGAGGTTACATTTAAGATTTTATCACACCTAGACTCAAATGAATGAATGAATAAATAAATAAATAAATAAATGAAATAGCTGATTTAAAACTCTCTCCCTACTACACATGTCATGGCAAACAGTAGAGATAGCAATAATGTGACATCTAGTAGTGAGGACCCAAGTTAAGAACCTGTTGAACTACTTATGCAGGCTATCAACACTGAAGCAGATACTGCAGTCACCACCCTTTATATTTACAGCAATTGTAGCACGCAGATGGGAAATCACAATCTAAATTATACACTCTTGTAGAACACCTTTTGTGCCAAATACAAGAAAAAAAACAAGACACTCTGGAGAGGAATGTAAACCTGGAAACTGGTGGTTTTAAATTCTAGTAACATGCTTATTACTCATATTGTTTAAATGTAAATAAAAAGCACATAGGACATTGTCTAAACACTACAGGGTATTATGAAATGTCACACTGTATTTAAAAACAAAATTAACCCCCAGAAATCTAATACTAATTCATACACAGAACATATCTACTCAGAACACTCTGCCAGCCACTTTTTTATGTGCTTAAAGACCTATGGTGAGAAAAAAAAAAAAAAAAAGAAGCAAACTAATACAGATCTTGTCCTTAGCAGCAATACTTTTAAAATATTTAATAATGAGATGGGACCATGGGTTGTTTGTATTTTTCATATCAGTTATTAAATAATAGTCACAATGAAGAAAATGTTCAGCTGACAAATAACTCATGCTAAATATATGAGATTTTTAATATGACATACAGCATTTACATATATCAATGGAATTTGATCTGATTTTATAAAAGAATTTTTAAGATGCTAAAGCAAAGGCACGCATACGCATTCTAGTATGTTTAAAAGACATGTATGGATTAGAAAATCTCTAAGACAATTACCATAAAATACAATTATTTGTGACCACTAGGTGATGGGACTGTAGGAAAAAAAAACTTGTTTTCATTAACACTTTACAGAAAATTTCCAGACGGAAGTGAAACAAAGTCTACACTGAAAAAAACACACTGATAAAGGTCTACAAATCCCAGGACAAGCAGGAGGTAGAATAATAAGGCCTTTCAGAGAAGCCAAAATACAAGTAGCTGTAGTGTCTAGGCTGCCCCACAACAGTAACGCCAACTTGAAAAATAAAGGGATTTGTTCTAAGGCTGTGAATATTAACAAGGTAAAGTCTAGAATTTATTAACTCAATTGCCAGTTCCAGGCAGACACAAATCCTACTAGGGGAAAATGACGGGAAGGGGAGAACGGGAAGAAGGTAAGGGAATAAAGGAAGGGAAAAAAAAGCCTTTTTAGTTTAAAAAGACTCACAGTATTTTTTCAAACACATAGGGCAGAGGAGAAGGGGCTGTATGGCGCAACACTGCCATCTAAGACTTTAAAGAAACAGACAGGCACCCACATCGGAGGATCGTCCATCTTCGGAGGATCATCCATCTTTTCCGCTGCTTTTCTGCCCACAGCCCATAAGATGAAGGCTGGGAAAAACAGGTGGGATGAACACACAAGGCACTCAAACCTGAGCAAGGGAACTGAAGACCCATTCAAACAAAGGAAGCCTTTCTTAAGTCCCGCCCGCGGAACCATGGCAACAGCAACAGGAAGTCCCTACCACATTGGAAAGATGAGCTCTTCTTAGGGTAGGATTGGCTGGTTCCGAATCTGCAAGCATATGCTGGGGAGGTTGCTGACAGTCTGCCAGTCCGGCTGGCTCCGAGTCTCCTGCACTTTCCTTCCAACGCTGTAGTTGCCTGTTGCCTAAGAGACGTGGTTGGTGATGTCCAGAACCTATTCCCGACAGCCCCCTGCGCCTCAAGCTCAAGACGTGTACAAGGACATGCTCCTCCCACTCACCCCAGCCTCAAACCCACTTCTGACGCACACACTGTCCTCCAGGCCCTCACCTATCTGAATCTAACTGCCCACTGCAGTGCTTACGACACCAAGCAAGCCGCCATTGGGGCCTCTCATCCTTTGGGGCCCCCTTCCCCTCTAAGGTCACACCTAAGCATCAGGGAACAACTTGCCTGTAGGGCCAATAATGGATAGCTGCCCTGCCAGTATCTGAGCTCCCAGACAATGACAAGAAAAATCTTAAAAGCCTTCCTAATTATTTTAGCTCTATCCTAACATAACTGAAAAAATTATTTCTTAAGAAAAAACAGGTTTCTTTTTTTTCTTTTCTTTTCTTTTTCTTTTTTTTTTTTCTTTTCTTTTCTTTTCTTTTTTTTTTCTTTTTTCTTTTTCTTTTCTTTTTTTTTTTTTGTGGAACTGTACACTATCTTTTTAATAAAAGCAGTAGGTTTGCCATAAGGACAGATAGGCAGTTCTTTACTTTTCAAATAGTCTCCTGAGTAGCCCAAATCCTAAAATAACTTCCTTTCCAGCTGGGCAGTGGTGGTGCAGGCCTTTAATCCCAGCACCAGAGAGGCAGTGGTAGGTGGATCTCTGTGAGTTCAAGGCCAGCCTGGTCTACAACAAGTGAGTTCCAGGACAGGCTCCAAAGCCACCGAAAAAATCCTGTCTGGAGAAAAAAACAAAAACAAAAATAAAGAACTTCTTCTCCATCTGAGATCCATTCTTTCCCTGAAGTACAGTCCCTTTATTTTCTGGGCATGCTGTTTCCTCAAATGTAAGACTAAGAAGCTAGAGAACCCAACATTCAGGCAAGGAGGTGATAAGAAAGGCCCTGCTTCTGCTATAGCTCCACCATGCACTGCACTTTCCCCTCTCCTGGGAGTTTCTAGCACTTAGAATTTAAAATCTATGTGATGTCTAAGTTTTCCTTTCTATTCAGTATCTCAGACACACAGAAAAAATAAGATAAGAAATAGGAAATTACAGGAATGAGTAAACTCTGTCATCCTGAAGAGTATCATATACCCAAAAGTAACTTCTAAGCTTAGGGCTACATCAATGACAAGCTTTTGAATTAAGAGAAATTTTCACTCTTAAGATACTTTTTTTTAGTGCCCTACTGTGTCCTACCTAAACAGTATGAAGGTGCATGGACAACAATAGCACCCAAAACTACTAAACTCCATAGATATTTGAGTCCTTCTATTTCCAGTAAATGGGATTTTTTTAAACAAACTATTTCTTTTTTCAAATAGTAAGCTCATCATATATTTTCCAGTATGTAGTTCCTAATGGCAATGTAGGTTATGCTATTTTGTTATAGCACCCTTTCTGATTTGAAGGTGCATGAAGAACCCTTTACTTCTAAAGTCGTGATTCCAGACCTTGTGGTCTGTTAGAAAATCATGTAAGATTTGAGTATATACGTCTAAGAATCAAAGCCTACAAACTCCTAGTTCCAAGTGTTGCTAGTCAGAGCCTAGGCCTGGCAGACCACCTATCCTCAGTAAGCCAATTAAACAAACAAAGTAACAGTAAAATAAGCAAAGATTTGTTTGCTGCAGCCATCCTGCGCAGATGAGCACAGAATTCCAGTGATCTGCCCCCAAACCCATTTTCTAGTATACAGAAGTGATATTTAGGTTTAAATAGAGAACCAAAAGATGCAGAAATAAGTGGTGGTCAAAGTGTGGTCCTAGCCATCAATATATTTTAGACTCCAGTCTTTTAAAAGGTGGTCTGACAAGATATCAGAACTATGTGCAATCTCTTCAAGAGACAGCTTCTCGCCCCGGCTGGAACAGGGTTTCAGTATTTTAGTTCCCCAGAATGAAATTTCTGGAGAAATTTCCAATTCCTTGAAGTCCATTGGTGAACAGATAACCAAAGGAAGAAATACTTGTTTCTTTAGGACATCTTCATTCTTGCCTGGACACTTACACAAGAAAATAACAGATTCCACGATCAGCAACAGGACTTGCTATTTCCTAGAAGGACAGCACATAGCTCTATCCTTGTTTGTATTCTTAGTGTGGAAGAATTGTTCAAATGTATCCAAGGCAAGGTATCACAAGGTAAAATAACAAACAAGCGACTCAAACAAAGATAACAAACAAGGAGGCTAGACAACCTCAAAGCTGAGGCAAGAGTGGAGTTTATCTAGGACAGGGAATAGAGTTTGTGATTGTGTTCCACCCCAGATTCCAAAACTCGTGGTTCCACCACCTTTTAAATATTTACTTATGAAGTTGTTTTTCTTTCCTTGTTACTCCTTTGTTTTTACTCTTTGCTGATCTGGGGATTGAACTCAGAGTCTTCCAAGTGCTAAGCAAATGCTCTAATACTGAATGTATAGTTCTGATCACAAAATACTCATTTTATTTTTTACTATTTTTAAAATTTTTTGTTTATACTTTCTGCTTGAGTACTTTGCATGCATACATGCATGCCAGAAGATTCCATTATGGATGGTTGTGAGCCACAATGTGCTTGCTAGGAATTGAACTCAGGATCTCTGCAGCCTGTGCTCTTGAACTCTGAGCCATCTCTTCAGCCCCTAAGTAGTCCTTTTTAAATTACGAATATCTTATATGAAATCTTATAAGCTCATCTTTATATAAAAAGTATGAAAAATAAATGTGTAAGTCTTAAATGAAAAATGTAGACCTTCGATGTCATTTAAAAGAATTTATTTTAAAACAAAAACAGTACAGCAAAGTCTGAATTTAGTAACATTTAAAAGGTCAGCAATCATCTCAAGGTACAGTAACACAGACACTTGATAAATGTTCTCCAAGGAATTTTGCAAAATATATCTCTAGCAGTCTCAGTAGGAGCCAATATAATCTAAAGACACACACTTGTGCCCCTGCCTTGGGCTATCAGACTATTGAAACAACAGACCCTAAGAAATAAGAATTTACCAAGAGTCCCATACTGGGAAGGAAAAGGCTGGGTCCAGGTGACACCCAGAGAGGAGCTTATCTCCTGACACATTGCTGACAACTACATGGCTGACCTTGAAGGGCTGGCAGTGATGTTCATGTGTAGGATCGCATCCTGACCAGAACTGCTTAGTCATACGTGTAAGGATTCAGGCATTACACTGGCCTGCCCCTGTCACCTGGCAGAATGCACTCAGGCAGTACTCTGGTCAGCCCAGGGTTCCATGAGTACTAGTCTGCAGGCAAGTGTAAAGGACCCCTTTAAAAGTCAGACCCCTGCCCACTTACACTCTCTTTTGCCTTCCCTCCCCCCTCTTGCTATTGGTTGGCCACCAGGTACCCCCCCTCTTCTTCTCTCCCCCTCTCTCCTCTTCTGTTCCAGGTACCTCTATGTTTCTTCCATTCTCCCTCATTCCCCTTTCTAAATAAACTCCTCATTCAAGCTCTATCTGCCTGGCGTGTTATTCCCTCCCACCTTGGTCACCCTCACCTGATATGGAACCTGCTATGCTCTCCCACGTGGTCCCTTACCTTGGGACCCCACTCACTTGGGACCCTCACCCAGGACCACTCACCCCCACCCCTTCTCCATCTTTTATTCTTAAAACTGTAACTAAAGAACAACAATAACTAAGTCTCACCCTCTACTAAATCCTAAACCAGATGTCAGAACCACCAAAATGAGGGTGGCTGGACCTCTAAACTCTTTACTCTTCCCAATGTGACCACACTGAAATCTTTTTCTGTCCTTCACTATTCCTTGTCTCTGGCTTATTGATGATGAATCACAGAGTCTATCTTGTTAGGGCTGCTAGGAGCAGGCTGCTGAAACCCAGCAACTCCAGAAACATGTCAACTTGTAGAAATAAACATGAGAATTATCATTTCAAATGTGGGCAAGGATTTATTAACAATATTTGTTGTAATAGGAATAATATGCCTTCCCAGTGAGCAATCACTCTGTACATTGAACATTTTAATTATGCACACTACATAATTGAGAGATTAATTGAAGAAAAAGCTTTCTAGAACTTGTCCAGCTCTGGCTATTGCTCAAATAGGGAACAACCAAAACCAGAAGATGTCACTGGCTTATGCATTCTATACATGCTGTCATCCTTAAATCCCTTTTAGACCCCAACCTCAGGTTACACATTGAGCAATGTAAAAACAAAGACAGCAGACTCAAGTCTGGCCACTTGGGCAGATGAGAGAGTTACACAGCAGAGATATTGCCAGGATTATTTAAGTACACCTGTGTTGTTCTTTTCCAGTCATTGTTACTCTGGGCCATCCTGCCCACCTGGAAGATTTATGCTTTTCTGAAAAAAGCACAGGGGACTCAATGGCAGACGAGGACTTAATGGTGGCAGTGATCCTGCACTGTCCCCTAAAGGCATATTCTTTGATAATGGATGGTTGTAAAATGGAGCCTAATTGGAGGTCAATCTTGATGAGTCAACATCAGCAAAACCTTTTCCTGCAAACTTAAAACTTCAAATGTGGAGCAGACTTTTTTCTCCGTTACAAGTCTTGTTAGTGCATTACTTCTCTTCCAGTCTTTCATTTTGTAGTGGTGGTGGTAGGGTGGGGTGTGGGGGAGACAGAGTTTCCCTGTGAAGCCCTGCTTGTCCTGGAATGAACTATGTAAACCAGGCTGGCCTCAAACTCAGAGATTCGCCTGCCTCTGCCTCCCAAGTGGTGGGATTAAAGGTGTGCACCACCACCACCACCCAGCCTTATTCTAGTCTGACTGGAGGCAGCACTCCTTTAGTTAAATTCTACTTGGTACAATTTAATGATTCCTAAGCAAGCTTATTAAAAATATCCCTTATATTTTTTGACAAGGAAGCCAAAATTATATAATGGAAAAAAAAGAAAGTTTCTTCAACAAAGGGTGCTATCAAAACTGGATGTCATCATGTAGAAGAATGCAAATAGATCCATATCAATCACCATGCACAAAACTCAAGTCCAAGTCAGTCAAAGCCCTCAACATAAATCCAGATACATTAAACCTGATAGAAGAGAAAGTACGAAATTGCCCTGAATGCATTGGCACAGGAGACAACTTCCTGACTACAACACCAAAAGCACAGACACTGAAATCAACAATTAATGAGACCTCATGAAACTGAAAAACTGTAAGGCAAAGGATATTGTCAATACAACAAAACAGCAGCCTACAGAATGGGAAAAGATCTTCACCAACCCCACATCTGACAGAAGGGTGATATCCAAAATATAGAAAGAACTCAAGAAACTCAACATGAAGAAAAAAATAATCCTCTAGGTGGTGGCGGCTCGCATCTTTAATTCAATCACCAGGGAGGCAGAGACAGGCAGATCTCTAAGTTAGAGGCCAGCCCAATGTACAAAGGGAAGTCCAGGACAGCCAGGGCTACACAGAGAAAACCTGTCTTAAAAATAAATAAATAGCCCAATTAAAAATCAGATATAGATCTAAATGAAGAATTATCAACAGAGAACTCATAAATGGGTGAGAAACACTTGAAGAAATGTTCAACATCCTTAGCCATCAAGAAAATGTAAATCAAAACAACTCTCAGATTCCATCTTAAACCTGTCAGACTAGCTAAGATTAAACACACACACACACACACACACACACACACACACACACACACACACAAGTAACAGCCTATGTTGTACTCCCACTACTGCGAGTACAAACTTGTCCAGTTACTTTGGAAGTCAGTGTGGCAGTTTCTCAGCAAACTGGAAATTGACCTACCTCAAGACCCAGCTATAACACTACTGGACATAAATCCAAAGGATGTTCAATCATACCACAAGGATACTTGCTCAACTATGTTCATAGTAGCTTTATTTGTAATAGCCAGAACGTGGAAATACCCTAGATGCCCCTAAACTGAAGAATGGATAAAGAAAATGTGGCACATTTACATAATGGAATATTACTCAGCTGTCAAAAACAATGAAATCATGAAATCTGCAAGCAAATGGGTGGAATTAGAAAAAAATTCATCCTGAGTGAGGTAACCCAGACCCAGAAAGACAATCATGGTATGTACTCATTTGTAAGTGGATATTAGCTTTAAAGTAAAGGATAACCATACTATAATCCATAGACCCAGAGTATCTAGGTAACAAGGAGGGCTCAAAGGCAGATGCTAGGATCTCTGAAGGGGAAATAGAAGAGATGCCCTAGCTATACTGGGGATGGGTGGGGATGGGGTATGGCATTCAATTTGGGGGACTTATAAGGGGGAGATACTGAAAAGAAATGACCAAAAAGGGGGATGCAAGCAGGTTTAGGTAGAAACCTGGTGCAAGGGAAACTCCCAGGAATCTACCAGGACTCCTAGAAATAGTGGATATACAGTCTGAACTGGCCATTTGCTTTGACCAGGCAAGACTTCCAGTGGAGGGATTAGGATACCAACCCAGCCATACAACCTTTGACCTTCAGTCTGCCCTGCCTATGGGATATGCTGGGGTAAAGGTAGTGCAGAGATTGTGGGACTGGTCCAGCTTGAGACCCATGCCATTAGTGTGAACACCCATCACACTATCTGGATTGCCAGAACCCAGAGGCTGGATAACCCAGAGACCTAGGATAGAACCAAACATAATTGGGGGGAAAACATCAACACAGTGATGCCTAACAATATTCTGCTATACTTATGGATTAGTGCCTAGCCCAATTGTCATCAGAGAGCCTTCATCCAGTAACTCATGGAAACAGATGCAGAGACCCACAGTCAAATGTTAGACTGAGCTCAGGGAATCCTTCTGAAGAGAGAGAGTAAGGATTGTACTAACCAGAGGGGTCAACAACATCACAAGAAAACCCACAGAAACAATTAACCTGACTCACGAACTCACAGAATCTAAACCAACAACCAGGAAGCCTTTATGGAACTGACCGAAGTCCTCTGCATATATGTAACAGTTGTATAGCTTGATCTACTTGTGGGACTCCTAACAGTAGGAGCATGGGCTGTCTCTGACCCTTTTGCTGACTTTTGGGGACCTGTTCCTCATGCTATCACCTTGCCCGCCCTAAATACATGGGGAGGTACTTAGTTACTGCAACTTGATATGCCATGTTCTGTTGATACTCATGAGAGACCTGCCTTTCCTGAACAGAAATGGAGGAGTTGATGGAGGGAGCAGAGGGGAGGTGGTGGGAGGGAATGGGAGGTGAGGAAGGCGGTGAAACTGTGGTCACAATATAAAATAAATAAATCTAACTAATTAAAAAAATCATTTATATAGTATCCATTTTACTTCTTAAAGTTTCTCCTGTATCAGTTGATTATTTTTTTTCTATCAGAGACAATGTAGGAAATTTTAAATACTTTATGGCAGATACAGGTGCTGAACTGTTGGGATTCTGGGTTTAAACAAAATATACTATTTACCGAATAATAAACTAAATGAATCAGAATTTGGCATGGGGCAACATAATATCTCAAATGCAGAAAAATAAATGAGATATATAAAACATATTGGAAGTGGAACCTGTTTAAAGGGATACATGTGAGTTGCCAAGTCACAGTAATTTTTTCCCTTCTGTCTTGTCTGTGTATTCCAAAATGACTATAATAGAAATTAACCGTTAGGTTGGACACAATGGCACAAGCTCAAAATTATAGCTCAGGAGAAACTATCAAGATAATCAGGCTTCCAGACCTACTTGGCTACATTGACAGACCTCTTAAAATAATATACCAAAAGATACAAAATGCTATTTTAGAGTAAGGGATTAATGATGGAGTGAAGGTATGCGAAAATGACTTCCCTAGACTTTGTCAACTCCGATAATCCACTGGACAGAATCAGGAGTAGTCTCTTCATGATGACAATGAAGTCAGCTTGTCAGTAGACATATAAAAGTATAATTCATGCTGGTCTTCTCTGCAAAACTGATAACCTCTTTAATGTGGAAATGATATGATAACTGTGGTGAATGAAGCCACGAATCCCGTTGTTAATGAATGCAAAAGGATTCACAATGGCTAAAATAAGTAAAACCAAAACATAAAAGTGAAGAAAGATGTATTACCTGTAACATGCAAGGAGAGCACAAGGTCTAGTTTCAAAGCCATGCCTTCCCAGGAACAAAGAAGCACAAGGATTTTATTCAGGATCCTATACATATTTATATGGGGTGGACCTATTCCTAAGAATGTTAAGTTTACAGTCATAGAGCACATGTCTAAAGAGATTAAAGTGATGAGCAGGAATGCTTCTGTCTGGGCAGGCTCAGCTTATACTATAAAGTTTTAGCTGAAAATAAATGAAAGAACACCTTGAAGGAACATTAATACAGGAGTCTACCCCAGAACATGCCTGTCTCACTTAGAGGCTAAAGCATCAGCTTTTCCCTGCCCCCCTCTCTTCCCCTCCTACCCCCACTCCCAGCAGCAGAATCTCTTCCTTGCTCTCAGAATCCTACCCTCAGTAACTCTTGGCCTTTCCACCTATTCTGATGAAGAGGCCAATTTCCATAGCTCTCACTCTGCCTTCCTCATGGGTGGAACATAAAATAGTGCATGTGTTCAAGGAGCTGAATCAGAGTATGTGGGGTCCAGCATTTCTATTGAGATCACAGGACACAGTGTCATTGGATGGCATTACAAGTTCAATGATTATAAAGAAAATAGATATTAAGAGTTCAGGGCTAGACAAATGACTCAGGGGTTAAAAGCACTTGCTGCACTTCCAGAGGACCCAGTTTCAGTACCTACCACCCACAGCAAGTATCTCACAACTGCTTATAACTCCAGTTCTAGGAGATTCAACAACCCCCTCTTGTTCCTAGGAGGAATACACACACGGGTGCACATACATTCAGACTCACACATACACACATAAATAATACACATTTTAAAAGAGTATTCATGGTCACAGGTAATGAGTTTGCAAAACTAGCTGGACTAGGTGGTAGCAGCGGCACA
This sequence comes from Phodopus roborovskii, assembly GCF_943737965.1. Classification (NCBI taxonomy): domain Eukaryota; kingdom Metazoa; phylum Chordata; class Mammalia; order Rodentia; family Cricetidae; genus Phodopus; species Phodopus roborovskii. Next base: position 324,063 of record NW_026125906.1, on the reverse strand, counting down.
TGGCTGTAGTCACCGCACTCAGGAGTCAGAGGCAGGTGGGTCTGTGAGTTCAAGGACAGCCTGGTCTACAGAATGAGTTCCAAGACAGCCAGGACACAGAGAAATCCTGTTTTGAAAAAAGAAAAAGAAAAATAACTTGGAGCTGAGCAATTGTGGCACACAACTTTAATCCCAGAATTTGGGAGGCAAAGGGAGGAGGATCTCTGTGAGTTTGAGGCCAACCTGGTCTACAGTGCAAGTTCCAGAACAATCAGAACTGAGGGACCCTGTCTTGAAAAACAAACAAACAAAAAAGTCAAACCAAACCAAAACAAAACAGGAATGAAGGAAGGAAGGAAAAGAAAATTAGCTGGAAGTTAGAGAGAAATCACAAGTGTAAATTTTATTTGGAGTCTTTCTAGGTAGTTCAGGGAGACCTTATCAGGACACAGAAACAGAAAGGAAAAATAGGGGTAAATCTAGCAACAGAAAAGGTTAGACTGGGATGACATTTTCAGTGTGAAGTCTTGCAAAAAAAAGGGGGGGGGGACAGTGTTAGTGTTGCGAGTATGTCTCAATGGTAGATGCTCACTTGCTCACTTAACATTCTCCATTGACTGGGTTTCATTGGCAGTAGAAACTGTAATACTGTCATAGACTTAGCTACAGAAAAAAGAAATTTTATATTCATCCTCAAACCAGAAGCACAATTAAGAGCAAAACTCAAGTAATTACAATGTTTGTGACATCTGAGATTCATTTCTATACATGCAGCTATTAATTAACTAATACCATGATACTTTAAAATTAATAAATGATAGTGAAGGCATAAAATACAAGAATTTTCATATACTGGATATTAACCTTCCTTCAGTATACACTCAAAGTATCAAGAATCTAGGTTTTTAATACAGTAAGTCTGCTTCAAAAAAGAGATTACAAACAATTCAATATAGTAAAAATTTCTACATACAAAACACTCTTCATTTTATAAGAAAGAACATCTTTGAGAAACATATAAATGTGCTTTCCTGACTCACATTTCTTTCATGGATTTCGCTACAAATCACACTGTACTTTTTCTATTAGAAAGCAGAAATGGGAAGCTCATCAACATATATATAACATACGTGATCTGTGACATTTAAAAAGTGTATTTGGGGCTGAGGATCATTGAGCTCAGTTGTCAGGATGCTCTAAACTTAATTCCAAACCAAATATAAGCTGAGTGTGGAGGTTCACAGCAGTTATTGCAACACTTAAGAGAAGAAGACAGGAAGGCCATAGCATTGTCAGCTATAGCTGCCTTGGGCTGCATGAGACTCTCTGTGTCTCTGTGTCTCTGTGTCAGTGTCTGTGTGTCTGTGTCTCTCTTTCTCTTTCTCCGCACAACGGCCTGGCTATCTTTTTTTTTTTCCAGTACATTTTATCATAGTCTCTAAGTTCTAAGAAGCGCTCACTTCACATTTTAACAACTATAAAAAAATAGTAATAACCTAACATGTAACATTACTAAGACATATGCTAAGAGACTGTTAGTGTACTATGTAAGCCATTACTTCCTGAAGCTGGTACTAATACCATCTAATGATGAATTCTATTTGTGGGAATCATGCCATACGGATGTGGAGACAAGCATCAAGAGCCTCAGGAAACAGCAAGGAAAACAGGAGTGCGCCGCTTACCCATGCCTCTGATCTCTTACACTCCACACTGTATATGGCTTTGCAAAATGCTTTCCTGTACTATACTTTTGATTTTTAATGATTTATTTGTATGTGTGTGAACATTTTGCATGAATGAATGCCTGTGTACCATGTATGTGTCTGGTACCCATGGAAGTCAGAAGGCAAGAGAACTGGATCCCATAAAATTAGAGTTATGGGTGGTTGAGAGACACTACATAGGTACTGGAACTTGAACCCGGATCTCTTCAACACCAACAAGTGCTATTAAACACTGAGTCATCTCTCTAGCCACAAAAGATTTACTTTAATTATAATAACATCATCATGGCTTAAAATAAGGTATTAAGTGGAAAGAAAAGCCATGTTAGGTAAATGGACAAACACTAGAAAGTACTATGGAATGTTATATTTATAAACAAAATTACAAAAAGAAAAAAAACTTTCATGATGGCTAACAGTTAAGAGCAAGTAATGTTCTTACAGAGAAACTGAGTTCAGTTCCTAGCATCCATGTTTGGTGGCTCACAACAGCCTGTTACTCCAGCCCAGGAGGACCAGATGCCAGTAACCTCTGTGGACACCAGTATTTATGTACAAATACACATCCACACATATACAATTAAAACCAAATCTTTAAAATGTAGTCTTCTAAATCTTGCTTTGAAGAAATCATCACCTATATGCATATTGAGTAAAATATACATATTGGGAATTGCCTTCCGCTTGCCCTCTTTGGGATCTCCTGGCCTGAGAACTACAGGCAGGTCCACTTACCCAGTGGACCAAGTCATTCAGAGTCTACCAACATCTCCATGCTAGTCCCGCCTCCACTAACTGGGAAAGGGAGTGTCTTAGGCATGTCTGCACCCACCCAGAGGGCCATCAGAATATTTGACCTGCTTACACCGGGAGAACCTTGGACCCTTACCCTCCAAGAGAGGAAGAGACCCCACCTGTACCCACTTGAAGAAGGGATGGGAAGACAACAATACAAGGACATATTCAACAACAGAAAAACCAATGACTCTACACCAGAGTCTAGAGACTCTACAACAGCAAGACCTGAACATCCTAACACAGATGAAGCAGAAGAGAACAACCTTAAAATCAAATTTATGAAGATGACAGAGACCTCCAAAGATAAATTAGGAAATTCCTTAAAGAACTGGAAGAAACCACAAACAAAAGAATTCAAGAAATGGAGGAAAAGACAAACAACCAAACAAAAAAACAAACAAAAAATGCAAGAAAAGCTGAAATAGAGACAATTAACACACACACACACACACACACACACACACACACACACACACACACACACACACACAATCTGAAGGAATTCAGGAAAAAGAAATGCCAGGCAAATGATCAGGACCTACACATGCAAGCATAACCAAAAGAACACAAGAGATAGAAGAGAATCTCAGGCATTAAAGATAAACAAGGACAAGTAGATTCATTGACCAAAAGAAAATTTTAAGTACAACAAATCCCTAAAACAAAAAATCCAGGAAATATGGGACACCTTGAAAAGACCAAACCTAAGAATAATAGGTAAAGAAGGAGATGAAGAAAACCACATCAAAAGTCCAGAAAACATACAACAAAATCATAGAAGAAAAATTTCCCAACCTAAAGAAAGACATGCGGTCCACTCTATTTGGTATTCTGTTAGCCTCTAATATACATATTGGGGCCTGCCTTCCGCTTGTCCTCTTTGGGATCTCCTGGCCTGAGAACTACACAGAACACCAAATAGAGTGGACCACAAAAAAAGTCCCTTCACCAAATAATCAAAACACCAACCATAGATAATAAAGAAAGAATATTAAGAGCAGCAAAGAAAAAAGGCCAAGTAATGTATAAAGGCAGACGTATCACAATTACACCCGACTTCTCCATGGAAACTCTGAAAGCCAGAAGATCTTCGATAGATACAAAAATTAAAAGACCATGGATGTCAGCCCAGATTACCATACCCAGCAAAGCTTTCAATCACTACAGATAGAGAAAACTGATTCAATGGCAAAACCAGATTTATATAATACATATCCACTAATCCACACCAACAGAAAGTACTGGAAGAAAATCCCGAACCTAAGGAAGATTACTACACTCACAAAAACATAGGCAATAGATAATCCCACTTCATCAAACGCAAAAAGAAAACGGAGGGTAAATCCACACAAAATATCACCACCAACAAATCCAAAACAGGAATTAATAATCAATGGTCCTTAATTTCTCTCAATAACAGTGATGTTAACTCGCCTATAAAAAGACACAAGCTAACAGAATGGATACGAAGACAGGATTCATCCTTCTGCTGCATACAAGCAACACACCTCAACTTCAAAGACAGACGTTACCTCAGAGAAAGGGTTTGGAAAACATTTTCCAATCAAATGGACCCAAGAAACAAGCTAGTGTAGCTATCCTAATATCTAACAAATTAGACTTCAAACTAAAATCATTCAAAACAGATGGAGAAGGTCATTTCATATTCATCACAGGAAAAATCCATCAGGATCAAGTCTCAATCCTGAACATTTATGCACCAAATACAAAGGCACTTGTGGTTGTAAAAGAAGCATTACTAAAACTCAAATCACATATAAAACATCACAAACTTACAGTGGGAGATTCAAAACACCACTCTCACAACTAAATAGGACCACCAGAAAAAAAAAAATTGACAAAGAAACAAAAGATCTAACAAAGGTTATGACCCAATTGGGTTATAACAGACATCTATAGAACATTGCAACCAACCACAAAAGAATATACCTTCTTCTCAGTACCACAAGGAATCTTCTCTTAAATAGACCACATACTCGGCAACATAACAAACCTCAACAAATACAAACAATTGGAATAAGCGCCTGTATCTTATCAGATCAACATGGTTTAAAGTTAGAATTCAACAACACAAATTGCAAAAACCCAATGAACTCATAGAAATTGAAATATGCACAAATGGTCGATTCCTATGTCAAGGTGAAATAAAAAAGAAATTGAAGACTTCCTAGAATAAAATGAAAAGGAAGACACAACATACCCAAACTTAGGGGACTCTTTGAAAGCAGTGTTAAGAGGAAAGTTCATAGCACTAAGTGCCCACTGGAATAAACTGAAGAATAGTCACACTAGAGAATTAACAGCACAACTGAAAGCTCTAGAAAAAAAGAAACAAATTCACCGAGGAAGAGTAGATGCCAGGAAATAATCAAATTGATGACTGAAAAAATAAAGTAGAAACAAAACTACCTAAATAAATAAATATAAACCATAAAGAATCAATACAACAAAGAGGTAGTATTTCAAGAAAATAAGATAAAAAAAAAAAACCTTTATCTTAACTAAGGCAAAATGAACATGCAAATTAACAAAATAAGAAATGAAAAGAGGGAAATCCAGAGTCATCAGGTCATAATTTGAAAGCCTGAACTCCACAAAATTAAAAAATATAAAGGAAATGAACAATTTTCTGGACACATAATCACATAACAAAAATAAGAATAAAGATTTTAAATAGTCTTATAAACACTAATAAAATAGAAGCAGTCATCAAAAGTCTCCCAACCAAAAAAATCCCAGGGCCAGATGGTTTCATTGCAGAATTCTACTAGAAATTCAATGCAGAGCTAATACCAATACTCCCCAAAGTGTTCCACACAGTAGAAGCAGAAGAGTCATTGCCAAACCCTTTTTATGAGGCTACAATTACCTTGGTACCCAAATCACACAAAGGCATAACTAAGAAAGAGAACTACAGACCAATATCCCTCATGAACATTGATGCAAAAATACTCAATAAAATACTGGCAAATCAAATCAGAAAAATCATCCACCATGACCAAGTAGGCTTCATCCCAGGAATGCAGGAATGGTTCATCATGTGAAAATCTATCAATATAGTCTACCATATAAAGAAACTGAAAGGGGGAAAAAAAATCACAGCATCATCTCACTAGAGGCTTAAAAAGACTTTGACAAAATCCAACACAACTACATTATAAAGGTTTTAGAGGGATCAAGCATAACAGGCACATAAGTAAGCATAATAAATGTTATATACAGCAAACCAAAAGAACAACATCAAACTAAATGGAGAGAAACTCAATGTGATTACATTAAAATCAAGAACAAGACAAGGCTCCCCACTCTCTCCACATCTCTTCAATATTGTACTTAAACTTCTAGATAGAGCAATAAAACAACAAAAGGAGATCAAGGGGATACAAATTGGAAAGTTAGAAGTCAAACTTCCACTATATGATATGAATAATTTGCATGAGTGACGCAAAAAAACCCTACTAGAGAACTCCTACAGCTAATAAACACCTTCAGCAAAGGGGCAGGATACAAAACTAACTAAAAAAAAAATCAGTAGCCATACTATATATAGACAAAAAAGAGGCTGAGAAAGAAATCAGAGAAACATCATCCTTTACAATAGCCAAAACAACATGAAGAATCTTAGGATAACGCTAACCAAACAAGTGAAAAACCTGTAATAACAAGAACTTTAAGCCCTTAAAGAAAGAAATTAAAGAAGATACCAGAAAATGGAAAGATCTCCCATGCTCTTGGAGATTAAGATAGTAAAAATGGCAATCTTGCGAAAAGCAATTTACAGATTCAATGCAATCCCCATCAAAATACCAGCACAATTTTTCACTGACTGTGAAAAAAAAATACTCAGTTTATATGGTAAAACAAAAAACCTAGGATAGCCAAAACAACCCTGTACAATAAAAAATCTTGTGGACGAATTACCATCCTTAACTTCAATCTCTACTATATTACTATAGTAATGAAGATAGCCTGGTATTGGCACAAAAATAAACAGGTAGACTAATTGAATTGAACTAAAAACCCACACACCTATAAACTCCTTATTTTTTAACACAAAAGCTAAAATTATACTGCAGAAAAAAAGAAAGCATCTTCAACAAATGGTAATGGCAAAACTGGATGCTGGTGTGCAGAAGATCCATATCTATTGCCATGCACAAAACGTCCAAATGGATTGAAGACCTCAACAGAAATCCAGCCACACTGAACCTCTTCGAAGAAAAAGTGGGAGGTACCCTTGAATGCATTGGTACAAGAGACAGCATCCCGAACATAACACCAGTAGCACAGACACTGAGATTGACAATTAATAAATGGAACTTCCTGAAAATGAGAAAGCTTCTCTAAGGCAAAAGACACAGTCAACAAGACAAAACAGCAGCCCACAGAGTGGGAAAAGATATTCACTAACCCGACATCTGACATAGGGCTGATTTCTAAAATATACAAAGAATACAAGAAGCTAGTCACCAAAACAAAAAAAAAAAACAATCCATTTAAAAAGTGGGGTGCAGACTAATTGGAGAATTCTCAGTAGAGGAATTCAAAATGGCTGAAAGACACTTAAGAAAGTGTTCAACATCCTTAGCCATCACGGAAATGTAAATCAAAACAACTTTGAGATACCATCTTATTCCTGTCAGAATGGCTAAAATCATAAACACCCAGACAGTTTATGCTGGAGAGGATGTGGAGGAAGGGCACATTCCTCTACTGCTGGTGGGAGTGCAAACTCGTACAGTCACTTTGGAAATCAGTATGATGGTCCCTCAGGAAAATGGGAATCAGTCTCAAGATGCAGCAATTCCAATCTTAGGCATATACCAAAAGGATGCACATTCATACAACAAGGACATTTGTTCAACTATGTTCATAGAAGCATTATTTGTAATAGCCAGAACCTGGAAGCAATCTAGATGTCCCTCAGCTGAAGAATGGATGAAGAAAATGTGGTATATTATCACAATGGAGTACTACTGAGTGGGAAAAAAAACAATGGAATATTGAAAATCACAGGCAAATGGATGGAACTAGAAGAAACCACCCTAAGTGAGGTAACTCAGTCACAAAAAGAGAAACATGGTATGTACTCACTCATATATGGATATTAGACTTACGGCAAAGGAATACTAGCCTATAATACACACCTCCAGAGAAACTAGGATACAAGGAGGAAGGACCCTAAAAGAGATATACATGGTCCCCTGGAGAAGGGGAAAGGGAAAGATCTGGTCAAATTGGGAATATGGGGAGAGGGGAAATGGAGTTAGGAAAAAGAGAAGGTAAGAAGCAAGGGTTGAGGAAGACATGGGGGACCAGGAAGATTGAATAGAGGGAAGAATAAAGGAGAGAAAGAAAAGAGATACCTTAACAAGGGAGCCATTATATGTTTAAAGAGAAATCTGGCACTAGGGAAATGCCCAGAGATATACAAGGATGACCCCATGTAAGAATCACTGCAATAGTGGAGAGGATATATTAAATGCCCTGCCCTATAATGAGATTGAAGACTACCTTATCTGCCTTCATAGAGCCCTCATCTAGTAGCTGATGGAATCAGAAGCAGACACCCACACCTGAACACTTAGCTGAATGCCTGGAATTCAGTTGTAGAGAGGGAGGATTGATGAGCAAAAGGGTCAAGACCAGGCTGGGAAACCCACAGAAACAGGTGACTTGAACAAAGGAAACGGGAGCTCATTGACCCCAGAATGACAGCTTGCAAACCAGCATAGGATAGAATCAGGCCCCATGAATGTGGGTGTCATTTTAGAGGACTGGACAGTTTGTGGTCTGTGGTAGTGGAACAGCATTTACCCCTAGTATACAAACAGATATTGGGAGCCCATTTCTCATAGAGGGATACTCTCCCAGCCTAGACAAACGGGGGAGGAGGGCCTAGGCCCTGCCCCAAATTGTGGGACAGACTTTCATAATCCCCCTTGGAAAGCCTCACTGTTTCTATGAAGCAAAAGAGGGATGGATGGGCATTGGTGGGGGGCATGGAAGGATGGGAGAGAGGGGGAACTGGGATTGATATATAAAATAATGTTTTTTCTAATTTAAATTAAAAACAATCAAAACATAAAACAGAAACAAAAAGAATAGATTATTAACCATACATAGTTGGCTCGCAGTTGTAACATGGGTATCTGAGGACAGAGAGAGTTGAGGCAGCAGTTTTACTGTGAATTCAAGTCCCACCTAGGGTACATAGTAAGTTCAATAACAGCATGAGTTACAGAGGAATTTCTTGTCTGAAAACAAGTAGGTAAATGAATAAACAAACAAACACTAAAAAGAATGGCAGAACAATGCATTTGGTTTGAAGGCTGCGGGTTTCATTGAGACTCCATTTGATCTCCATTTATATTTTCTGATCAAAGTGGTTCATATTATGCCTTTGATAAACTTAATTTTGAAGAATTTTATATAGACTACACCAAAAGATGGGAGGGGAAAATTAGTAATGTAGAGTTTCTGTATGGAGCTAGAAGATGATGGCAAAAGCACGTTCATATTTGAAAAAAACTCAAGATGTACTACCGTCATTGAAACAAGCGATAAAACATGAGTTGTCCACAAATAGAAACTACCTCCAAGCCATGAGTCTAGTGAATGACTCAGCTACAATGAACAGTTCAGCACAAGTCAAAGGTCATATACCTGTGACTCAGAATAGACACAAAAATACATCAAGCACATTTCTCTCTACATCACCTAAATACTTCTTTCCTGGAGACCATACTATTCTACATGTAAGGGGGTAAAGGTTTTTCTCTAAAAAGCAAAGGTGCAGATTTAACGGAGAAGAAGCCACCTTTGAATGTAGTTTATACTACAGCCATGCCTGCTCTGGTGCCTGATGGAAATGCCATTTAGCTCTAAGGAGGGAAACCCTTTGCAGCTACCAGTCAGATGTCACTTCCAAAGTTGACAAGCAAACAAAAACTCATTCTCCTGCTCTCCACTTGAATTGAAATGCCTCAAGGATGGAGTCTAAGAGACATGGAGGAAGTTTTTAATTACCAACTTGAGACAGAGTGTAAATTTTTGTTGACAGAAACTTTTCTTTTGACTCTCACCTTCCCCCAAAGCAAGAAGTTGTTTCCAATATAGATATTGGTAATGGAATAGAATCTGTGCCAATTGCTTTCTGAATGAAATTGGCAGTAGAAATCTTCCACAGTTTAAATACAGAAAGACTATATGACCAAGCATGTTATCTAAACTTTTCCAGCATGCTTTCTGATTCCTGTGAGACTGTTCTGAGGGCTGGATATACATATGGGTAGTAAAACATAACATTGCAAACAGTCTCCTAAATGCAGAAACATGTGTCAAGTCCTACTGCATACCAGTTTGCCATTCTGTCTGTCTAAATCTTATTTACAACTTTTATAATGGAAAAAAATCCATGCTCTCTAACTATAATGCTTTGCTAAAGGTAGTAATATGAAAATAATTTCTTCTAAGAATATATACTTCCTTTTATATAGTACCACAGTTAGAGTAGCAATTACAATGCCATTCAAAAGTGTCAAACATTCCTGAGCACTTTAAATGCATTCTTTATCATCACAAATAAACCCTGTGAGGTAGGTAATATATCTCCTTGCTGTGAGGAAATCCAGACACAGAAGGAAATTCATCAAACATTTTGGAGAGCCAATATTTGAAACTTTGTTTCTGATTCCTAGGCCATTAGTTATATTTTTACTTTTACAAGTTGAATATCATTCCTGGCTCAATTTTTTAGAACATTAGCATGCTCACAACCACTATACTTTAATCATTGTGCTGGCATAACATCAAGAAAATGAAATCATTTTCTAACACACTAAGACATTGAGAATAATTTTCCTTTAAGGGTCTGTTATACATACACATCTGTAGGTATGTAGACAATATGGTGGCCATGTGTATGGTTAACTTCATGCAAATTTAACTACCTATACTGAGTAAAAGATTTTTTGATAATTTTGATAGAGTTGTTTTCTCATTGTCTGAGTGGTGTACGCATTTTCTGACAGGAACTCTGAATTCCTGATATCTTGGATTGTTACCAAGCCTTACTCATATTACCTTTTTCCCATATACTCTGAAGCATGTTACATGGTACCACAGTTAATCTCCCATGCATGCTTTAGATTCCTTTATATCATTACTTGTGTACTTTAGAGCCACTATAAAATAAAGTAAATCTTACTTATATTATACTGCTGTATGGCACTAGATCTGATATCAATGTCTCTGTTAAGTGACTGACAGGTCACAAATAGTGTACACCAAGAGATGATTCACATTGCAGGTGGGATGGAGTGGGACATTTCCATCACAGGACTCCAAACAGCATGCCATCTAAAACATAAGAATTTTGCATATGTGGAGTTTCCACTTAAGGGTTTTAGACTATAATTTGTCCATGGAAACTGAAGCCAGCAAAAGATTGGCACTGCTGTAGTGTACATACTTTTCATAACACTCTCAGTCTAAAATGAAAAGTGATAGAGAGGGCCTTCGGGTGCCCTGCTGGGAGCCTCCTGAGGACTGGGAACTGCATGCAGGAGAGCCTGCCCTAGAAGACTGGCCCATCCAGAGTCTGCCAGAAACCTGGTCCCACCTCCAACCATAGTAGGAGGAGGTAAGCTTGGGTGTGTTTCCAGCCTGCCTTCTGGGCCCTGGTTGGCAGAGCCTCCTGAGAACAGGAAATGCTTGCAAGGGAGCTGGTCCACCTGGAGTCTGCCAGCATCCTAGTTCCACCTAGACCCATGGAAGGAGCCCACCTTGCAGCAACCCTGCTCAGAGCCTCTTAAGGATTGGGAACTGCATAAAGTGGAGCCCACCTTGGTGGATTGGCCCATTCAGAGTCTGCCAGCATCTTGGTTCTAATTACGCTCTTGTGTGGAGTACTACATCCACCCACTGGAAAAGGAGCGCCATCAGTGTATTGGATCTGCTTGCACCCACCAGAAGAGAACCTTGATCCCAAATGCATCAGAAGAGGAAGAGACCCTACCGGTACACACTGGATGAAGAGATGGGTAGACAACAGTATAAGAACACAGTCAACAACAGAAAGGCCAATAAGATGCCACCAGAGTATAGGGACTCCACACTGGCAAGACCTGAACATCCCAACACAGGTGAAGCAGAAGAGAACAACCTTAAAAACAACTTTATCATGATGATAGAGACCCTCAAAGAGGTAATGAAAAAATCCCCGAAGGAAATGGAAGAAAAAGCAAACAAAAAAATTTCAAGAAGTAGAGGAAAAGACAAAACAAAAATTGCAAGAAACAATTCAAACAGTGCAAGGCTTGAAAACTGAAATAGAGACAAAAAAAACCAACCAATCAAACAAACACAGTTTGACGGAATACTGGAAATACAAAAGCTATGCAAATGATCAGAAACTACAGACATAAGCATAACCAACTGAATACAAGAGATGGAAGACAGAATCTCAGGTGTTGAAAATACTACGAGAAAGAGATTCATCAATCTCTCTGAGAAAATCTTAAGTCCAACAAATCATACACACAAAATATCCAGGACATATGGGACACCGTGCAAAGGCCAAACCTAAGAATAGGTATAGGAGAAAGTGAAGAAACCCAACTCAAAGATGCAGAAAACACATTCAACAAAATCATAGAAGTAAACTTTCCCAACCTGAAGAAGGATATTGCAATGAAAGTACAAGAAGCTTACAGAACACCAAATAGAGTGTACCACAAAAAAAGGTCCCAATGTCACATAATAATCAAAACACCAAAAAGCATACAGAATAAAGAAAGAATATTAAGAACAGCAAAAGAAAAAGGCAAAGTAAAATATAAAGGCAAATCTATCAGAATTACAACTAACTTTTCCATGGAAACTCTGAAGGCCAGAAGGTACTGGATAGATACTCGACCAACACTAAGAGATCACGGATGCCAGCCCAGACTCCTATATCCAGCAAAGCTTTCAATCACTACAGATGGAGAAACCAAGATATTCCATGACAAAATCAGATTTAAACAATACATGTCCACTAATCCAGTCCTACTAAAAGTTCTTAAAGGAAAACTCAAACCCAAGGAAGTCAAATACACCCACAAAAACATAGGCAATAGATAATCCCACTTTGCCAACAGCCAAAAGAAAATGGAGGGAAATCCAGACACAATACTGTCACCACCTACAAATCTAAAACAAAACAAGAATTAACAATCAATGATCATTAATATCCCTCAGCATGAATGGTTTTAACTCACCTATAAAAACACACTGGCTAACACAATGGATAAGAAGACAGAATCCATCCTTCTGCTGCATACAAGAAATACACCTCAACTTCAAAGACAGACATTAACTCAGAGTTAAGGGTTGGGAAAAGATTTTCCAATCAAATGGACTCAAGAAACAAGCGGGTGTAGCAATCTTAATATCTAACAAATTAGACTTCAAACTAAAATCAGTCAAAACAGATAAAGAAGTTCATTTCTTATTCGTCACAAGAGAAAACTGTCAAGATGAAATCTCAAATCTGAACATTCATGCACCAAATATAAAGGCACCAACATTTGCAAAAGAAACATTACCAAAACTCAAATAGTACATAAAACCCCACTCTTAATACTAGACAGGTCCACCAGACAGAAACTTAACAAAGAAACAAAATAACTAACAAAAGTTATAACCCAATTGGGTTTAACATATATTTATAAAACACACCATCCAAACACAAAAGAATATACCTTCTTCTCTGCTCCCCATGGAACCTTCTCTAAAATAGACCACATACTCAAGAATATAGATGATCTCCAAAATATACAATGAACACAAAAAGCAAGACACCAAATAATCCAATTAAAAAGTGGGGTATGTAACTAAATAGAGAATTCATAATAGAGGAATCTAAAATGGCCGAAAGACACTTAAGAAAGTGCTCAATATCCTTAGCCACCAGGGAAATGCAAATCAAAACAACTCTGAGATACCATCTTAGTCCTGTCAGAATGGCTTAAAAAAAAAAAAAAAAAAACAAAACACCAAAGACAGTTTATGCTGGATGGAGATGATGTGTAGAAAGGTGTCTACTCCTACAGAGTACAAACTCGTACAATCACTTTGGAAATCAGTATGGCTGTTCCTCAGGAAAATGGTAATCAGTCTACTTGTCTGTGCCCATGAACTTGGCTGCACTCCATCTTGGCACAAGGACAAAGAGTTTAAAACTGTCCTCAGCAAGTCATAAGACATAAAGGTCAAAGGTGTGGCTACAGTAGGATGTTTGGCTGTCCTAAGTAACAATAGACCTGAATCTGAGGTGTGGCTACTCTTGATCCTCAAGGCTAGGGAACAAGAAGTTGAAGCTCAGGTATGGTTACTGAACCCTTAGAATAAGCTAGGAAGAAAAGTCTGTTTGCTCCATATTCATGATACTGTGTTCGCCCTTTTGGTTAAGGTATATAAGAGTGGTGAAAAATAAACTCATGGCATTTCAGTATCGACTGATTTGCCTCCTGACTTTTATTCTGTCTCTTGTGTCTTTATCATCTATAGCTAGCATTTCCCTCATCCACCCCCCTCCACTCAGGTACGAACTTGGGGCCACTCGGCTGGTTCTGATTGTAGCCCCACAAAGACAGTTTCCAATATATGGTGCCCAAATGAGGGGCTGAGTATGGGGGACATAAGTGATGAACATATGGCACAGCAACATGAGGCCATACAGACAGTGCTGACATATGGAACTGAACACAGAATTTAGTACAGGAGACAGAAGAGATGGACATCACAGAGGAACAGACACCATAGGTATGCACACGTGAAGAGAGAGATCACATGGATAAAATAAGTAAAGTGCAGTGAGTGAATGTCAAGAGTGAAACTATATATAATTGTAGATATGAAATATTAGTCAGATGATAAAGAAGTGCAGTAGAGTTAGTTAACCTTGAGAATGAAAATGTGTATAATTATAGATATGAAACAGAAAACTATTAGTCAGATGATAAAGAAGTGAAAAGTGGTGAGTTAGCCTCCAGAATAAAAATGCATGTAATTGTAGATGTGAAACAGAAATATCAGCCAGATGATAAAGAAGTGAGTTAGTTAACCTCAAGGGTAAAAATGTATATAATTAGAGATATGAGACAGAGAAATATTAGTCAGATGACTGTATATTTACTTGGGTATATTTTAATAGCCAAGAGAGCTGGAATAAAGTAGAATCAAGTATAGAAATGTTTAGAATTTTCAAGTTTTGTAAGGATCCCCCCCCCCACAGAAGTCACCACTGCAGCTGTCTCAGTGGGGCATGGGGAAGCAAAGGTGTGGTCCCGTGTGTGTGAAACTTCAGAAGGACCTGTGGATGCCAAGAACTCAGAGTTGTTACAATGGTGGTTTTTGACTTTTCAAGCATCTGTAGTTACAGATGAGCTGCAGCAGGCCAGCCCAGGCCCAGAGCAAAGGCAAGATAAGGCCAGGCCTAGCCTAGAAGTCTTGGGAGCTGCTGCCATGGCTGCTGACTAGCCAAGTTTATGGAAAAAAATTAACACAGCCTGTCAGAAACTGTTTTAAGACCTTATAGGAAAAATGTGATATAGATGCATTTTGATTTGTTCAGATTTTGGATGCTCATAAATCCAAGGGTTATCAAAGTTGCTGTATCACAAGAGATTTCAATGAAGGACATTTTCTTTCAGCAAACTAATATTGACCTACAGAAAAGGACGGCTGAAAGATGTATGTATATATGTATGTATGCATGTATGTATGTATGGTGGGGCCACACATGTGTATCTGAAATGTAATTGTGAATGTGTGAATACCAACAAAAGGTTCTACTTGAATTGCTTCGGATATAGTAAAAAAAAAAAAAAAAACAAAAAAAAAAAACATCAGGTCAGTGTCTTAACTGCAAAAGTTGGCAATCTGTGCCTCCCATGGCTGGTCCCCAGAGTAGGTGGGGGGAAAATGGCCAAAGTCAAAATGGCCTGTGAGCCAAAGCAATCTGTATGGACAATTCAATAGCTGTTAGCAGAGGCGAGGGTACATAAATTCTCGTAATTTCTGTGGTTAAAAAAGAAATTGAGAGAATGGAGGTCAATACAAAATTTGAGAAAAGTTATTGAGAAAAAGCCTCAGAAAATTGCTGCCTTGTTAGGCTCCACCTAGAAAGGTGTCAGTGAAGATGCAAATGAGAGCATGTCAGCTAATGAAAGCTTTACAGGCCAGAATAGAAAAGACAGCTGCCTTTTCAGTATTTGGGACATATGTTATATCCTGAAGAAATTAAGCCTCAAAAATTAGGAATTAGGAAAGATAGCTTGCAATCTTTGAATGATTTTCAGAAGTTATTGGGAAATATTCAATTGTTATGTCATTTTTAAAAAGCATCTACTGGTAATTTGAAAACTTTCAGAAATATTCTGAAAGGAAATAGTGATTCCAATTCACCTAGACAGCTAACTAAAGAGGGTAGACACGTTCTCCTACAGTTTGAGAATAGAATCCAACATCATCAGATAAACTGTATTGACCATGCAGAATCTTGGGATGCTTGTGTGCTTACCACATAGCATAGTCCAACTTCTGTCTTATGGCAAGGGGGACCATTGTTATGGTTGCATATAGCTGTTTCCCCAGCCAAAGTGTTAAATCCTTATTTTGAAGCAGTAGCTTGTATGGTACAGAAATGCCATATGGAGTCTAGGAGATATTTTGGCAGGGAACCAAGCATAATACATGTTCCCTATACCAAATAGCAAGTTGACTGGTTATTTCAAACAGTGATTCATGGGCAATCACTTTTGCTCATTTTTTGGGAAAAACTGATAATCAGTTTTTAGCTCATAGAATGTTGCAATTTGCCCAAATACATCCCATCGCATTCCCTAAAATTATAAGAAGTAATCCTGTAAAAACTACTATGTTAGATTTTACTGATGGTTCTTCTACTGGAAAAGCAGCTTATGCTATTGATGACAAAGAATATATAGTACAGACAGATACAGCTTCAGCTCAGATAGTTGAATTACGAGATGTTGCATAGTTATCCAGCAACTAATGAACGATTCATTTAACTTATATACTGATAGTCATTATATTTTTAGACTCCTTCAACTAATAGAGACAGTTCCATACATTGGAACTAATAGTAATCAAGTCAGACTACTGTTGGAGAAAATTCAGAGTGCCATTCATCAAAGAAACTCACCATGCTTTGGGGTTCATATAAGAGCTCATTCAAACCTTCCCAGTCTACTGGCTAAAGGAAATGAGTCTGTGGACAGATTAACAAAAATGGTCACTTTATCTCAGGCAGAATAGTTCAGCAGCTACATAGCTTTCATCATCAAATAGTAATAGTCTAAGAAAGCAATTTGGCTTAATTAAGAGAAGACTGCTTGTCAAACTGTCAAACAATGTGATGTGTACCCACAATATTGACTAATGTAAATCCTCGAGGCCTGCTTCCTAATCACTTAGGACAAATGGAAGTTACACATATTGCAGAATTTGACAGATTAAAATATGTGCACATGGCAGTAGATATAAATTCAGGTTTCTTGAAGGCCATTGCACAAACTGGAGAAGCCATGAAGCAAGTGATAACTCACTGTTTACTGAATAAACTGGAGAGGCCAAGAAGCAGGTGATACGTCAATGTTTAAAATGTTTTGCTTATATAACGAACACCAAATAGACTGGACCAAAAAAAAAAAGTTCCCATAGCACTTAATAATCAAAACACCTAACATACAGAATGAACAAGGCCAGGTAACATATAAAGGCAGACATATCAAAATTACACCTGACTTTTCCAGGAAAAATCTCAAGGCCAGAAGGTCCAGGATAGATGTTCTACAAGTACTAAGAATCCACGGATGCCAGCACATGCTACTATATCCAGCAAAATTCTCAATCACTACAGATTGAGAAAACAAGATATTTAATGACAAAGCCAGATTTTCACAATACGTATCTACAAATCCAGCCCTACAGAAAGTTTTGGAAGGAAAACTCCAACCCAAGGAAGTTAACTACACTCACAAAGACATAGGCAATAGATAATACCACTTCACCAGAACACAAGGGTAAAGAAAGGCAAATATATTCACAATACCACTGCCAACAACAAATCTAAAACAAACAAGCATTAACAATCAATGGTCCTTACTTTCCCTCAACATTAATGGTCTTAAATAGCCTACAAAAAGACACAGGCTAACACAATAGATACGAAGACAGAATCCATCCTTATGCTGCATACAAGAAACACATCTAAGCTTCAAAGACAGACATTATCTCAGGGTAAAGGGTTGGAAAAAGATCTTCCAATCAAATGGACCCAAGAAGCAAGCAGGTGTAGCTATCCTATATCTAACAAGTTAGACTTCAAACCAAAATAGAGATGAAGAAGGTCATTTCGTATTCATCACAGGAGAAATCCATCAGTACAAAGTCTCAATTCTGAACATCTATGCCCCAAATACAAAGGCACGCACATTTGTAAAAGAAATGCTACTAAAACTCAAACCTCGTATAAAGCCTCATACACTCATAGTGGGAGATTTCAACAACAGCCCACTCTCACCACAAGACAGGACCCCTAGACAGAAACTTAACACAGAAACAAAAGAACTGAGAGAAGTTATGCCCCAAATGGGTTTAAGAGACATCTATAGAACATCCCAGCAAAACACAAAAGAATATAACTTCTTCTCAGCTCCACATGGAACGTACTCTAAAATTGACCACATACTCCACAACATAACAAACCTCATGAACATTAATGCAAAAAAAAAAAACAAAACAAAACAAAAAAACAAAAACCTCAATAAAATACTCGCAAACAGATTCCAAGAACACATCAATGAAATGATCCACCATGACCAGGGATGCAGGGATGGTCCAACATACGAAAATCAATCAATGTAATCCACCATATAAACAAACTGAAAAAGAAAATCATACAATCATCTAACTAGATGCTGAAAATGCCTTTGACAAAATTCAACTCCCTTTCATGACAAAGGTCTTTGAGAGACCAGAGACAAAAGGAACATACCTACACATAATAAACATACAGTAAACCAATAGGCAACATCAAACTGAATGGAGAGAAGCTTAAGGCGATTCCTCTATAATCAGGAACAAGACAAGGCCCCCAGACTGGGAAAAGATCTTCACCAATCCCACTACTGACAGAAGACTGATCTCAAATATACAAAGAACTCAAGAAACTATTCACTAAAACACCAAATAAACCTATTAAAAAGTGGGGTACAGACCTGAATAGAAAATTCTCAATAAAGGAATCCAAAGTGGATGAAAGACACTTAAGAAAGTGTTCAACATCCTTAAGCCAGCAAGAAAATACAAATCAAAACAACTCAGAGATACCATCTTACTCCTGTCAGAATGGCTAAAATTAGAAACACTGATGACAGCTTATGCTAGAGAGGACATGGAGAGAGGAGAACACTCCTCCACTGCTGATGGGAGTGCAAACTTGTACAGCCACAGAATCTGGCAATCCCCCTCTTAGACATATACCCAAATGATCCACACCCATGCAACAAGGACATCTGTTCAACTATGTTCATATCGCATTATTTGTAATAGCAAGAACCTGGAACCAACCTAGATGTCCCTCAACTAAAGAATGGATAAAGAAGATGTGGCACATTTACACAATGGAATACTACTCTACGGAAAAAAACAACGGAATCATGAAATTTGCAGGCAAATGGATGAAACTTGAAGAAACCATCCTAAGTGAGGTAATCCAGTCACAAAAAGAGGAACATGATATATACTCACTCATAAATGGATTTTAGACATAGAGCAAAGGATCACCAGCCTATAATTCACACTGTCAAACAAGCTAGGATACAAGAGGGAACCTAAGAGAGTCATACATGGTCCCTTGAAAAAGGGGAAAGGGACAAGATCTCCTGAGCATATTGAGAGCTGGGGTGGAGTGGAGGCAGTTAGTGGACAGCAAGTTAAGAGAAAGAGAAGGGGAAGAGAGGAGAACATATGGGACCAAGATGATTGAGTCGGGGGACAAATAGATGAGAGCAAGAAAAGAGATAACATAATAGAAGGAGCCATCATAGGTTGAAAAGAAAACTGACACTAGAGAAATGTCCACAGACCTACAAGTATGACCC
Organism: Phodopus roborovskii; assembly: GCF_943737965.1. NCBI lineage: Eukaryota > Metazoa > Chordata > Mammalia > Rodentia > Cricetidae > Phodopus > Phodopus roborovskii. Next base: position 304,364 of record NW_026125906.1, on the reverse strand, counting down.
CAATTAACAATCTGAGCAACAGTGGAGAGGCTACCTTAAATGCCCTTCCCCGATAATGAGATTGATAACTAACTTATATGCCATCCTAGAACCTTCATCTAGTAGCTGATAGAAATAGAAGCAGATACCCACAGCTTAACACTGAGCTGAACTCCTGTAATCCAATTGCAGAAAGGGAGGAGTGATAAGAAAAGGGGCCAAGACCAGACTACAGAAACCCACAGAGACAGCTGACCTGAACAAGGGAGAGCTAATGGACCCCCAGATAGATAGATGGGAAACCAGCATTGGATCGTCTCAGACCCCCTGAATATGGGTCTCAGTTAGAAGGCCTGAGCACTCTACAGAACCTCTGACAGTGGAACCAGGATGTATCCCTGATGCACGAAAGGACGTTGGGAGCACATTCTCCATGGAGGGATACTTCCTTAACCTAGAGACAGGAGGGAGGGCCTTGACCCTACTCCAAATGACTTGACAGATTTTGATGATCCCTCCTGGAAGGACTCACCCTCCCTGTGGAGTAGGTGGGGAATGGGATGGGAGAGAGGGTCAGGGGTATAGGAGGATGGGAGGGAAAGGGAACTGGGATTAATATTTAATAAGAAATAATAATAATAAAAGCCTATTATTAAATCAAAAAAAGCAATCAGATGGCAATAACTGGTGATGAAGAGTATTGGTGGGAATGTAAACTTATGTAGCCACTATGGAAACCAGTCTGGTTATTTCTATAAAAATTAAAAGACAGATCACCATGTGACTCTGCTATACTGATCCTGAAATCTGTTCAAAGGACTCTTCATCCCACTACAGAAATACTTGCACATCCATGTCTGTGTGCTGTATTGAGAATAATGAGGAAAAGGAATCAGCCTAGATGTCCATTAAGTAATGACAAATAATGAAAATTTGGTACACATAAACAATACAATTTTATTTATCTGGAAAGTAAAATGAAATTATGAATTTGTAGGAAAGCGAATGGAACTAAAAATTTTTAAAAAATGTTTTGCTTACATGGGAGTTCCAAGAATTATTAAAACAGATAATGGATCTGGTTATAATAGGAAAGCATTTCAGCAATTTTGTGCTCAATGGAAAATTGAACAGATAACAGGTATTCCTTATAACCCTCAAGAGCATGGAATTGTGGAACATGCACATAGCTCCTTGAAAACTGAATTTCTAAAAATAAGGAGAGGGGAGTTGTGCCCCCAGTCTCTACATAATACATTAAGTCATGCACTCTTCATTTTAAACTTTTTGAATGTGGATGCCTGTGGGCAATCTGCTGTAGACAGATCCTGACATGATAAAACTCGAGTGACTTTTCCTCATGTCATATGAAAAGATCTGTGTAGTAGACTATGGAAACGGCCTGATCCAGTACTAACATGGGATCGAGGGCATGTTTGTGTTTTCTTGCAAGAAGAAAATGAGGCCCAGTGGCTGCTTGCCCAAGCCAGTTCAAGTAAGACCTGCTGAACCTGTGTTCCTGACACCCTGATATCATCCACTCTACAGTCACAGAAAGAAACAATAGGTTCAAGACTTTCAAAAGGAAACAAGATTCAAGATTTCCAGTTTCTCAACAAGCCTGCTGCATGGGACTTCCCAGACCTGTGAGTATTCATGCTGAATCCAATCAAGGACTATATACTTAGCAGTTATCTACACCACATCTTGGGAAATAGAACTTGTTTGGTCAGTTTTTCCCTTGGAGGAAAAAAACGACTCATCTAGAACAATTGAAATCTATTATGGATGTGATGTGTGGCAAAAGCATCTATTCAGTATTTGAGCAGACATTTGACAAACGTTTTGCAGTTAATATTTAATACTCAAGGACTCTGGTATCTCAAACTTATCTTTGGAAATTACAAGCAGCAGTGCATTGGACTTTAGAGAGGAAAAAAGAAAAAGTTCAGAATTGCGGCATCATTCATACTTCATTCACCATGAGAACATTTTATTATTCTTTGATTGAATTAAAATTATGAAAATTGTAATTTAGTCAAGTATGTGTGAATTGTTAATAATCATACTGGAATCATTAATGTTTACAACCATTGCTATACTAGGTAACTCTTTATGGATTCAAAAAATCAGAGCTCATTATGTTAAGAATTAGACATGATGCTTATGAATCATTAGATACAATGCAATTGAATATGCAGATTTAGATTTTGATATCATTGGTATAATTAAAGCCACTCAGGACATCCCAGACCAATTTTAAAAGGCCATTTTATCTTGATTCATCCTCTTCTTTTGCAGGAGATATTTTAGCTACAAAGGCATATACATTATCGAGCTTGCTCGGATGAAAAGTCGGCTTAGAGGTATGTGGCATCAAGCTATGCACTATCCCCTAATGTTCTTTATTACAGAGGCTGGTAGTCAGGGACAGGAAAGTCTTTTTACCTCCAGGAAACCTAAGACAGGATAAACGTGACAGGTTAAGCTGGAAGGTGGGGTAAGACTACTTAAGACAGACACAGCCATCTGTCCTGTAGCAGAAGCACAGGTATTATTTAATTATATTAAGAAGGAAGAACTTGTCGGTGTCCATAAAGATGGCTGAACTCCATCTTGACAAAAGGGCAGAGAGTTCAAAACTGTCCTCAGCAAGTCATAAGACATAAAGGTAAGTAACAGACCTGAATCTGAGGTGAGGCTACTCCTGACCCTCAAGGTTAGGGAAGGAAAAGTTGAATCTGAGGTGTGACTACTCCTGACCCTCAGGGCTAGGCAACAAGAAGTTGATGCTAAGGTGTGGTTACTGAACCCTTAGAATACTTGAGGAAATAGTTTGTTTATTCCATATTCATAATACTATGTTCATCCTTTTGGTTAAGGTATATATGAGTGGTGAAAAATAAACTCATGGCATTTCAGTATTGACTGATCTGCCCTCCTGACTTTTATTCTGTCTTTCTGTCTTTTCTTTATCATCTATACCTAGTGTTTCCCTCATCCACTCACCCCAACTCAGGTATAATCTTTGGGCCACTTGGCTGGTTCTGATTGCAGCAACACAAATACAGCTTCTGACATCTACCTCAAGATACTGGATTTCCACTCTTAAGCATATATCCAAAAGATACACATTCATACAACAAGGACATCTGTTTGACTATGTTCATAGCAGCCTTATTTGTAAAATTCAGAACCTGGAAACAACATAAATGTCTATCAACTGAAGAATGGATGGAGAGAAAATGTGGTACATTTACACAACAGAGTTTTATTCAGCAGGCAAATGAATGGAACTAGAAGAAACCATCCCAAGTGAGGTAACACAGTCACAAAAAGACAGGCACGGTATGTACTCACTCATATATCAATTTTAGACATAGAGCAAAGGATTATCAGCCTACAATCCACACTGCCAGAAAAGCTAGGAAACAAGGAGAACCCTAAGAGATACATACAAGGTCTCCAGGAGAAGGGGAAAGGGGCAAGATCTCCCAAGTAAATTGGGAGCATGGAAGAGGGGAGAGGGAGTTAGGAGGAAGACTGAGTCAGGGAAATTATAGAGGAGAGCAAGAAAAGAAATAAAATAATAGAGGGAACCATTATAGGTTCAAAGACAAATCTGGCAGTAGGGAAATGTCCAGAGATCTACAAGGATGACCAAAACAAACAGTCTAAGCAATGCTGGAGAGGCTAACTTAAATGCCCTTCCCTGATAATGAGATTGATGACTACCTTATATGCCATCTCAGAGCCTTCATCTAGTAACTGACGGAAGCAAAAGCAGACACCCACAGCTAAACACTTTGAAGACTCTCCATGGAAGACATCACCCTCTCTGGGGAGCAGAAAGGGGATGAGATGGAGGTTGGTGTTGGGGATTGGGGGGGGACATGGGGAGATAAAAGGATGAAGGAACTGAGAGTGACATGTAAAACCACCTTGTTTCAAATTTAAATTAAAAAAGGAAAGTGGAAAATTTAAATAAAAATTTAAAATTTAAATAAAAAAGGAAAGTGGAAAATTTAAATAAAAATTTAAAATTTAATTAAAAAATAAAATTTAAATAAAAAAAGTAAAGTGGAAAGTGATAGATAGATAGATATAGGTAGATCCCATGCTTTGCCAGCCAGTTCAGTCATAACTATGAGCTCCAGCTCCAAGTGTGTATGCAGGGGTGAGCACATCCCTACACACAACCGCATACAAAAATATACTATGCATGCGTGCCTGCGTGCGTGTTGTGTGCACGCGCGTACACACACACGAGAAAATGATTGAGAAAAAATATGCTTAAGTACTGAAAATCAGAATTTTGTACCCAGTAAGTTATTCAAGGTTGGGGGTGGTGTGAGGTTTCTTCTCTCTTTTACTTTTGTTTTTATTACACCAAAACTATAACTATGTATTAATTCAAACAAACAACATTGAATAATGTTCCTATTAATTAAAGAAAGAATTTACCAAGCAGAACATGGTAAATGTGAATTGTAAGAAGAGAATATTAAGGAGTCCACACCTGCCTGACCTTTGATCCCCCATTGCCAGGCCTCTGCCTGAGTGCAGGGCCTCTGCTGGAGACCCGCCTATACAAGTCCACCCTGAGTCCCAGCCTGGCTGATCTTTGGCCTCTGCTGGAGGTGAGTCCAGGACCAGTAGACATAGAATCCCCCCTATAACCTTCAATGGGACCTCCATCGGTTAGCTCCGAAACTTGCTCCCCCTATATCCTGTATTCAGTGTAAACACTCCTAGTACTCTGATCCACAAACCCTCTCACCCAGAACCTGCCCTCCCCCCACCCAGTGCCCTACCTAGCCCACTGCCCCACTGCTTTGATTGAGCACTGAACCAGAGGGCAGGTCCAACAATTCCCCCACCTCCAGGGAAATTCCTGGATCTTCTCTGAGCACACTAGACCAGCCAATCCGTAAGGGACCACCCTGAGTGCCCGCTGGCCTGATATTTGACCCCCATCGCTGAGCCCCTGACTAAGAAGAGACCTCCTAGAGGGTTTGTACCTCCCAGGGCTACAGACAACGAACTCTTGACACACCTAAGCCTGCCAAGAGAGTATAATAGAGAAAGACCCCACCATCACCCACAAGAAGAAGCGATGAGAAGATGGCAATACAAGAAAACACCTAACAATATAAAGAAAAGCATGACACCACCAGAATCTAGGGACTCTACACCAACTAGACTTGAGCACTCCAAAGCAGATGAAGCTGAAGAGAATGACTTAAAAATTATCATCATAAAAAATGATAGAGGCCCTCAAAGACAATGTGAGAAAATCCCTTAAAAAATGGAAGAAAAAACAAATGAAAAATTGGGAGAAATGAACAAATCTCTTTAAAAAAGAAAGCCACGAAAAAACAATTAAACAGGTGAAGGAAGCAGTTCAAGTCTTCAAAACTGAAATAAAGAAAACAGAAACTGGAAATAGAAGAACTGGACAAACAACTGCGAACCAGAAAAGCAAGCATAACCAGCAGAATACAAGAGATGGAAGAGAGAATCTAAAGCACTGAATATGAACTAGAGGAAATAGACTCATCGACCAAAGAAAATCTTAAGTCCAACAAACCTTAACAAAAACATCCAGGAAATGTGGGACACTGTGAAAAGGCCAAACCTAAGAATAATTGGCAAAGAAGCACAGCTCAAAGGTGCAGAAAACACATTCAACAAAATCATTGAACAAAACTTTCCCAATCTGAAGAAAGATATGCCCATGAAAGTACAAGAAGCATACCAAACACCAAATAGACTGGACCAAAAAAAAAAAAACCAGACCCCTCAAAACATAATAATCAAATCACTTAACACAGAGAATGAAGAAAGAATATTAAGAGCAGTGAAGGCGAAAGGCCAGTTAACATACGAAAGCAGACATATCAAAATTACACCTGATTTCTCCATGGAAACTCTCAAGGCCAGAAGGTCCAGGATAGATGATCTACAAGTACTAAGAATCCACGGATGCCAGCACATGCTACTATATCCAGCAAAACTCTCAATCACTACAGATGGAGAAAACAAGATATTTAATGACAAAGCCAGATTTTCACAATACGTATCTACAAATCCAGCCCTACAGAAAGTTCTGGAAGGAAAACTCCAACCCAAGGAAGTTAACTACACTCACAAAGACATAGGCAATAGATAATACCACTTCACCAGAACCCAAGGGTAAAGAAGGGCAAATATATTCACAATACCACTGCCAACAACAAATCTAAAACAAACAAGCATTAACAATCAATGGTCCTTACTTTCCCTCAACATTAATGGTCTTAACTCACCTATTAAAAAACACAATTGATACAAAAACAGAATCTATCCTTCTGCTGCACACAAGAAACATATCTAAGCTTCAAAGACAAACATTATCTCAGGGTAAAGGGTTGGAAAAAGATCTTCAAATCAAATGGACCCAAGAAGCAAGCAGGTATTAGCTATCCTAATATCTAACAAGTCAGACTTCAAACCAAAATCAATCAAAAGAGATGAAGACGGTCATTTCGTATTCATCACAGGAGAAATCCATCAGTACAAAGTCTCAATTCTGAACATCTATGCCCCAAATACAAAGGCACTCACATTCGTAAAAGAATGATACTAAAATTCAAATCTCACATAAAACCTCACACACTTATAGTGGGAGACTTAAACACCCCACTCTCACCACTAGACAGGACCACCAGTCAGAAACTTAACAAAGAAACAAAAGAACTAACAGAAGTTATGTCTCAATTGGGTTTAACAGACACCTATAGAACATTCCATCCATACATAAAAGAATAGACCACATACTAGGCAACATAACAAAACTCAACAGATACAAAAAAAAAAAAAAAAAATTAAATAGTCCCCTGTATCTTATCAGATCACCATGCTTTAAAGTTGGAATTCAACAAAAACACAAATTGCAGAAACCCTACATACTCATGGAAACTGAACAGTGCAAAATTGTACCATGCCTGGCTCAAAGAAGAAATAAAGAAAGAAATTAAGGACTTCCTAGAATTCAGTAAGAATAAGGATACAACATACCTAAACTTATGGGACACATTGAAAGCAGTGCTATGTGGGAAGTTCATTGCACTAGGTGCCCATAGGAAGGAAATGGAGGATAGTCACATTAGAGAATTAACAGAACAACTGAAAGCCTTAGAACAAAAGAAGCAAACTCACCCTGGAGGAATAGACACCAAGAATTAATCAATTTGAGGGCTGAAATCAATAAAGTAGAAACCAGGAAAACAATAAAAAAAAAAAATCAATGCAACTAAGAGTTGGTTTTTTGAGAAAATCAACAGAATAGACAAACCTTTACCCAAACTAACCAAAAAGCAGAGAGAGAACATGCAAATTAACAAAATCAGAAATGAAAAGAGGGAAATAACAATGGACACTAAGGAAATCCAGATAATTTTCAGGTCATACTTTGAAAACCTGTACTCCACAAAATTTCAAAGGAAACAGACAAAATTCCGGACAGCTGTCACTTACCAAAGTTAAATCAAGAACAGAGAAGCAATTTAAATAGACTTATAACCCCTAATGAAATAGAAGCAGTAATCAAAAGCCTCCCAACCCCCAAAAAAAGCCAGGGCCAAATGTCTACAGTGCAGAATTCTACCAGAAATTCAAAGAGCCAATACCAATAAACCTCAAATTGTTCCACACAATAGAAACAGAAGGTTCATTACCAAACTCTTATGAGGCCACAATTACCTTGGTACCCAAGCTACACAAAGACACAACTAAGAAAGAGAACTACAGACCAATATCCCTTATGAATATTGATGCACAAGTACTCAATAAAATACTGGCAAACCAAACCCAAGCATACATCAGAGAAATCATCCACCATGACCAAGTAGGCTTCATCTCTGGGTTGCGGGGATGGGTCAATATACAAAAATCTATCAATGTGATCCACCATATAAACAAACTGATAAAGAAAAACTACATAATCTTTTCACTAGACTGGAAAAGCTTTTGACAAATGCAGCACCCTTTCATGATAATGGTCTTGGAAAATTCAGGGATAACAGAAACATACCTAAACATAATAGAAGCAATATACAGTAAACCAACAGTCTACATCAAACTCAATGGAGAGAAGTTTAAGTCGATTACTCAAAAATCAGTAATATGACAAGACTGTCGACTCTCTCTATATCTCTTCAATATTGTACTTGAAGTTCTAGCTAAAGCAATAAGGAGACCAAGGGGACACAAATTGGAAAGGAAAAAGTCAAACTATCACTATTTGCAGATGATATAATAGTTTACATAAGTGACCTGAAAAACTCTACCAAGGAACTCCCACAGCTGATAAACACCATCAGCAAATTAGCAGGATAAAAGATAAACTCAAAAATTCAGTAGTCCTACTATATTACAGACAACAAAGGGCCTGAGAAAGAAATGAGAGAAACATCACCCTTTACAATAGCCACAAACAACATAAAGTATCTTGGGGTAATGCTTACCAAAGAAGTGAAAGACCTATATAGCAAGAACTTTGTGTCTTTAAAGAAAGAAATTAAAGAAGATACCAGAAAATGAAAATATCTCCCATGCTCTTGGATAGGTAGGATAAACATAGTAAAAATGGCAATCTTACCAATAGCAATCTACAGATTGAATGCAATCCCTGTCAAAATCTCACCACAATTCTTCACTGCCCTTGAAAGGATAATAAACAACTTTATATTGAAAAAAAAAAAGACTCAAGATACCCAAGATAGCTAAAACAACCCTGTACAATAAAGGAACTTCTGGAGGCATCACCATCCAATACTTAAAGCTCTACTATAGAGCTATGGTCCTGAAAACAACCTGGTATCAGCACAAAAATAGACAAGTAGACCGATGGAATCAAATCTAAAATCCTGATATTAACCCACACACCTATGAACACCTGATTTTTGACAAAACAGCTAAAAGTATACAATGAAAGGAGGAAAGCATCTTCAACAAATGGTGCTGGCACAATTGGATGATGGTGTGTAGAAAACTGCTGATAGACCCATGTCTATCACCATGCACAACAATTAATAAATGGGACCTCCTCAAACTGAGAAGCTTCTGTAAGACAAAGGACACAGTTGACAAGACCAAATGGCAGCCCAGAGACTGGGAAAAGATCTTCACCAGTCCCATATCTGACAGAGGGCTGATCTCCAAAATATACAAAAAAATCATGAAACTAGTTACCTAAACACCAAATAACCCTATTAAAAAATGAGGTGTGGAACTGAAGAGAAAATTCTCAATAGAGGAATCCAAAAAGGCTGAAAGATACTTAAGAAAGTGCTCAACATCCTTAGCTATCAGGGAAATACAAATCAAAACAACTCTGAGATACCATCTTACACCTGCCAGAATGGCTAAAATTAGAAACACCAATAACAACTTATGCTGGAGAGGATGTGGAGAAAGGGGAACACTCCTCCACTGCTGGTGTGAGTGCAAACTCGTACAGCCATTTTGGAGATCAGTATGGCAGTTCCTCAGGAAAATGGGAATCAGTCTACTACAGGACCCAGCAAACCCACTCTTAGGCATATACCCAAGGGATCCACATCCATGCAAGAAAGACATGTGTTCAACTATGTTCGTAACAGTCTTATTTACAATAGCAAAAAACCTGGAAGCAACCTAGATGCCCCTCAACTGAAAAATGGATAAAGAAGATGTGGCACATTTACACAATGCAATACTACTCTGGGGGGGGGGGAATGCAATCTTGAAATTTGCAGGCAAATGGATGGAACTTCAAGAAACCATTCTGAATGAGTTAACCCAGTCACAAAATGAGGAACATGGTATGTACTCACTCATATATGGAGTTTTAGACATAAAGCAAAGGATTACCAGCCTATAATTGACACCACCAGAGATACTAGGATACAAGGAGGATTCTAAAAGATTCATACAAGGTCCCTCACAGAATGGGAAAGAAAGAAGATCTCTTGAGCATATTGGGAGTGGGTTTGGCAATGAGTGGAGAGGAGCCTAGGAGAAAGAGAAAGGGAGGAGAGGACACCATGTGCGACTAGGAAGAGTGAGTCAAGAGAGGGAGGGAGGGATGGAGGAAGGGAGGCAGAAAGGGAGGGAGGGAGAGAGAGAGAGAGAGAGAGAGAGAGAGAGAGAGAGAGAGAGAGAGGAAGGGAGAGAGAGAGAGAGAACATAAAAGAGGGAGCCATTATAGGTTTCAAGAGAAAACTGACTTTAGAGAAATGTCCAGAGACCTACAAGACTGACCCCATCAACAATTTGAGCAACAGTGGAAAGGCCACCATAAATGCCCCTCCCTGATAATGAGATTGTTAACTAACTTATCCACCATCGTAGACCCTTAATCTAGTAGCTGATGGAAACAGAAGCAGACACCCACAGCTAAACACTGAGCTGAAGTGGAATCCAAATACAGAGAGGGAGGACAAGACCAGGCTACAGAAACCCAGAGACAACTGACCTGAACAAGGAGGAGTTAATAGGGCCCCAGACTGAGAGCTGGGAATCCAACATGGGACTGACTCAGACCCCCTGAACATGGGTCTCAGAAGGCCTGGGCAGCCTAAGGGACCTCAGAACCAGGATGCATCCCTGGTGCACAAAAGGACTTTGGGAGCAAGTTCCCCATGGAAGGATACTCCCTTGACCTAGAGGCAGGAGGAAGGGCCTAGTCCCTACTCCAAATGACTTGACAGGGTTAGATGACCACTCCTGGAAGGCATCACCCTACATGTGGAGTAGTGGGGGGATTGGGTGGAAGGGTGGGCATGGGAGGGTGGAAAAGGAAGGGAGGGAGGGATGGAGAGAGAACTGGGATCGATATGTAAAATAAGAAAAGTAAATTTTAACAAAAGAGGAGAATATTAAGAGCAAATACATAATCGCAATAGGAAGTGGCTTGATGATTCCTAGTTAAAAACTAGCTGCATTTGTGTGAAGGGATTCGACCTTAAAGAACACACAGGCTAAAATTTCACTTAGTTTTAGAACACTTTTTTAAAATAAGTTTTTATTCAAATTGAAAATAATCTTATTTTATATATCAATCCCAGTTCCCTCTCCCTTCTGTCCTCCCATGCCCCCCATCAATCCCCCCATCCACTCCCCAGGGAGAGTGAGGCCTCCCATGAAAGATCATCAAAGTCTGACACATTCTTTGAGGCAGGACCTAGGCCCTCCCTCATGTATCCAGGCTGAGAGAGTATGCCTCCATAGGGAATGGGTTCCCAAAACCCATTCATGCACTAGGGATAAATACTGCCAGAGGCCCCATAAGACTGCCCAGGCCCTCCAACTGACACACACATTCAGGGGGCCTGGTTTGATTCTATGCAATAGTGCAGAGGCTACCTTAAATGCCCTTCCCCAATAATGAGGTTGATGACTAACTTATATGCCACCCTAGAGCCTTCATCTAGTAACTGATAGAAGCAGAAACAGACACCCACAGGTAAGCACTGAGCTAAATTTCTAGAATCCAGTTGCAGAGAGGGAGCAGTAAAAAGTGGGTGTCAGTTAGGAGGACTGGGCACTCAATGGGGCCTCTGGTAGTGCATCAATATTTATCATTAGTGTAGGCATGAACTTTAGGAGCCCATCCTATATAGAAGGATACCCTGTCAACCTAGACACATGGGGAAGGGCCTAGGTCTTGCTCCAAATGATGTTGCAAACTTTGATGATCCCCCAAGGAAGGACTCACCCTCCTTGGGGAGCAGAAAGAAGATGGGATGTGGGTTTGGTGGGGGACATGGAAGGATGGGAGAGAAAGGAAACTGGTATTGATAAAACAAGATTGTTTTTCATTTAAATTAAAAAAGAGAAAAATATACATATTGAAAGCACACTTTTGAATACTTTTTGTGTGCTGATAAAACAATGGTGAGCAAAAAGAAAGCAAATTAATAGAACCATGTCCTTAGGAACATTTTTTTTGTTTTGTTTTGTTTTTTGTTTTCTAAGATGGGGCCTTGGCAGTCCTGGAAGTAACTCTAGACCCAGCCGGTGTTGGAACTCACAGAGATCCTCCTGCCTCTTCCTCCTGAGCTTGTGATTAAGGGTGTGTACCACCATGACCAGCTGGAACAACATTTTGCGTATAAAAAAAAAATGTTCATACTTTTTCAAATGATTATTTGGTCAAGGTGATTCATGTTAAATCTGAAACTGGGTAATGCATGTATCAGGTCTCAACCCTCCCCCCTGCCCCCAGTATGGCAGTCTGGCCTCAGCTCAGGCTGGACTCTGACTCAGTAAACACTCAGCATTCTTCAGAAACCTTGTAAAGTGGATTTCTGTTTGTCAGGAAAAACCATTACTTTCTTATCTTCTCCTACAGCTTCCCAACCTCTGGAAAGGGCATCTAGTTGTCTATTAACTCAAAAAAGCCTCCAACATACCAGAGCCCAAACCTAGTTCTCAGGCTGAGTAGGATAACCCGCTTTTCTCCAAAATATAACCTCTCACAACTGGCAAGACTTTCTCACCAGCTTTGCTGCCTTCTCTGCTCCCATAGCCCTGGCAATTCCCTGTCTGCTCACCTCTCTGTCCTGGAGAGGTATCCATGGCAGATTCCTCCAGATGCCTTTGGCTAGTCTCTCTTACCTATAATAAAGCTTTCGGCACTAACCATGGAATAGTCAACTTGGTGGTATCTTTACTGAATTCCTAGCTTACATCACGTAAATGAGGTTTATTTTGATGATCATAGGTATGTGTGTAAGAAAGAAAACTGAAAAGAAGCAGTATCTGCAGGTTCATTGATAGAGAGGTCTGGAGAGATTGGGATGTTGCAGGTCCAGAGGCTAATTGCCTCATCTTCTGCTGGTTCTACCCTAAGGAGGAGCTGCCATCCCTTGCCTACCTCTATGTTAGAACATCATGTGATTAACAGAACCCTTTTGGAATCTATTAACTTAGCAGAGCACTAGTTTCTAACAACCCAAAAGCTCAGATAGCATCTTGGGCCTACAGGAAAACTTCTTTCATCTCAGAGTACCTACCTGTTTGATATTTCCTCCAAAGTATTGTCAGCTTGCCTTGATTCATGACTTTTCTTTATTCTCTGAAACTATGAAACTGCTTTCTTGTTGGAACATGAAATTTGGGGCAACCTAAATCTGTGCTCCCAGGTCATGGTCACTTATAATGGCCCCAAAATAAACTATATCTTATTTCCTTTAAGATGGAGAGCTGTGTTTTTTGAGTTTACATATATGTATGCAAAAAATGTTAAAAGCACCAAGGCAGACATGGATCATAGTATGTTTACAATGCACCTTTAAGAAGAAGAAAACCAATAAGGCAATTTTCATTTTAAAAAGAAGACAGAAAATGATAATCACAGGGTGATAAGACTGTGGTGAGAATTGTTTTCATTACACTTTCCAGAAATTTCTAGACCAAAATTAAATTTAGTTTTTATTGTAAAAATGTGATTATTGAAGCCCCAGTAAGAGAAACAATGACCAGACCTTTCAGATGAGCCTGTGTGCCTAGAATGTCCCACAGGAGAAATAGCATCTTAAAAAGCAAAGAATTCCAAATTCATGGAGCCTGAATGGTTAGGAGGGAACCTCCAGAATGCAGCAAATCAACCCCATAATCCCAGCAGGCAAAAACTCCAACTCTTTTTTTTTTTTCAAGCACAAAGGGTGGGTGAAGCTATGTGCAGGGTCGCATCTTACAGCAATATTGCCCCCTAATGGTAAAGAAAAAAGAAAAGAAAAAAAGACTCTCAGGCTTCAGGAGAAATGCTTTCTTATATTTTGGTTGTGAGCCAAGCCTTTAAAGGCTGAGCCCAAGGTGAGAGGATGTCTGAATGACCAAAACCTTTCCAAAAAGCACTCCTATTTTGCCATGTGGACCTAGAAAATGACCCCCACCACGAAAGCCTTCTCTGCTGTGGCCCTTGGAACTAAAGAAACAGTAAGTTCTTGATTCACCTCACCAGAAGAATTCAGTTGTCTCTACCCAAGAATTAGCAGGATCTGAGCATGTGTGAGGTCTCCAACAAGCTGACTCTGCTAGGAGATTGCCAGTGAGATCTCCTCAACTCTCCCTCTTGGGGCCCAACAATGTTGTAGTTGACTCTCTGCTAATGGATGGGACTGCTGATCTCCAGAACAGCTGCCCCACCCGCCTTCAAATACCTGTCCTTTGGACACTCCTCCCATTCAAGTCAGCCTTGGAAGCCATTCCTCTGCAGGAACACTCACTGCCTTTCTCTCAGTCTTCACCCTAACTGAGCAATAAGGAGCCAAGGACATAGAGCGCGCAGCCAGTGACTCTCCTCAAGAGCCTTCTGGCTTCTCCTTACCTGCTGTAGGCTGCAGGATAGCCTTTGCCTTTCTGTCACAGTCAGTAATGGACAGGTGCTCTAAATGTATCTGAGATCCTGGACAAAGATAAGAAAACCATACTCTTTCTGATTTACCTCTATTCCCACAGAACTGGGGAGGGGATCACAAACTGTACCAAAACAAGATTTGATTTTAAGCACTACTGTAAGCATTTTGACAGCTTGGGTGGGATGGACAGGGATTCTGGCACTTGGGAGTCACAGAATACTGAGTGTTACAGCTCAGATGGAAAGTTATTTTGGCAATCAGGAGTCAAGGAATATCACAGGTCACACACAGTAAGCATAGCAGCTTACAGGTCCGCTTCAATGAAAGGCTTCCCCAGTGTATCAGCTCTGCTCTGGTATGAGAGGGCTTTCCCTGCGAAGTTGTTTACAGTTCAGCTCCAGTCTCCCAGAGAGTGGAGTGTAACAACTTCACTTCACCAGGGGAAGGTTTCTCCAGCGAAAAATGTTATAGCCCTGCTTTGCTCGCCTCCGCCCAGGGTTGTCTCTGCTCACATGACAGAAGGTCTCACTCAAACCTCATTCAAGAGATTTTTTGAAGAGGGAAAAATCCAGGAGAGGGTCTGCCGTGGTGGCAAAAAAGAGCAGGGCAGCCTGAACTGCCACAAGCTGAACAGATAAAGGGGGGGGGGGGGGGGTCATATAGGGTTTCTTAGTGGGTAGCGCTTTCCCAGGGAGATTTCCAGGGTGGGGATTGGTCAGATTTCAGTCCCTGAGCTAAGACTGGCTAGATCTCATGCTCAGGGATTGGTTGGTTTTCTGTGCAGGTTTAGGGTCAGATTTGGCTCTGGTTTCAGGGCCAAAGTGCATTTATTTCGCTGGTCCTTTTTAGCCTTTTGGGTTATTTTCTTCAGTGGCTCTGATTCCAGGGCCAAGGTGTGTTTCTTTGGTCAGGGTGCATTTCTTTGGTTCTGGTTGCAGAGCCAAAGTGTGTTTCTTTGCCTCTGCTTAGGGTGTATTTCTTTGGTTGGTCATTTTCCCTTACACCCATCATAAACAGACATGGTTTTCTTAAAGGCAGGACTTGCACCCAAGAGACTTTCCCTTCCATTCTTTCTGTCTGTCTTTCTGTAAGCCAGTTTTCCCTGGGTTTTAAAAGGAAATACTGAAGTGAGCACTCTGCAGGGGGAGATCTGGTACTGCAGACCAGGAACTGAAGATGCCATTTGTTCCAAAGGAAGCTGACATTGATAGTATCTCCATGGCTGCAGGGGGCCCTTTTCATTCTTTAGTCCTGTCTGACATGATCTAACAGCACCAGTAAAAACTATAAGAACAAACTTCAGTTCTTTTATTTCAATTTAGTGATATTTTCATGACAAAACGTTATGAAATAGCACGTCACATCTTCCTTATACTTAACTAGTACTGGCCTATTAAGTTGCATTGTTTTGTTACAGAGCCCTTTCTGAAAGCAGAATGGCTGCATGCTAGGACAGAAACAGAGACCAGCAGGAGGAGGAAGGCACTGGTGAAGGGGAGTGGGACAAGGATCAACACAAAGTAGTAGAAAATATCATAAGACCTGTTATTAATTATAAAGACTAACAACTTTTGGTTGCCATTTTGAAGATACAAAGGAATTCTTTATTCCCCCTAAAATCATGACTCTACAACTGATGGTCTTGTATATTATAAAATCTAAAAAGGGGTGAAGACCAGGCTGGAGAAACCCACAAAAACAGCTGACCTGAACAAGGTGGGGCTCATAGACCTCAGACTGATAGCTGGGAAAGCAGCATTGGACCAACCCAGACCCCCTGAATGTGGGTGTCAGTTAGGAGGATGGGGCAGTCTATGGACCCTCTGGTAGTGGATCAGTATTTATCCCTAGTATACGAATGGACTTTGGGAGCCCATCCCACATAGAGGGAAACTCTCAGCCTAGACACACAGGGGAGGGCCTAGGCCCTGCCCCAAATGATATGACAGACTTTTAAGATTCCCCCATGGAAGGCCTCACCCTCTCTAGGGAGTAGAAAGGGGATAGGATGAGAGTGGGGGGGCAGGGAACAGGGGAGGAGGGGTGGGAGAGGGGACTGGGATTGACATGTAAAACAAGCTTGATTCTAATTTAAATTTTAAAAAGTTCACATGGCTAAGTCTCAGTACTTCCTTTGAGGAATCAAGGCCTTCAAACTTAAAGGTTACAAGGAAACAGCAGGCCATATGGCTGAACTTCCCTGTTCAGAGTGGTAATCAACTCTTGTTTTTGTCTGAAATCTTAGTGTGGAGGAGATGTTCAACCGGTCCAAGCCAAGGTACCACAACGAGGAAAAAATAATAAAAAAAATAATAATACTTAATAGTTTATTCAGCTGAAGCAGGATTCTCAAGAGCAATGGTTCTCACCTTCCAAATTCTGTAACCCTTTAATATAGTTTCTCTGTTGTGGTGAACCCCGACCATAAAATTATTTCATTTCTACTTCATAGCTGTTTGTTTGTTGTGTTTTGTTTTTTGAGACAGGGTTTCTCTGTGTTATAGCCCTAGCTGTCCTGGATCTAGCTCTGTAGACAAAGTGCTGGGATTAAAGGCATGCTGGCCACTGCCAGGCCAAGAATCTTATCCTGAGACAAAGTAAAGGCTGAAAGACCTGGTGCCAGCCAGAGGAGGAACTTGTCTCATGGGGATGGATTTCATATGGATCTGACAACAGACTGCCCTGGAAGAAAGATGGGATCTAAGCTTATGATGTGCCAAAGATGAGTAAGACCACATCATAACCAGGACATACCTCTTTCCCACTTTATAAACCTAAATGTCATGCCAGCACCCAAAAGATAGATTTGGGAGGAAAGGTGTCTCTAGAGCTGTCCCTCTTTCCAGTGTGCCCACAGAGAATAAATGGGTTTTTTTTTTCTGCTTTTCACTATTACTTGACTCTTTCATTGGACTACTAAGGATAGGTGACAAAGCATAGCCTGTTATGGCTGTCAGGGTCCAGGCTGTGATCCTAACAACAACAGTAATACTAGGTTTCAAATACCAACAGATGAGTTAGAAGTCAATAGTTGCCAAAATGATACTATAGAACCTTCTTCTTTACTATTACATATTATGCTTTGGGGTTTGATTGTATGTTTGTTTATTGAGATGAATCCAGGCCTCTGCATAGTCAATATACTTATTTTAAAATACTTAGATATTATATGTAATCCTCATAAAGAAGTAAATGGGCCTCTATTTGAAAATGTCATGATTATTGACAAGAGCCCTAGATGCTATTCAAGAGGACCTGGGTTCAATTCCCAGCATTCATAGGGCAGCTCACATCTCACAGCTGCCATGTAAACCCAGCTCCGGGGGATCTGGCACCCTCACACAGATATACATGTAGGTAAAACACCAATGCATATAAAATAAAAATAAATAATTTTTTAATCTAAGAAAGAATTACTAGAACTTAAGTGGATTTAACAAGTTGGATAGTATGAGGTGGATACAGAATATTCAACTGCTTTTATACATTTAAACTCAGTTTATAGTACTATGGTGATTAATTTTAACTGTCAACTTGCCACAACCTATAATCACTCACCTGGGAAGATAATGAGGAATTATCTAGATCAGGTTGGTCAGTAAACATGTCCATAGGAAATTGTCTTGACTGTTAATTGACATGGAAAGAACCAGTACACTGTGAGCAGCACCATTCCCTAACCAGAGCAAGCAAGCAAGGATCCATGTTTAGTCTCTCTATATTTGACTGTGGATGTGACTCTTTAACTTCCTGCTTGGACATCCCTACCATAATGAACTGTACAGTCAAATTGCAAGCCAAATAAGACCCTTCTTCCCTAAGTTGCTTTTAGTCAGGGGTCCTTTTCAGGAAGCTATAAGTAAGTCCATTATTGTTGTCAAAGGACAAGGAAGGCTGAAGCTCTGGGGAATGGCAGAAAAACAGTGACTAGTGAAGTCACTATTCTTATCTGCATATCCTCTCAACTCTCCCTCTGATGGCAAAACCATCCCTCAATCATCTCCCACAGGCCTCTTCACAAACCACTTTGGCTCTTCCATCTATTCTGAGGAAGAGGCCTGTTGCCACAATGGCCACCTCTGCTCTCACAGGACTGAAAACAATATGCATGTTTGGGCAACTTACTGAACCAGAAATGAATAGGTCTGACAATTCTGAGGAGAAAAACACAAAGACAAAAGTACGTATATTAGTTAAGAACATCTAATTGGGACATTCTCTCAAAAGTTGACAAGTGCTTAAGGGTGGCCATTCCATACAGTTACTGTGAGTTTTCTTTTCAGTGGGGAGTATAGGCAGGGTAAGTAGAAACTCAAAAGAAGAAGAAAGATAAAAATAAATGTCAGGAGAGATGAATCAGAGGGGACGTTTTCAGCTTCTACCAAAGACTAAAGCCCTGAAAACAAGCTGAGTGCTAAGTGCTCAGAGGCATTCTGTTTGTAAAGTCTAAGCACTGGATTTATCCCAGCAATGGGGCAAAGATCAATAAATGTGTTACAGAAAAAGAAAATTACACATCTGAAAATGACAAACATAACTGCAAAGTTTTTAAAAAGTCAAGGATTTGCAGTGCAGCGCTCACTTCAGCAGCACACATCTTAAAACTGGAGTAGTACAGACAAATGGATGGTCCCTGAGCATAAGAATAATGCCCAAATGTGTGAAACATTCTATATTGCTAAAATCGACCTAACTCCAGGCTAAAAAAAGGTTGTTAATAAATTGACTATGACAGTAAACTGACATAGTTCACTTTCAAAAAATAAGGAAGAGGAATTTGCAATGCAGATAAATGGTAGCTAACTTCTATACCTGCAACTATTAAAATCAACAATATAACTACTTATAAAAATTAAGGTTTGGGCTATAGCTTAGTGGTAGAGCATTAGCCTGGCATGTATAAGGTCCTAGGTTCAACTCCAGTACCTCAACAATAACAATAAATATTAATATGCAATTTTATATTTAATGATTAATGCTACTAAAATAAATTTTATTAGTCACAAATAAACATGAGTATTAAATATATTAGTCAAAACAATTTAATAAATTAATTGTTAATAAATTAATATTTAATGTAATTATAGCTGATAATGGCTATTATTTATATTAAAGATAAGCTTATAATATTTATAATTATTTGTTATTATAAATCATAGTAAAGGTATGGTAAACAAGAATCCTCATAGAATGATTATTGAAACTTTATTCCAAGAGTAAATAAACTAATAAATCTACTTCAAAAATGCAAATTGTATATAATTGGAGATGTTGAAACAGTATGCCAGCACAAAATTATTCTTTTCACTTTATGGAAGAATTATCTTTAAGAAATATACTGCCCACCACAATTCTTCACAAACCTCAGAAGAATGAACAACACTCAAATTCATATGGAAAAACAAAAAACCCAGAAAAGCCCAAACAACAATAAAAGATCATCTGAGGGGCATCAACATCCCTGACTTCGAGAACTATGATAGATCTATAGTAATGAAAACACCTTGGAATTGGCATAAAAACACAAAGGTGGACCAATGGAATCAAATCGAAGACCCTGACATCAACCCACACACCTATGAACACCTAATTTTTGACAAAGAAGCCAAAAATATAAAATGGAAAAAAGAAACTACATTAAACAAATAGTGCTGGTATAACTGGCATAGAAGAATGAAAATAGCTCTATTCTCTATCGCCATGCACAAAACTAAAGTCACATGGATCAAAGACCTCAACATAAATTCATCCACACTGAACCTCATAGAGAGACAATGGGAAATACATTTGAATGAACAGGCACAGTAGCAAAGACTCTTGAGAGTAACAAATAATAAATAGGACCTCCTGAAACTGAGATGCTTCTGCAAAGCAAAGAACACGATCAACAAGACAAAAACAAGACAAAAGGGCTCCCTACAGAATCAGAAAAGAACTTTACCAACCCCATATCTAACAGAGGGCTGATCTACAAATATACACAGAACTCAAGAAACTAGACATCAAACAACCAATTTAAAAAATCGGGTACATATCTAAACAGAGAATTCTCAACAGAACAATCTCAAATTGCAGAAAGACACTCAAGGAAATGCTCAACATCCTTAGTCACCAGGGAAATGCAAAAAAAAAAAAAAAAAAAAAAAAGACACTCAGATTCCATCTTAAACTGATCAGAATGGCTAAAATAAAAGTCACCAATGATAGTTTATGCTGGAGAGGATGTGGAGAAAGGGGAACATTATTCCATTGCTGGTGGGAGTGCAAATTTGTACAGCTGCTGTGGAAATCAGTATAGCAATTTATCAGAAAATTGGGGATCAACCCACCTCAAGACCCTGTAATACCACTATTGGGCATATACCCAAAGGAGGTACATTTACACCACAAGGACATTTGCTCAACATTATTTGTAATAGCCAGATCTAGGAAACAGCCTAGACACCCCTCAACTGAAAAAATGGATAAAGAAAATGTGGTATATTTTCACACTTAAGTACTACTCAGAGGTTTTTGGTTTTTTTTTTTTTTTTTAAATGATATCCTAAAACTCACAGGCAAATGGGCAGGACTAGAAAAGACCATCCTATAATGAGATTGATGACTACCTTATGTGCCATCCTAGAGCCTTCATCCAGTAGTTAATGGAAGCAGAAGCAGATACCCTCAGCTAAACACTGAGCTGAACTCCTGGAATCCAGTTGGAGAAAGGGAGGAGTGATGAACAAAGGGTTTAAGACTAGGCTGGAGAAACCCACAGAACAAGGGGGAACACATTGACTCCACTCTGATAACTGGCAAACCAGTATAGGACCAACCCAGACCCCCTGAATGTGGGTGTTAGTTGGGAGGACTGGGCAGTCTATGGGGCCTCTGATAATGGATCAGCATTTATCCCTAGTATACGAATGGACTTTGGGAGCCCATTCCACATAGAGAGATATTCTCTCAGCCTAGACACATGGGTGAGGGCCTAGGCCCTGCTCCAAATGATATGACAGACTTTGAAGACTTCCCATGGAAGGCATCACCCTCCCTAGGGAGCAGAAAGGGGATGGGATAGGGATTGGTGAGGGAGACAGGGGAGGACAGGAGGGTGCAGGATCTGGGATTGACATGGAAAACAAGCTTGTTTCCATTTTAATTTTTTTAAAAAAATATCAAAAACAAACAAGCAAACAAACAAAAAAAACATCCTAAGTGAGGTAACCCAAAACCAGAAAGACAAAGTATGTACTCACTCATAAGTGGATACCAGACAGAAAGCAAAAGATACCCAACCTACAATCCACAACCCCAGAGAAGCATGAATCCTCTTCCAGAAACAGATGGAAGCAGATGCAGAAATCTACAAATAACCAATGGGCCAAGCTCCTGAAGTACAATCGAAGTGAGGGAGGAGCAGTAATATGAACAAAGGAGTCAAGACCATGATGGGGAAACCTACAGAATCCGCTGACCCAAGCTAGTGAGAGATCATTGACTTGGGTCTGACAAATGGGGAACCTGCATAAGACCGAACTAGACTCGCATAATATAGGTGACAATGGTGTGACTGGGACAATGTATGAGGCCACTGGCAGTGGGTCCAAGATCTAACTCTAATGCACAAACTCTTTTAGTGGAGCCCATTCTATATGGAGAGATACCATGCCTAGCCTAGACACAGGGTGTGGGGGTGGAGTGGTGCCTTGGTCCTGCCTCAACAAGATGATGGGACAGACCTAGTAGACTTCCTAGGGGAGGCCTTACCCTCTCTGAGGAGTAGATAGGGGGCGGGAATGAGAAGAATGGGAGGAGAGGAGGGAGAACTGGAATTGGAATAATTTAATAATTAACAAAAATGCAAAAGGAAATACAATGATATGCTTTCTCCTTACATTACACTGGTATAGCACTTGAGTATGCAGAGACAGGAGGATCAGGAACTATGGTCATTCTCAGCTAGACTAAATAGACCCTACAAGGCCACTCTGGACTAATGGAGAACCTACTCCAAATAAATGTAAATCTCAAAAAGGTACCTACCACTACTAGGACACAGGCTAAAAACCTATTGACCTATGTAGGCCAGTACCCCCAGAAGCAGGTTCTGCTACCATTGTTAGTTTATGGAAACTATGGTACACAGAGAAAACAGTAACCAAGGGTATCAAGATGACCAAAGAGTAACAATGTTTGCCAACATCCCTGGTCCATCACTGTCTAATCTCACAAGGATGGAGACATGCTAGGCAAGTAGCCTACTAGTGAGCACTATCTACACTGCTCCTAAATTTTTTAAATTTCAATACAGAGTATCACTAAACAGTTCAAGCTGGTCTTCAACTCATTCTGTAGCACAGGCAAGCCTTAAATTATAACCCTTTCTACCTCAGACTTTGAAGTAGCTATATTGCAGGCTTATACTACCAGGCCTATACCAACATGCCTGTACCACCATGATTGAACCACCAGGCCTGAAGAGACAGGCCAGTACTACTACACCTGAACCACCAGACCTATACCAAAAAGCCTGAACCACCAAGTCTGTAGCACCACGCCTGAATGACCAGGTATGAACCACCAAGCCCAAACCACCACACCTGTCCTACAAGGCCTGAACCATCATGCATGAACCAACATGCCTCAACCAACAGGACTATACTACCATGCCTGTATCACCAGGCCTGAAGCAACAGACCTGAACCATGAGATCTGTACCAAGAAGCCTGAACAACCAGGCCTGTACCACCAGCAGTGTACCACCAGGTCTGAACCACCAGGCCTATACCACTACGTCTGAACCATCAGGCCTGTACCACCAGGCCTGAAGCATTAGGTCTCTACTACTATGCCTGAACAATCAGGCCTGAAACACCAGGGCTGTACAACCACAACTGTACCACCAAGCCTGAACCAATAAAACTATACCATCAAGCCTGAATCACCAGGCCTGAACAATCAAGCCTGAACCACCAGGCCTAAACCAACAGGCCTGAATCACCACACCTGTACCACAAGGCATGAACCACTAGGCCTGAACAAACACGCCTGTACCACCACACCTGACCACCAGACCTGTACCAAGAAGCCTGTCCCACCAGGTCTGTACTACCACACCTGAACGACAAGGCCTGAACCACCACACATGAACCACCAAGTCTGAACCAACAGGCCTGTACCACCAGGTCTGAACCATCAGGCCTCTACTACCAGAACTGAACCAGGAGGCCTGAATGACCATTCCTGTACTACCAGGCCTGAACCACCTAGGGATGAACCATCAGGCCTATACCACTACATGTGAACCATCAGGCCTGAACCACAAGGCCTAAACAAGCAGCCCTGACCACCACGCCTGAATGACCTGGCCTGTACCACTGGGCCTAAACAACCAGGCCTGAACCACCATGCCTGAAACACCAGGTGTGAAGTGAGATACCACACCTGAAACAGCAGGACTGTACCACCAAGCCTGTACAACCAGGCCTAAACCACCAGGCCAGTATAGCCACGCCTGAACCAACAAGCCTGAAATAACATGCCTGAACCACAATGCCTGAACCACCAGGCCTTTACCACCAGGCCTGTACAACCAGACCTGAACCATCAGGCCTGAACAACAAGACTTGAACCACAACTCCTGAACAACCAGGCCTGTACTACAGGACCTGAACTACCAGGCCTGAAACACAACACCTGAATCACCAGCCCTGTACTACCAGGCCAGTACAACCAGAGCTGAACCACGAGGCATGAACCACCAGGCATGTACCACCACTCCTGAACCAACAGACTTTTACCACTACACCTGTACCACCAGGACTATACCACCATGCCAGAAACACCACAACTGACACACCACACTTGAACTACCACCACGCCTGAACGACCACACCTAAAACACCAAACACCATGTCTGAACCATCATGACTATATGACCAGACCTGAACCTCCAGGTCTGAAACAACAGAACTATACCATCACCCCTCTACCACGACACATGAACCACCAGGCCTCTACTACCAGAACTGAACCACCAGGCCTGAATGACCAGTCCTGAACCACCAGGCCTATAACATCAGACCTGTACCACGAGGCCTGGACCAGAAGGTCTGTACCACTAGGCCTGAACCATGAGGCCTGTAACACCACACATGAACCACAAGGGCTGTACAACCAGGCCTGAACCACCAGACCTGAACTAGAATGCCTGACCACCAGGCCTGAACAACCAAGTCTGAACCACCAGGCCTGAGACACCACGCCTGAACCAAGCCTATCCAACCAGGCCTGTACCATCACACCTGATCCAAGAGGCCTGACACCATGCTTGAACCACCATGCCTGAATGACCAGGCCTGTACTACCAGAACTGAACAATGAGGCCTGAATGAACAGGACTGAACTACTACACCTGAACCATCAGGACTGAACCTCTAAGTATGTACCACCAGGGCTGTAAGACCAGACCCAAACCACCACGCCTAAACAACCATGCCTGACCACCAGGCCTGAACCTGCAGGCATGTGCCATAGGTCCTAAACAACCAGACTTAAACCAACATGCCTGTACCACTACGTCTGAACTATCAGGCCTGAGACACCACACCTTGAGACACTGCACTAGCACCAGGCCTGAACCACAACGACTGAATGACCAGGACTGTATCAACAGGCCTTCACAACCAGGTCTAAACCACCAGGCTTGAACAGCAAGACCTGTTCCAGCACCCCTGAACAACCAGGCCAGTACTATGAGGCCTGAACTACCATGTCTTTACCAACACGTCTGAACCACTAGGCCTGTACCAACAGGCCTATATAACCAGGCCTGAACCACGAAGCCTGAACCACAGGACTATACCATCACACCTGAACAAGCAGACCTGAAACAGCAGGCCTATACCACTGGGCCTGAACAACCAGGACTGAACCGTCACACCTGACCCAACAGGCCTGAATAATCAGGTCTGTACTATTATGCCTGAAACACCAGGCCTGTACCACCATGCCTGAACCACTAGGACTGAACCACCAGGCATGTACCATCATGCCTGACCACCTGGTCTTTACTACCAGAACTGAACCAGGAGGCCTGAATGACCAGAACTGAACCAGGAGGCCTGAATGACCAGTCCTGTACTACCAGTCCTGAAACACTAGGCCTATACCAGCAGAAATATACCACTATGCCTGAACCACCAGGCCTACACCACTTTCCCTCTACCAGAACACATGAACCACCAGGCCTCTACTACCAATATGGAACCAGGAGACCCAAATGATAAGTATTGCATTACCAGGCCTGTACTACCAGGCCTGAAACACCAGGCATATACCACTGGGCCTGAATAACCAAGCCTGAACCACCATGCTTCCACTACAAGAACTGAACCAGGAGGCCTGAATTACCAGTCCTGAACCAGCAGGCCTAGACCACCAGGACTGAATCACCAGACCTGTAACACCATGCCTGAACCACCAGACCAGAACCATCAGGCCTATACCACTATGCCTAAACCATCAGGCCTGCACCACAAGGTATGAACCACCAGGGCTATACAACCAGCCATGAACCATGAGGCCTGACCACCAAGCCTGAACGATCTGGCCTGTACCACCGGGCCTGAAGCCTGAAACACCATGCCTGTACCCCCATGCCTGAACAACCATGCCTGTACCACCACACCTGTATCTCTATACCTGTACTACCATAACTGAAAAAGGATGCCTGAATGACCAGGCCTGTACCACCATGCCTGAATCACCAGGTCTGAACCAACAGGCCTGAACAAACATGCCATTGACATCAGGCCTGTACCACTAGGCCTGAACCACTGCATGTAAACCACCAGGCCTGTATACCTGGCCTGAACCACCAGGACTGTACCACCATGCCTGAATAACCAGGCCTGTACTACCAGAACTGAACAAGGAGTCTTGAACCATCAGGACTGTACCACCAAGCCTGAACCACCAGATCAGAACCAACAGGTCTGAACCAACAGGCCTGAACAAACATGCCTGTACCATGAGGCCTGAACATGGCCTGAACCAGAAGGCCTGTACCACCACGTGTGAACCACCAGGCCTATACTACCAGGCCTGAATCACCAGGCTTGCACCACCACGCCTGAAATGCCAGACCTGTAACACCACCCCTTTACCACTATACCTGAACCACCAGGCATGTACTACAAGGCCTGAACCTGTTTAGGCCTGTACTATCATGCCTGACCCAACAAGCCTGAAACACCAGACATGAACAACCAGGCCTGTACTACGAGGCTTGAACCACCAGGACAGAAACACCAGGCCTGTACAACCAGGCCTGAACATCTAGGCCTGAAGCACAGGCCTGTACCACCACGCCTAAACAACCAGTAGTGAACCACCAGGCATATAAGAAAGACCATATCTGAACCAACAAACTTGTACCACCCCGCCTGTACTAGCATGCCAGAAACAGCATGCTAGTTCTGTACTACCTATACTACCACACCTGAACCACTGGCCAGAGCTACCAGGGTTGTACCACGAAGCCTGAACTACTAGGACAGTACCACCAAACCTGTAAAACCAGGCCTAAACCATCAGACCTGTATGATGAGGCCTGAATAACCATGCCTACACCATCAGACCTGTACCAGCATCCCTCTACCACGACGCATGAACCACCAGGCCTCTACCTACCACTATACCTAAACCATCAGGACTGAACCACCAGACCTGAATCACCATGCCTGAATGACCATGCTTAACTGCCAGGCCTGATCCTGCGGGCCTGTACCACTGGGCCTGAAGAACCAGGCCTGTACCACTAGGCTGAACTATCAGACCTGTAACCCCAGGCGTGAACCATCAGGCCAGAACTACCAACCTGTACCACCAGACCTCTTCTATCAGAACTGAACCAGGAGGCCTGAATGACCATCCCTGTACTGCCAGGCCTGAACCACCAGGGCTAAACCACCAGGCCTGAATGACCAGGCCTGTACTACCAGGCCAGAACAACCATGCCTGAATCAGCAACCCTCTACTACCAGGTCAGAACCACCATGCCTAATCCATCAGGCCTGAACTGCCACACCTGTACCACCAGGCCTGTGCCACCACCCCTAAACCACCAGGCCTGAAACATCAGGAATGAACCACCAGCCTGTACCACCAGGCCTGAACTAGCAGGCCTGTAACACCAGGCCTGAATCACCACCCCTAAACCACCAAGCCTGTACTGCCATACCTTAATCACCAGGCCTATACTACCATACTTGAACTACCAGGCATCTACTACCAGAAATGAATCAGACACCTGAATGACCATTCCTGTACTACCAGACCTGATCCACCAGAACTGAACCACCAGGCCTGTATCACCAACCTGAAATACCACACCTGTACAACTACTACTGGACAAGCATGACAGAACCAAAGGGCCTGTATGAACAGGCCTGCAACACCATGCCTAAACCACCAGGCCTGAACTACCAGGACTGAACTACCAGGCCTCTATTACCAGAACTGATTCAAGAGGCCTGAATGACCAGTCTTGTACTACCACACCGGAACCACAACTCCTGAACTAACAGAACTGTACCACCAGGCATTTACAACCAGGTCTAAACCACCAGGCCTGAACAACAAGGCCTGAAACACCAGACCTGGACATCCAGGTCTGAACCATCAGGCCTGAACAACCAACCTGTAGCACCAGGCCTCTACTACCAGAACTGAACCAGGAGGCCTGAATGACCAGTCCTGAACTACGATGCCTGATTACCAGGACTGTACCACCAGGCCTGAACCACCACCACTCTACCACGAAGCATGAACCACCAGGCCTGTACTAATATGCCTGAATCACCAGGCCTCCATGACCATAAATGAACCAGGAGGACTGAATGACCAGTCCTGTATAACCAGGCCTGAATCACCAGGCCAAACCAAAAAGCCAGAACAAGCAGGCCTGTGCACGAGGCCTGAAACACCACACCTAAAAACTACCAGGCCTGAACCACTAGGCCTCTACTACCCGAACTGAACCAAGAGGCCTGAATGACCATTCCTGTACTACCAGGCCGGAAACACCAGGACTGAACAACCAGGCCTGTACCACCACACCTGACCCACAACAACAAAACTAACCAGGTGTTTACAACCAGGTATGAACCACCAGGCCTGAACAACAAGGCCTGAAACAAAAGGCCAGTATAACCACGCGTGAACCACAAGGTCTGATCCACCAAGACTGAACGACCAGGCCTGCACCACCACGCCTGAAACACCAGGACTCTACCACCAGAACTGAACCAGGAAGCCTGAATGAGCAGTCCCGTAGTACCAGGCCTGAACCAGCAGGCCTGAACCAGCAGAGCTATACCACTTCCCCTCTACCAAAACACATGAACCACCAGGCCTCTACTACCAAAACTGAACCAGGAGGCCTGATGACCAGGCCTGTACTACCAGGCTGGAACCACCACCCCTAAACCACCAAGCCTTTACTGCCACACCTTAATCATCCGGCCTGTACCACCTAGCAGGAACCACCGTGCCTGAACCACCAGGTCAGTACCACACCCCTGTAAAAAGAGGTCTGAACCACCAGGCCTGAATGACCATGCCTGACCACCAGTCCTGAACCACCAGGCCTATACCACCATGCTGGAAACACCAGACCTATACCAATCCCCCTCTACCAGGACACATGAAGTACCAGGCTTCTGCTACCAAAACTGACCCAGGAGGCCTGAATGACCAGTCCTGAACTATGAGGCCTAAACCACCAGGACTAAACAACAAGGCCTGTACCACTAGGCCTGAACCACAATATCAAACTAATAGGTGTTTACAACCAAGTCTGAACCTCCAGGCCAGAAAAGGAAGGCCTGAAACACCTTGAACAACCAGGCTTCTACTACTAAAACTGCACCAAGGGGCCTGAATGACCAGTCCTGAACTACGAGGCCTGACCACCAGGACTGAACCAACAGGCCTGTAGCACTACCAGTCTACCACAAAGCATGAACCACCAACCTGTACTAATACACCTGAACCACTAGGCCTCTATGGCCATAAATGAACCAGAAGGCCCTAGTGACCAGTCCTGTACTACCAGGCCAGAACCACCAGGAGTGAACCACCAGGCCTAAACAACAAGGCCTGTACCACCAGGCTTGTACCACCAAGCCTGAACTACCAGGTCTTAAGCTCCAAGCATGTACCACCATGCCTGAATCCTCTGACCTGAACCGCCAGGCCTGAACCACCAGGCCTGAACAAAAAGGCCTGAGTCACCAGGCCTGAACCGCCAGGTGTGTACCACCATTCCTGTACCAAGCATGAACCACTAGGCCTGCTCTTACTCAGTCATGTTGTATTATAGAGAATTGTACCCTGACAAAATCAGGCACTTGCTCATTTGTTCAACAGATACCAATGTTAAGAACACACAGCTAGTCACTGTTCTGAATGGTGAGCGAGGAGCAAGCAAAGCAACTATGGTACAGCCCTTAGGTATAATACTTTATAATGTGCGACACTGACATTAGATGGTTTTTGTCACATTTGGAAGAATCTGTTCAAGTCTTTGTCAATTTAGGATTCATTTTTATTACTGTTCAATTATATGTGTGTGTGTGTGTGGGGGGGGTGTTTGTGTATGTGCAGGTGTTCAGGGAGGATGAAGGCATCTGATCCCCTGGATCCAAGGTCAGTTTTGGGAAGAATCCTCTGCAAGAGCACTACTAGGTCTAAACTGCTGAACCATCTCTCCAGCCCCTCGTGTTTTTTTTTTTTTTTTTCCTACCATTAAGTAACAGAGTTGTTATACATGTCAGGGGTGCTCAATGTGATTTCATTTTCTTCAGATTGTTAAAAATAATAATGTGCATACTCATCTCTGCTTGTTTAAAATATACCCATATGGATGGGGAAAAAAAATCTCTGATGGAAAAAAAATACTCTTCTGACTGTGTACCCCAGCAGTTCCCACATATGTGATTTTGGACCAAGCAGATATATGCATTAAAAAGATATTTAAAAAAAATTCAGCAGTACATAAGGCCAGTTAGAGGGAAGTAAATCTTCATAAAGTCATCAAGCAGACTGTAAAGGTATTGTTTTGTGGGAAATAAACCACTATACAAATTTAAAAAAAAAAAAATCCCTGAATGAATCAGGTATCATAAACTATAAATAGTGAGCACTAGGGGATGGTGGGTAAGAATTGTTTTCATTATTACCCTCTACAAATAGTTAAATGAAAGAACAAGGATGCTTATAAAGGTCCTGAAATCTAATGACAAGTTGAAGAAAAGAATGACTTTCAGAGAAGCCAGAATACAAGTAGCTAGGGTGTCTAGAATGCCCAACAGGAAAAAGAAAAAAAGAAAAAAGCGCCTACTTGAAACAGCAAAGATTCATCCACTGGCAAGCAAAAACCAAACAAAAGAGGAGCTGGTAGAGGAAAAGTAATTTAGAAACATTTTTTTTTAATGCAAAGGGCGGGGTGGAGCAGGCAGGATTTCAATATCGCGTTAACACTGCCATCTAGCGGCCATCCAACTTTACTCACCCACACGGGATTGGAAATTTTTCCGCTGTTTTTTACTAAACATATGTAGAAATGAAGGCCGGGGAAGGTAAACACAATGCAGAAGACGGCTGAAGTCAATCGTACTTGCCTGAGAGAGAGCGGCGAACCGTCTCCGCGAAGAAAGCCTGTATGCCCATCCTCGCCCTAATGAAGCAGACGTCCCTCCCCCACCGGAAGGAAGCTGTCAGGCGTGGTCTAGGATTGGCTAATTCTGAGCTTGTGCAGTGATGTCAATGAGGTCGCTGCCAGTCTCCCTAAGGGTTGCCCGGATGTTCCTTCAGATGCCTTCCCTAGGCCAAGGCTCAAAACTAGACTGCCTGGGTGGCCCTAGGTTTAAGCCTAGAGCCAGGTCTCCAGGACGCGGTCCTCCCACTCAGCCCAGCTTTGAATAACTGTTTTCTTCCAAGCCCTCACCCGCTGAGAGCTTTTGGATGATTTTGGACTTTTGGCATGATTTAACCTATACCCTAAAAACTCAGAAAAAAAAATTACATCCTTTACCAAAGGAAGGTATATTTTGAAGAGTATTGTACACAAATAATCTGATTTTTTTTTCTTTCGTTTTTGTTTGTATGTTTGTGTTTGAGCCAGGGTGCCCTGTAATCCAAGCTGGTCCCGATCTTGCTACTTTTTCATTTGAACTGTAATCCTCATGACTCCACCTCCAGAATGCTGAGATTACAGGTCGTTCGGCACCAAATTTGACAATTGAAATAAATTCTTATTGACAGTTGCTTTAGAACCAGGACTTATATTTGGATGTGCAGTTTATTAAGTTTTACTTCTAGGGTTTTATAATAGAGAAGCCAACCTTGAGGTCAGGGCTCAAGAGAACTTTTCTTCCAATCATGGTCATTCCAGCCTTTTCTATTTTCCTGAAGTAAAGTCCCTTTGTTTTCTGGGTAGGCTGTTTACTTAACTATAGTGACTAGAATCCAGATGGAGTAGCATCCAGGCAACAGAGATCCCTGTGTCAGGCCTAGTAACTCTTCCTTGCATTGCACTTTTTTTTCCTCTAAAGTGTCTTTTATTTAAGCGAAGAGTATTGTGGTGAAATTTCATGAAAAGAATCTGTCTGGTTGTGTTTATGCCTGCAGAGACAGGTGAACCAATTGGAATTTCACTATTACAGGAAGATTAGACTTTTGCAAGTTCAGACTCTCATTGCTTTCTCATGGGCTAGTTTTAGCCTTCCTTGCCCTACTCTGTGGCTCAAGTAACACCTCGTGATAATAAATAAAAGCCTGTTAGAAGGTTGGCACTAACATTCTGGAATAATAAATAAAAATCTCTTAGAAACTATTAACTTAGAACTAGTATCCTATGATAATAAATAAAAACCCCTTAGAAGCTATTACTTTAGCAGAGTACTGCCTTCTGCCAATCTCAGAGCTAAGAATGCCATCAGATAGCATCTTAGGCTTATCAAACAGGCCTATCTTGTACACACCTCTTTGGTGTACCCATCAACTTATTTTAAACTTGCCTTGATTTTTGAGTTTCTTTGTTCTGTAAAACTGTTTCTTTAAAAACCCTCTGTGAGATACTCTCTCAGCCCAGATCAAAGGCCCTCCCACAAATGATGTGACAGACTTTGATGATTCCCCATGAGAGGCCTCACCCTCCCTGGGAAGTGGATGGGTGTGATGGGGGGGGCATGGAAGGATGGGAGGGAGAGGGTTCTGGAATAGATAAGTGAAATAAGATTTTTCTAAATAAAAAGCAAATTTTTAAAGGAAAAATAAAATAAAATAAAAACAAACCCTCTGTGTAATTGCTTCTTTGTTGGAACATGGATTGAGGTTGACCAAAATCTGTGCTCCTGGGCTAAGAATGGCTCCGGAAGAAACAATGTCTGGTTCCCTTTAGGATAAAAGCTGTGGTTTTGATGTTAATGTTACAAAATCCACTGACCTACATGCTCTCTAGACTTTCATCTACTTGGTGTCCAAGACAGGAAAGGTAAAATGTGAGTTAAAGGAAGTTAGAAAATGAGTAAACTTGGCCTTCCTTAAAAGAAGCATGCACCCACAGGTTGTAAGTACTAAAGCAAGCCTTAAGAGATTATTTGTAAACAAAAAAGTCATCTTTTTCAAACTAATTTATTAGCTGAGTGTGGTAGCACACACGTTTAACCCCAGCACTTGGGAAGCAGAGGCAGATGGATTTTCTAGAATTTGAGGCTAGTCTGGTCTACACAGTGAGTTTCAAGCCAACCACAACTGTATAGTGAGACTTTGTCTCAAAATTAAAATAAGTGAATAAAAGATAAAGCTAACTTATTGCTGCTACTTTATTACATAATGTAACCCATGTTCTACCTAAACCATATAGGACTATATGGAGTACATAATCACTGAAAACTAACCTCTGGGGACATTGTCCTTGTATTCACTTTCAGGTGAGTGGATTTTTAATGATAAAACTTTATCAAATAGCATATGGGGCTTTTATCTCTATGTAATCCCCACTGGCATCTTACATTCTATTACTGTGTTACAGTGTTAGAAGCTAGAAGGGAACCCCTAACTCACCCTAAAACTAAGATTCCAGAGTTTGTGTTTTTTTCTATTTAAAAAAAAAAGTGAGTATGTGCTTCTAAGAATCAAAGCTGATGAAGGGAAGGAACACCAAAGCACATGTCAGGGGGAAGACTCACATGTCCAATTCTCAGTGGTTTCCAGAAGGGGGATCCGTTTAATGAGTCATATCTTAAAATCTTAGAGGTGACAATTTCTTCAGACCTATCCAAGCCAATGCACCACAGTGCCAAAGGCAAAATGAGACTTGCATTTGTGAGCTGTTATTTCATGCTCTCTACCACCACCACCACCCTGAGTCCAGCCCTGACCTCTGCGGATGGTGAGGCCAGATGACTACAATTGAAGCAGCATTGGAGTATCCATGTGACACTGGTTAGTTCCAGCTTCCAAACTGTATGATGGGGGACATTGAGAATTTATGGCTGTTACAATGGTCCTTTGAGAGATGTTTTTCTTTACTGCTGTTTATTCATTTCTTATTTTTGATGGTGCTGAAGGTCCAAGCCAGAGCCTGACATGTAATTGCAATTGCACTCCCACAGAGCATACCATTTAAAACTAATAATATACGAACCTTATAAAGTCATTGTTCACAGAGAATATAAAAGTGCATGGGGATTGAAGGTATTAAAAGATAGTAAACCTAAACAACAATTTATATCAAAACAAAAATCACTTCTCAACTTAGCAACACTTACAAGCTCATAGATAAGTGAATGCTACAATGATACAGACACTGGCAAAAGTTCTCTAACAAAAGAACTTGGAAATGTGTGTCTATAGTACTGTTAGACAAATAATAAAAAGATGTTTAGCGTGCTGGAGAGATGGCTCAGTTGACAGCATGGGTTGCTCTTCCAGTACCCATGTGACAGCTCACAACTGTCTGTAACTCCAGTTCCAGGGGATTTGGAAACTTCACATAGACATACACACAGACAAACATAAAAATAAATATAATCTTTTAAAAAATCATCTTGGCTGAAAAGTTGGGCAGGTGCATGCAAACTAGACATGCTTGACTTGTCAATCTCTGTGAGGGAAACTGATGCTAGTTCACCGTGGCCTATCTTCTCAGCTCACTTCTGCAGTACAGGCAGCCTTCCAACTCCTGTTAGGTTTCACCTAAGACTGTTGAAAGTACTTTGCTACCGTGAAACATTTTTTTAAAAAGCCACGCAGTGGTGGTGCATGCCTGTAATCCCAGCACTGGGAAGGCAGAGGCAGGCAGATCCCTGTGAGTTCGATGCCAGCCAGTCTACAAAGCAAGTTCCAGGACAGCCAGAACTGTTATATAGAGAAACCTTGTCTCTACAAAAACAAAACAAACAGGAAGATGTTTTAGGTTTGGAAGAAAGAAAACAAAGGTGACTTACCACCCTGGAGAAGAGGTTTACACGGAGAAAGTATCAGGCCATGGGCAGCCATAATGGGGTACTGAAGGAAAACCTTCAGTTCCAAAGAACAAAGGGACTGTCTTTCTCCTATTGGTTTGGGGTTGAGAAGATATTCCATGCCACATGACCTAACATACATGCAACAAGTTATGAAGACAAGCAAGACACCTGGTAAGAATTAAGGCCACTTTGAACCAGGGTGTCACTGGGGAAATGGGCACTAGGTAAGACTCCACAGAGGACTCCATTTAGTTTGCTGCTCTCTGGGAGAGGGAAAGTCCGTGAGAGCTACAAGGTCACAACCACTGTCTATAACTGTGCCGAGAGAAAGGCTACAGGGAGTGAGGTCGGGTTTGTTGGAGAGAGCAGCTAGAAGGACTGTCACCTAACTTCTCCACATAAAGCAGGTTATCCAAAGTATGGGAATGGTTTGCTAACAGTGTTATAGAGTACCAGGAATGGTGACCCACCCCTTTAATCCCAGCACTCAAGAGGCAGAAGCCAGCCTGGTGTGCATAGCAAGCTCTAGGATAGCCAGGACTACATAGAGAGACTTTGTATAAAAAGAAGAAAAGAAAAAAAAAGGACTGTAGAATTAAAGATATATATATATATATATATATATATATATATATATATATATATATGAGAAACAGTGTAAGAACACTTAAATAAGACGCAGAAGATATATGTCCAAGTAACTGTTCTAATGCTGTGAAGAAATACCATGGCAAGACACAAATCTTGTAGAGGAAAACATTGAATTGGGTCTGGCTTACAGTTTCAGAGGTTTAGTCCATTATTATGGCAGGAAGCATGGCTGCACACATGGGGCTGTAGCAGTAGCTGCATCCTGACCCACAGGCAGAAACAGAGATAGAGAAAAACTGGGCCTGGTATGGGCTTTTGACACCTCAAAGCCCGCCCCAGGGACACTTATGCCAATAAGGCCAAACCACCTGATCCTTACTAAGTAGTGCACCCCCCCCCCATAACTAAGCATTCGAATATATAAGCCTATGAGGGCCATTCTTATTCAAACCACTGCAATATATATTATGGACTATTGACAAATTTGAATTTCAAAAAAATTAAATACCTAATGTCAGATGACAATATACTATCTCAAATGTGAAAAAGGATAATAGTCGCATTACTTTAAAATGGATGTGTATGAATGCTTGAGTTCTGACCTCTGTGGAATATTTGAGCAAACTGTGTAAAGGTGTGTCACTGCTTGACCTTGTCTGCCTAAGGCACTTGATTGGTTCAATAAAGTGTTGAGTGACCAATAGCTAGGCAGGAGAGGTTAGTCAGGACTTCTGGGCAGAGAGGAAATCAGGATGAATCTAGGTGTGCGAGCCTGTAAGTCACAGAGAGAGTCAGACATACATAATGAAAGAGAGGTAAAGATCCACATGGCAGAATATAGGTTAATAGAAACCAGTTCGATTAAGTTGTAAGAGCTAGTTGAGAACAAGCCTAAGCTAAAGACCAAACTTTCATAATTAATGATAAGTCTCTATGTCATTATTTGGGGAACAGCAGTCCCAAAAGAAAGTCTGACAAGAAAGACTGGCTATATCTGACTACTCTTTTTATTTAAACTTCCCTGTGTATTGCAAACTGTCTATGATAGAAAGGAATTGCCAGACGAGGTACAAGTCTATAAACCTAGTACTCACAAAACTCAGCCTGGAGATTGTGAGTGCCAGACCAGTCTCTACAAAAGCAAGACTCTCTCTCTCTCTCTCAACTGAAAAAAAAAACTGGACAGAACAGCTACAAAGTAAGTGAATTGCCTTTCTAGAGTAGATTATAAATAATACGGCAAAGGTCTGAAAAAATGTTCTCAGCTTGCCATGAAAAGTCTCCAAGACCTCTAGCAAAATCAAAGGATCCTTTTTCACAGGACAATGAAGTTGAGTTGCCAAAGGACAGAAAAAGCAACTAAATGTCATCCAGAGATTCAAGCAAAACTGGCTTACCTTTCCATATGTGAACAGTAGAAGGACTTCGATTACTAAAGCCACTATGTTACTTCGGGAGCCAGGATGCCTTTTGCAGATTCTTGGCTTCAGATAAAAGAATTTAAAAACCATACACCTTTAATCCTAGCATTGAGGAGGCAGAGGTAGGTGGTTCGAGGCCAGTGTGGTCTACATACAGAGTGAATTCTAGGACAGCTAGAGCTGTTACACATACAAAAAGAAAATGACAGAAACAACAGACAAGTATTTAAAAACAAGCAATGTGGTGGCCAAGTCTATAATGACAACACTCAGGAGACAGCGAAAACAGGATCCCCAGTTCAAGTCAGTCCTTGGCTCTAAAGCAATTTGAAGAACAGTTGGAGCCACATGAGGCCCTGTCTTAAACAAATTAAGAACAAGCCCAGAAGGAAAACCTAGGCTGATAGAGAAAACAGCAGATGGCCAAGCTGGAGATCTCCAGAATTGAGAGATGGAAAAAAAAAAAAAAAAAAAAAAAAAGGAACTTACATTTTCAAAGTTAGAAATTATGGAAGCAAATAGAAGCAAATGTTTTAGTAATGGCTTGGGGTGGGTGTCTTCAGTGCAATTTCTAGTAGCACATGGTTAATTTTGACATCTACAACTGCTGTCATTAACAATATATGTGTTCCTGGCTGTGGTGGCTCAGGTCTGTAGTCTCAGCATTCTGGAGGCAGAGGCAGGCAGAGCTCTGAGTTCAAGGCCAGCCTGGTCTACAGAGTGAGTTTCAGGACAGACTCCAAAGCTACACAGAGAAACCCTGTCCAAAACAAACAAAAAACACATACAGAAATAACAACAAAAGAGGTGGGGAGACAGCTGAGTGGTTAAGAGCACTGGCTGCTCTTCCAGAGGACCCAGGTTCAATTCCCACAACTGTTTGTAAGTCCAGTTCCAGGGAATCTGACACCCTCATATAGACAAACATGCAGGCAAAAACACCAATGCACATTAAGTAAAAATAAATAATTTTATAAAAGTAAAAAAATATATAATGTAAGTGACCCATTATAATTAACAATGGTGAGGTTGTGAAAACAAGAAATCCCATAGGCTATCACTGTAACACTAATGTGTATTGTGTTTTCAGAGGGTAAATCCACAGTCAAAAGTATTTGGCATTTGAATTCCGTATCCGTTTTAGAATTCTAAGTAACCTGAGGGTTTTTGTTTGTGGTTTTTCTTTATCAATACATAGGCACAGAATGTTCTTTTTCATTTTAAAGAGTAATTGTCTGAGCAATTTATCAGTTTCTTGACTATTCTCCCTAGAGGTGACATGACACATTTCCTAGAAGGAAGACAGAAATTGGAAACTTGAGAGGGCTGTTGTGACTATCCATTACTTTTGTTTGTTTTAAATTTTCTGTGTGAGGGCTTTGTCTGCATATGTGTCTGTGCACCATGTGTATAGTGGTGCCTATGGAGGCTAGAAGAAGGTATTGGGTCCCCTTGGGACTGGTGTTATAGATGGTTTGAGCCACTATGTAGGGGCTGGGAACTAAACCTGGGTCCTCTGGAAGAGCAGCCAGTGCTCTTAACCACTGAGTTAGCTCTCCTTCCCCTTCTGCTGTAACTATTTTTAAAGAATAAATTGTGTGACATTCACTCTAAAACAAAACTATCTTACAAATCTTTGCATACAGAGGGCAGGTACAAGGAACCTAGATAAAATCTCCAGTACTCACAAAGAATACCAGTAATTCCAGCTCTAAGGGTGAGTGTAGAGGAAGGAGAATTGCTGGGGTTTGCTGGCTGCCCACCTGGCCACTGGTCCAGTGAGAGACTCTATTTAAGGGAACGAGGTAGCTAGAGATAGAGTAGGACACATAGCATATTCTTCTACACTTCACATGCACACATAATTGTATACATGAGCACATATACCACCCCAATATCCCCACACACATATACTATCCAGGTAGTAGATAAAGCACATTATACTAGGCCATCTCCCCTCGTGAGGGCACAATCCAAGAGCTATTGGGGTACTTATACAAGCTTACATACCTTGAAGCAGATACTATCAACACCTTAATTTAGTCTTGAAGATAATGGTGCTACACAAATACACAAATATCAAGGCAGTTATGAAGGGTCTCAGAACACTACAAAGAGTGCACCAAAGTGAACTGGTCTCTCTGGCTTGATACACTCTAGAGTACATGTGCTTGCAGAATGAAAGAAATGACATGCTAGGAAGTTACAAAACAGCAACTAATATGTATTTTAAAATTGTTTTATTATTTTATGTGTATGTGTGTTTGGCCTACATGTATGTATATGTACAACATACACACCTGGTATCTGATGGGGACAGCAGAAGGTATCAGATAGCCCAGGGCTGGAGTTACAGATGGTTGTAAGATTCCATGTGGGTGCTGGGAATCAAACCAGGGACCTCTGCAAGAGCAACAAGTGCTCTTAACCACGAAGCTAATCCTCCCAGCCCCAGAAATTGTTTTAGTTGACATAATTTCTTTATTGATTCTTTGGGAAATTCATACCATGCACCCTAATTCTAATCACCTCCCAGTGCCCCCATATTCTCCCTTCACCCCTGTAATGCTCCCCAAAAGAAAATTTAATAAAAATCAAAACAAGCAAGCAAACAAACATAAAATAACCAAACAACAACAAAACCCTTCTTTGCTTCTCCGTCTTTTCCATCTCGCCAACACCTCTCCATTCATCCTGTTGGCATTAAGAGCCACAGTGTTTCATATAGTATATTCTTTTGTTCAATCAGCTTCACTTGAAAGTGTACATTGTAGTGAGTCATTGGTCTGGTTTAAGGCCTCTGGTACACTATCATCACTGGATCCTCACCAAAACTCCTCTGGGTTATCCTGAAGCATCCCTGAGACATAGAGCTCCTATGGGTATTGTTCTACAGGATCAGTCCCTTCATGAGCTCCATGAGGTC
This sequence comes from Phodopus roborovskii, assembly GCF_943737965.1. NCBI lineage: Eukaryota > Metazoa > Chordata > Mammalia > Rodentia > Cricetidae > Phodopus > Phodopus roborovskii. Next base: position 264,538 of record NW_026125906.1, on the reverse strand, counting down.
CTAGATGGGGTGGATGCTAGAGTGAACAAACCAAAGGCCCTGATGTGGGCCAGGGTGGTAGCTGACCTGGTTAGTCTGGGCCACTGGGGCCACCCACCTCAGCCAAGGGATGGAGCCAGCTCTTCTAGGTTTATGACATAAGGATAAGTTCTCCCTTGCCTGTGGTGAGGGATGAGGCCACATCTCTCCAAAGTGCAGGGAGTGGGTTACTAGGGACAGCTCTCTCATGAGGGTTGAGGCCAGCTTTCTTGATGCAGTGACCAGTGAGAGGCATGGCCAGCTTTCCCAGGGCCAGTGAAGGACTGGACCAGCTCAGCCTGGCCCTCTGATTTCATCACCCATGGTTACTAGGGTGATACAGGTCACAGACATCAACTCAGACCCCATGGACACACACATGGCTCTCAGCAGTAGCTCAAGCCTTGAGGACATCCTGGCTGTGAGAATCAGCACTGGCCACTCAGATCAGGATGGCTCTGGTGGCAGCATGGTCCCTGACTCCAACAAGTCCACAGACTGCATACCCAATGTAGGACTTCCATGTGATCTTTGGTGGCAACACAGGGTGTGGTAGGATGTAGCACAAGTTCTAATAGGTCTAATAATGAAAGCCTAGAGTCAGATATAGGGTCAAATGCTGAAAGATCAGAGAGACAAAGGAGCAAACCATACCCACCTCCCCAACTTTCTGGCCTAAAAGAAACTCAGCTCCTTTCTCTTCCTGCCTATATTACTATCTCTGCTCAGCCATCTCACTTCCTATCTGTCTGTATAGACCTCCAGACCTTTATGGTTAGTTAGTGGCTAGCTCTACCCTCTGATCTTCAGACAGCCTATATTTGTTATACAAAAAAAGGTATCACTACACTGCCTCCTTTTCTCTAAAATTAAAAAGGTTGTAACTAATACAAGAAAAGTTACACACAATAAGTACAATAACTATATATACTATATACAGGCAATAAATTTATCAACAATGTCTAGCCCATTAACAATAGTCAAATTCAGAGAAAATACTCCATATCTACCCTATCTTGGTGAGTTCAAAAGATTATACCTAATTCATTTTCTATTCTAACTTGCATTACCAAAACTATATTTTTATGTATCTCAACCTTACATACTTTGTATTTCTCTAGTGAATAGGGAAAAGAAGAACTATAAAGTCTTCAACTCTATCAGAAACCTGAGGAGGAAATAGTATTACCTCAGTAAGCAGGAAATGCAAGCAAGCAACTTCCAAAAACAAAAAAAACCAAAAAAGCAGGAAATGACAGAAACAGCTGGCTGCCTGGAAGTCACACAAGGGTCCTCTGCAACTTTGAGGCATCCATGTTCCGCATATGGGCTTAGCATATCTGACAGACTTTCCTGTGTAGCAGGATATACTGAAGGGCTGTCCCACATTGTCGTGGCAATGTTTAGCAGTCTTCTCTTTTGTGTTTTGCTTGTACAATTTGGATAGCATACTGTCAGCAGTTCAGGCAAGAGGACTTTCTTACCTAGTGGCTTTATTGCCACAAAGAAAATAAACTCCATGTGGAATATCTTTGTTGCCCATCATCTTCTCTGAAGTAGATCAGTGCTGCCAGGAGCAAACATAACTCACTATCATAAAAAAAAGAAGAGAGAAAAGAATGTATGTTATCATCTCAGTAGATGCTGAAAAAGCCTTCAACAAAATCCAACACCCGTTCATGATAAACATCTTGGAGAGATCAGGGATAACAGGAACATACCTAAACATAATAAAAGCAATATACAAAACACCAACAACTAACATAAATTATTTTGGGGTAACTCTAACTAAACAAGTGAAAGACCAGTATGACAAAAATGTAAGTCTTTAAAGGAAGAAATTGAAGATATCAGAAAATGAAAGATCTCTCATGCTCTGGATAGATAAGATGAACGTAGTACAAGTGGCAATCTTACCAAAAACAATCTACAGATTCAATGTAACCCCCACGAAAATCCCAGACAATTCTTCACAGACCTTGAAAGACCAATACTCAACTTTATATAGAAAAACAAAAATTCTAGGATAGCCAAAACAACCCTGTACAATAAAGGAACTTCTGGAGGCATCACCAAGATCTACTATAAAGCTATAGTAATGAAACAGCTTCGTATTGGCACAAAAGCAGATAGACCAATGGAATCAAATTAAAAACCCTGATATCAATCCACACACCTATGAACACCTGGTTTTTCACAAAGAAGATAAACTTGCACAATGGAAAAAAGGAATGCATCTTCAAAAAATTGTGCTGCCACAACCGGATGCTGACAGGCAGAAGACTTCAAATAGATCCATATCTATTGCCATGCACAAAATTTAAGGCCAAATGGATCAAAGACCTCAACATAAATTTAGCCACAATGAACCTCTTAGAAGAGAAAGTGGGAGGTACCCTTGAAGAAATGGTACAGGACACTGCTTCCTGAACATAACACCAGTAGCACAGACACTGAGATCGACAACTAATAAATGGGACATCCTAAAACTGAGAAGCTTCTGTAAGGCAAAGGACACAGTTGACAAGACCAAACAGCAGCCCACAGACTGGGAAAAGATCTTCACCAACCCCACAGCTGACTGAGGGCTGATCTCCAAAATATACAAAGAATTCAAGAAGCTAGTCATCAAAACACTAAATAACCCTATTAAAAAGTGGTGTAGAGAACTGAATAGAAAGCTCTCAATAGAGGAATCCAAAATGTCTGAAAGACACTTAAGAAAATGCTCAACATCCTTAGCCATAAGGGAAAATGTAAATCAAAACAACACCTGCCAGAATGGTTAAAATTAGAAACACCTATGACAGCTTGGCTGGAAAGGATTTGGAGAAAGGGGCACACTCCTCCACTGCTGGTGGGAGTGCAAACTTGAACAGCCATTTTGGAGATCAGTATGGCGGTTCCTCAGGAAAATGGGAATCGGTCTACCACTGGACCCTGCAATTCCACTCTTAGGCATATACCCAAATGATCCACATCCTTGCAACAAAAACATCTGTTCAGCTCTGTTCATAGCAGCATTATTTGTAACTGCAAAACCTGGCAGCAACCTACATGCCCCTCAACTTAAGAATGGATAAAGAAGATGTGGCACATTTACACAACAGAATACTACTCAGCAGGAGGAAAAATAACAATGGAATCTTGAAATTCACAGGCAAATGGATGGAACTTGAAGAAACTACCCTGAGTGAGGTAACCCAGTCACATACATGGTATGTACTCACTCATATATGGAATTTAAACATAGAGCAAAGGATCACCAGCCTATAATTCACACCACCAGAGAAACTAAGATACAAGGATGAACCTAAGAGATTCATACAAGGTCCCTCACAGAAGGGGAAAGGAACAAGATCTCCTGAATATATTGGGAGTGTGGAGGAAGCAGTGGAGAGGGAGTTAGGAGAAAGTGAAGGGGAGGAGAGAAGAACATGTGGGACTATGAGGATTGAGTTGATTTTTGTTTTTCTTCTGTCCCATATCAGGTGGCTCTTCTGACATGAGACAGAGATTTTGGATTTTACTTTAACAAGCATGCTTGGGTTTAGAGGAAAGAACCACACTCCAACTCCAAAGCCTGCTTTAATTTTTTTTTTTCTGGTCTGGAACTACAAAAACATCATTTGCATTATATGGGAAGATTTATGAAATTTTATCCTGTTGGAGATATAATCTACTAATAGTCCTATTCATTCTTTTTCTGGGGACTCTTTTGTCTGTATGCTTTGTCCTTTTTTTTTTTTTTTTTTTTTTTTTTTTTTTTCAGATGTCTCATTTGCCGCATGGTCTTCATATTCCTTAGCTGGATGCCTTCATTCTCCTGAAAAGTCAAAAGCAAAAACCCTTCTCCAACCCTAACTTTGAGCGGGGTTCCATCATGGCAAGGTATACCTGATACAATGAAAAAGCATTTGTTAGGTTTAAAGTAAATTTAGATTGAATGGCCATGCTGTTTGATTAGACCCTGGCTGGATGAGGGCCACATACCCAGACATGGCTCTCAGCTGTAGCTCTGGCCCAGATGTAAGCATGGCATCAGTTAGCAGCACAGGCCCCCTCAGATCTGTATGGCCCTAGCTGCCGCACAGCTCTGATACCAACCTGAACTCAAGTAACTCATCTGACCCCAGGTATCCACATGGCCTTCAGTGGCAACAAAAGCCAGAGGCATCAGTCTAGACCATAGCTGCTATAGTGCCACAGACCAAGAATTGGCCTTCAGTAGCAGCCCAGGCCTGGATAACTCCATGGCCCCGGGTGGCAGCACAGGAAACTCAGATCTGTATGGCCCCTGGCTGCAGCATGGCCCCCATACTCCAACATGGCCACATGTTTTGGCTCAGACCCCAGGCCACTGAGTGGCCCCTGGTGATAATATGGGCTACAGACTTCAGCACAGATCCTGGATGCAGTAGGACCACTGACCCAGACATGGTCCCCTGGATGTCACTATTGCCCCGGGGGACAGCACAGGCCACCCAGATTAGCATGACCCCAGTAGCATTGGGGCCCTGGGACACCAAAATGACCCTAGACACCAACATAGCCCCAACTGGCAGCCCAGACCCCAGGAATCTGCATAGTCCTCAATGGCAACAGGAGCCATGGACATAAGCATAGGCTCTGGCTACAATAGGGTCACAGACCCAGATATTCTTTTAAAATAATTCGAATGTGGTATTTAGGGCTCATAAGCAAGTATCAAATGGGCTTATAAAGGTCAATTCTATAGCTACTTGGAACGGCTGTGTATGCTTTGGTCTGGTTTATTCATCCAGGAAGGAGTGAATGTGAGGTAGTTCTGTCATAGCCTCTGTCAACCTGTGATGAGCCAGCACTGGGAGATGCCCACAGCAGACACCATGACATTATGGGAGCCAAGAAATGGGTTTTGTCTATCACACGTGAACAGTTCATGAAAGGACTCTCTGGAGCCTGTTTCCCTATGAACTACAGGTGAAGAGGGATCCTTAGGCAGGATGTCAAGACACCTAAAATGCTAAGGACTGGACCTCCCTGGTAGTCAGTGGAGACAATGGCTATGAACTGAGATTCTGAAAGAATGAGACCTTGTATTGGCACTGATGCTGAAAGATACTAGTTGTAGAGCAAGGATGTAAGAAAGGTTAAAAAAATAGTTCTTGCAAGCAGAATATAAAAAATCACCAAGAATGGACATGGACATGGGTGGAAAGATCAGGAATTATGAAAACAAGAAAGGTTATTATGGTGATGGGGTTAGTGTTTATATGCTAAGCTGATCTTGCTAAATAGGGCTAGTTACTGAATCATCAAACCTTTGTGGAATAACTGAAGGCTCTAAATGTACAGCCAAGATAAAGCCAGAGTATGAAAGAAGTTTCTCACAGGTCTTGGCCCACAACAAGGAAATAGGCCCCCAACTCTGGAACAAATGGTTCCAGATGAACAGCCCTGTCTGGGTCACACCTGGCCAATGGACAGTCTGGGGTCTTTTCAAGTCATTCTGTGGTTTATCCTTTAAAGAACAGGTCACACCTGGGTGATCTCTCAAACATGAGATCATACTTTGTAATCAATCACCTTGGGCCCCATGCATGTATGCTGATTGCGGTCTTTCTCTATAAAAAGGACCTGAACCCTTTGAGGGGAGTGCAGCTTTCCCCGATGAGGGACAGAGAAAGTGAAACTGTCCTTCAAGGCTATGCTGACACCCGAGTGCACTCGTTCAATAAACACCTCTTGCTTGTTGCAGCTCCTGGTTTTGGTGTTTGTGTCGCGGGGCTCTCCCATTGGCTCATCAGGACACCAGAATTAGGGTCTTAACAATGCCACTGAAGGATGAGTTCATTTCTAGTCTTAGGAATCATTTTGAAAGACTGGACAATTTTTCCTCTAATGTGTCAAAATCATTTAATAACTGATATGAAAACCAGAAATAAACCTTAACACTCTTTATCAATGGCACATATCTTTGCTTTCTCATTCATCTTTTTTGTTTGTTTGTTTGTTTTCAACCATACCAACAGAACAGTGCCTAACATTCTCTCTCACTTGGATGTGGAGGGGTGGAGGGTCGTGGGGTAGGCCTGGACCCTGATCAATGGAATTTTTAGGACCATACTGTTAGAGAATTTCAGAAACCTTGTCCCCCTGGGCCTTATAATACCTGGCCATATTTCTTTTTCTTTATTTTATTCAATTAATTGTATTGGTTGATTTCTTTAATTTGCAGATTCTCACACAGCCCAGGCTGGCCTGAAACTCACTACGTAAGCTAACAACAGAGCTACATCTCCAGCCTCACCTAGTCGAATTTCTGGAACAAAGGAAAAAATGCCATGAAATATAAACAAGAGTTAGTTACCATATAACCAGAAAGGAACCCCTACAACTACAAAGGGCAGGGCAGTGACCCAACTTACATGGTAATCAACATGAGAGAACTTATCCTGGTGAGACACTTCACAAAGGCACAGTCTATGGCCAAGTAGTTGTTGGTTTTTGTTTTGTTTTAATATTTTTTACCTTGTTCACTACACATTAAAGAATACATCCAGGTGAGAAACTATAAATATGCAAATAATGTGGCAAAGCATTCAACGTTTCCTCAGCCAGAAAATTCATACCAGAGGAAAATCCCTAAAAATGTAAAGAATGTAGCAAATCCTTTCCCATTCGATACACCTCAAAGAACATCAGAAATTCATATTGGAGAGAAACCCCCAAAATATGGAGAATGTGACAGAGCCTTTACAAGTTTTGCAGCCCTTCTCAACTTTTAAAAAATCATAACAGATGACAGAGTAAGGGTGGTGCACACCTTTAATCTCAGCATTTGGAAGGCAGACAGGGCCATCCTGTGAGTTCAAGGCCAGCCTGGTCTACAAAGAGAGTTCCAGGATAGCCAGAGCTGTTACACAGAGAAACTCAGTCTGGGGGTGGGGACGATGGGAGAAACAAAGAAAGTGAAGGATAGAGTATCAATGCCAAGCCCTGTTTACATAGTGAATTTTAAGCCAGTCTAGGCTGTATAACACCATGTCTCTGGGAAAACAACAACAACAACAAAACTCCAAATCAAAACAAACAGCACAAAACCCTCCTTCCTTTTCTATTTTTTATTTTACATGTCCATCCCAGTTCCCTGTACCTATCTATCTACCTCCCTCTCTCCCTTCCTCCCTCTTACCTTCTCTCCCCCCTCACATGCATCCTGACCACACTCCCCTCCCATCCCCCACTCCAATTTCACATGTAGAGCAATGCCATCCAGGTGGGGTCATATAAATCTGTCAAGTCATTTGAAGTAGGGACTAGGACTTCTCTCCTGTCCTTAGGTTAAGGAAGTATCCCTCCATGGGGGATGTGTGCACAAGGTCCTTTTGTGCACCAGGAATACATCCTGGCTCCACTGTCTGAGGTCCCTTAGACTGCTCAGTCCTTCTGGCTGAGACCCATGTTCAGGGGGTCTGAGTCAGTCCCATGCTGGCTTCCCAGCCATCAGTCTGGGGGCCCGTTAGCTCCTGCTTGTTCATGTCAGCTGTCTCTATGTGTTTCTGCAGCCTGGTCTTGTCCTCTCCCGCTGCATCTGGATTCTAGTTCAACTCAGTGTTTAGTAATAGGTGTTTGGCTTCTGTTTCCATCAGCTGCTAGATGAGGGCTCCATGATGGTGGATAAGTTAGTTGTTGATCTCACTATCCGGGAACGGCATTTATGGTAGCCTTTCCACGGTTGCTCAATTTGTTAGTTGGCAGCAGTATTGTAGTTCTCTAGACCTTTCTTTAGGTTCAGTTTTCTCTTTAAACCAATAATGGCTCCCTCTTTTATGTGTGTTCTCTCTCTCCCTCTCTCTCGTCTTCTATTCCTACCCTGACTCAATCTCCCTCATCACATGTGTTTTCCTCTCCTCCCCTTCTTTTTCTCCTACTTCTCTCTCCATTCACCACCCCCCCCCCCAAGTGTTCTAGGGGACTTGTCCCTTCCCTCTTCTGTGAGGGACTTTATATGAATCTCTTAGAATACACCTTGTATCCTAGTTCCTCTGGTGGTGTGAATTATAGGCTGGTGATCCTTTGATCTAGGTCTAAAATCCATGTTTGAGCGAGTTCATACCATGTTCCTCTTTTTGTGACTGGGTTACCTCATTCAGGATGGTTTCTTCAAGTGCCATCCACTTGCCTGCGAATTTCAAGATTCCATTATTTTTTTTCCGCAGAGTAGTATTCCAATGTGTAGATGTGCCACATCTTCTTTATCCATTCTTCAATTGAGGGGCATCTAGGTTGCTTCCAGGTTCTTGCTATTACAAACAATGCTGCTATGAACATAGTTGAGCACATGTCTTTGTTTCATGGATGTGGATCATTTGGGTATATGCTTAAGAGGGGGATTGCCGGGTCCTGTGGTAAACTAATTCCCATTTTCCTGAGGAACTGCTATATTGATCTCCAAAATGGTTGTACGAATTTGCACTCCCACCAGCAGTGGAGGAGTGTGCCCCTTTCTCCACATCCTCTCCAGCATAAGTTGTTATTGGTGTTTCTAATTTTAGCCATTCTGGCAGGAGTAAGGTGGTATCTCAAAGTTGTTTTGATTTGCATTTCTCTGATAGCTAAGGATATTGAGCACTTTCTTAAATGTCTTTCAGCCTTTTTGATTTCCTCTATTGAGAATTCTTTCTTCAGTTCTGTACCCCATGTTTTAATAGGGTTATTTGGTGTTTTGTTGCCTAGTTTCTTGAGTTCTTTGCATATTTTGGAGATCAGCCCTTTGTTGGTTATAGGATTGGTGAAGATATTTTCCCAGTCTGTGGGCTGCTGTTTGGTCTTGTCCACTGTGTCCTTTGCCTTACCCAGGATAGCCAAAGCAACCCTGTACAATAAAAGAACTTCAGGAGGCATCACTATCCCTGACTTTAATCTCTACTACAGAGCTATAGTTCTGAAAACAGCCTGGTATTGGCACAAAAATAGACAGGTAGACCAATGGAATCAAAAGAAAATCCTGATATAAACCCACATACCTATGAAGACCTGATTTTCGACAAAACAGCTAAAAGAATACAATGGGGGCGAGGAAAGCATCTTGAACAAATGGTGCTGGCACAATTGGATGAGGGTGTGTAGAAGACTGCAGATAGACCCATGTCTGTCGCTATGCACAAAACTCAAGTCCAAATGGATCAAAGACCTCAACATCAATCCAGCCACATTGAACCTCTTAGACGAGAAAGTAGGAGGTACCCTTGAACAAAATGGTATAGGAGACCACTTCCTGAACATAACTCCAGGAGCACAGACACTGAGATCAACAATTAATAATTGGAATCTCCTCAAACTTAGAAGCTGCTGTAAAACCCTACTTCCTTATCCAACCCCATGCAATTAAAACTGGCCAAATGCAAATGTGGTCTTTGTGTGGGCTAGTTTTATGTCAACTGAACACAAGTTAGAATCATCAGAAAGGAGGGAACTTGTACTGAGAAAATGCCTCCAATATGACTGAGCAAACCTGGAAGGCATTTTCTTATTTAATTATTTGATGAGGGAGGACCAGCCCATGGTGGGTGGTGCCACTCCTGGGCTGGTACTCCTGGGTTCTATAAGAAAGCAGGCTGAACAAGCCATGGGGAGTAAGACAGTAAGCAGCCACCGACCCACCCACCCCAACTCCCATGGATTCTGCATTAGTTTCTCCTTGACTGAAGTTTCTGCCCTGACTTTCCTTGATGGTGAACTATGAACTATCAACTTAAACCAACCCTTTCTTTTTCAAGTTGCCTTTGGTCATGGTGTGGGGTGTTATATTATTTATGATTTATTAAAGCTTGACTGAAGATTCAGAAAGCAAAGTCAGCCACAAGCCCTAGAAGCCAGGCACACACCTTTAATCCCAGCAGCCAGTAACTAGTAGGTGGTGGTCCACACCTCTAATCCTAGGACTCAGGATTAAGAGGTAGATGGACCTCTGGGAGTCCAAGGCCACCCAGATCTACACAATAGTGGATTAGTCTAAAAGAGAATTATAGCTCACACTTTTAATCCTATCACTAGAGGGGTATAAAAGAAAGGAGCAAGTATTCAATATGAGGCATTCATTCTCCAGCCATACTGAGGAGAGCTTACAGTCTGAGACTTGGTGAGAGCTCATAGAGACAGGATCACCCCATTCAGCCTAAGGTAGAGGTAAGAAGCTAGTGGCCAGATGCTTTGCATTTCTGATATTCAGACTGACATTTGAATCCCAGTATCAATCTCTGGGTCTTTTATTTATTCTGTTACAATGGCATTTTTTACAGCAATACAAACCCTAACTAAAGCAATCTTTAATCAAAGTTGACTACTTCGTCATCACAGAAGCCCTAGGATGGTGTTGGTATTAGTATATAGGAAGGGCAATGCCTGGTATTTTTCCACCTGATTTTTTGATACAGGGTCTCTAACTGAACCTGGGAGTCCCAGGCCGGAAAATCCCAGTCTCCACTCACCCAGCCACAAGGCTAGGGATACATGCTGTCAGGTTCAAAATATCTATGGTGCTTAGTAGCATACCAAAGAGCCTGCTGGCCCACAGACTCTCAGTAAGGCTCAGTACCATGACTCTTCTCACCCCACCCCACCCCACCCCTCAACTTCCCCAGCTCCTGGGCTTCCCTTTCCCTTCCTTCTCATTCCTATATAACCCTGCCATTTTTGTTACCACTCTCTTGGCCGTTTTTATCTCCACATTTGGTCCTCCTCTCGAGCTCCATAACCTCTCATGGCCCTGTCCATTTTGCAGGTATGCTCTGGCTGCACTCTCCCTCCTATACAAAGTGAAAGCCTTCCATTCAACCATACCTTAGTGCGCTTTATACACATGCTGCAGTGCAAAAGTTTTACAAGAGTATGCACTGGAAATCTGGACTTAGCTCCTCATGTTTGAACAAAAAACAAAAAAATTTCACCTACTGGGCCATCTCCACACCAATATTTTTTTTTTTAATTTTTCTTTTTTGCTTTTCAGGCTGTGCATAACGCTTTAGGGATTTTTTTTTCTTATTTTACATATCAAACCTTCCCTCCCTCCCATGCCCTCCTAACTCTCTCCCATTGCATCCTCCTCCCCACTCCATTGGGAAGGTGATGCTTTCCAGGAGGGATCAACAAAATCTGTCAAGTTCCTTGAAGTAGGGACTAGGCCCTCCCTCCTGCCTCTAGGCTAAGACCAATGGTCTTAATAAGGGAGAGAGATTGTAAGGCCCTGTTCTGTTGGTATGGTAGAAAACAACAACAACAAAATCAAGCAAGCAAAAAAAAAAAAAAAAAAAAACAAGAAAGCAAAGGTACCTGCTATTGAGAAAGTGTTAAGGTTTATTTCTGGCTTTCATATGAGTTATTAAACAATTTTGTCACATTAGAGGAAAAAATGTCCACTCTTTCAAAATGATTACTAAGACAAGAAAACATAAAGCACACAGTATATGAAAAATTTAAAGTTACACAGTAATTATATATGTCAATGGAATTCAGTGTAATGATTTCAAAATTATAATGTAAATACTGATGCCCATGTATTTTCAATATACTAGTATGAATGAAAAAAAGTGAGATTATAATAAAATATAATTAACAGTGACCATAAAATAATGGGACTTTAAGAATTTTCATCAACATGCTTCTGAATCCACACCGCCAGAAAAGCTAGGAAACAAGGAGGACCCTAAGAGAGACACACATGGTCCCCTGAGAAGGGGAAAGGGACAGGATATCCCAAGCAAACTGGGAGCATGGGGGGAGGGGAGAGGGAGTTAGGAGAAAGAGAAGGGGAGGAGGAGAGAGGTGGGCATGAGGGAGCAGGAGGATTGAGTCAGGGGAATTATAGAGGACAGCAAGAAAAGAGATACCATAATAGAGGGAGCCACTATAGGTTTCAAGGGAAACCTGGCACTAGGGAAATGTCCATAGATCTACAAGGATGAACCTAACTAACAATGTAATCAACAGGGGAGATTCCCTTCCCCAACAGTAAGATTGATAACCAATTTTTATATGCAATCCGAGAGCCTTCACCCAGTAGCTGATGGAAGACGAAGTAGACACCCACAGCTAAGCACTGAGCTGAACTCCTGGAATCCAGTTGTAGAGAGGGAGGAGTGATGAGCAAAAGGGTCAAGACCAGGCTGGAGAAACCCACAGAAACAGCTGACCCGAACAAGGGGGGAGCTCATGCACCCCAGTCTGATAGATGAACATGGGGAGACTGGGCAGTCTTTGGGGCCTCTGGTAGTGGATCAGTATCTGTCCCTAGTATACGAATGGACTTTGGGAGCTCATTCCACATAGAGGGACACTCTCTAGGCCTACACACATGGGGGAAGGCCTAGGACCTGCTCCAAATGATATGACATGACAGACTTTGGTAGGCCTAACTCTCGCTGGGTAGCAGAAAGGGGGATGGGATGGGGGTTGGGAGGAGGACAGGAGGGTGCAGGAACTGGGATTGACATGTAAAACAAGCCTGTTTCAAATTTAAATTAAGAAAGAAAGAAATGTGAAGAGGTTAAATGAAGCCTACATTTAAATAACTTGTTAATAACAGTCCCTAGAACAAAGGATAAATTGAGGAAAGACTGGCAAAGGCCATTCAGAGAAGGCCAAGCCTGAGGAGGTGGGGTGCCCAGAACACCCAAAAAGAGGCACAGGTGGTGTTTTTTGGGCAGGAAAGAGTTCACAAAGATAAAATACAATTGTCTGAGGTTAGCAGGCCTTACTCAAACTGGGAACAGGCAGGCAAAGAAAGTTTCAATGGAAGAAAAAAAAAAGCTATCATTCCTCTTTTTTTAAACACAAAGGGCGGGGTAGAACCCAAAGCAAGCCACCGTCCCGGGACAACAGTGCCATCTAAAGGCTAAAGAAACCTAAATTTAATGACACCCAAAGAAAATTCACTTTTTCTTCAGTTCTTCCAGTCACCACCTAAAAGGGGAGGATTCGGGAAGCCAGAAAGGATAAATTAGAGAGACTATACAGTACATGCTTATAGTGCGCCCAGAGGGCCTGGTCAGGCAAGGCTGCCTTCCTCAGTCCCGCCTTGCAGTTAGAGCACTAGCAGCCAAGTGCGAACAGGGGACACAGCAGCCCTTTGTTGTATTGGCAGGTGGCAGGTTGGCGCCAATATCTCCAGTGAAGTCATATGGGCACTTTACTGCCTTTTGCTTGTGCTTTTGTCCTGAGTTTCTACTTACTGTGTGTGGGCAGGTGACATACTGACCACAGTTTCGATCCGTGCACCAATTGTGCTGGAGGTTAAAGATCTTTCCCTCCTCAGCCTTTCCCTCTCAGGGGTCTGATCCTCTTTCTCTGGAAAGTTTCTCCAACCATGATCCTACCCTATGCAGCAGGAAGATAGTGCCTTCCTATGCTGTCCAGCAGTGAACAATCGCCAGCCTTGTATGAACAGGCAGGATCTCCATCTTTACAAAGTTTCATTTACTTAAACAAAAGTGGTTGCAATCCGCTTACATTAGTTTTAAATGCTTTATGGTTTTCTTTTGTTCTGTAACTGTAGGAACTGCATTAAAAGGGTTTCCACGTTGGAGTCTGGATGCCCTGAACACCATATCCGCAGGTCACAGTTGCTTACATTTTGCTTAAGAACAAACTCTTTTTGCTACTCGGGGGGAGTTCTGTTTTGTTTGAACATTTTATAGATTTTTAAAAGCCCGTGGAAAAATTTCTATAAAACATAATTAATGGATGGTGGGAGTGTGGGGAGATTCTCGTTTTCTATTGGAGCTAGATGTCCTTTTCCAGGGTCTTTTATCTTGTTTGGCTGCTGTAGCTTTTGTCTCGAGTTTTCTTGGGCTGTACGGGCGTTTCAGTTTAAACGGCCACTAGATGGCAGTGTTGTACCGTCCAACTACTACATGAGCCTCTTACCCCGCCCTTTGTGTTTGAAAAAACTGCCTTTCTCTGTGCTTCGTGCTTGAAAAAAACTATGTGGAGCTGCCTTGCTCTGTGCTTCTTGCTTGAAAAAAACTATGTGGAGCCTTTCTTCCCATATTCAACTAAGTTTTTTTTTCCTCCCCTTCTTTTTCTTTTTTCCCTACTCCCTGTCACTATTTTGTCTGTGCCTACCTGGAACTAAGGATGGAATAAGCCAGGGTTCTGCTCATTTGCCTATATACAAACTTTCTTGATTTTCAAATTGGCATTTTTTGTTTGTTTGTTTGTTTGTTAATGGGCCCTCTGAGACACTCCAGCAACATTTATTTCTACTTCTCTGTAAATTCTATTTTTTCCAACTTGTCCTGTATTTATGGAATTATGGTTTATGTGTATGGGTTTATGGTTAAAGTTATTGTAATGTGGAAGTCATTTACCCCACAAGCGTGATCATGAAGAGTCTCTAAAGGCTTCATGGTGCACTCCTGGAATCCAACCAGGGCTGACAACAAGTCTCTTAACATCTAGTTGGAGGGAAGCCATCAACAACAAGAAAACCTACAAAGTGAATGAGAAAGTCAGTAATATGAACAAAAGCAAATAAACAACAAAAAATCACTTAGCAACACAAACCATAAATTCATCAAGAAAATTGAGAGTTTGAAAAATGAAAAGCAAATGGAAATGTTGGAAATGAAAATAAAAAGTAGAGGGGATACTACATTCGGGTATCAATAAAACAGAAAAAAAAAATATCAAGTGGGTTGCTCATACCTGTAATCCCAACACTCTAGAGGCTGTGGGAGGATTACTACACTGACAGGTCAGCTTGAACTACAGTGTGAGTTGGTTGCAAACAAAGCAAAACCAAAACCTTAAACAAAGAAACAAGGAAGCTATAATTCAATAGTAAATGACTTGCCTATTATATATGGAGCTGTAGGTCCACTCTCAAGAACAGAAAAAAACAAAACTAAACGACAACAACAAAACCCTGTGAATAAGCATGACTACATCAATGTAAGAGGCAATAGGGTCAATAAAATTCTCAAATCGATAGGAAGAATTAGACACCCAAACAGACATGGCCAGAGAAGAGCCTCTCCAGGACTTGCTATAGTAAAACCTGTCAAAAATATAAAGGAACAACATTCAAAACCACAAGAGAAAAATGCAAGAAAATGCAGATTACCAGTGTCTGGTCAAAATGACTAAGAAAACCACCAAATGCTGGTAAGGCTGTAAGGAAGAGAGCCTTATACAGTGTGAGAATGTAAATTAGTCTAAACATGATAGAAACAGGCATGATGTCCCTCAGAATGCTACAAGTAGAACTAATATACTTTCCAGATTACCACTGCAGGCTATATATTCTAAAGGGGTCAAAGGCAGCAAACACAAAGACACTTACACACCCATGGTGGAAAATGGAATCAGCCTAGCTGTTCACAGACAGATGAGTAGGCAATGAAAATGTACCACTCTGAAAGGACTTTGGGAGCCCATCCCACATAGAGGGATACTCTCTCAGCCTAGACACATGGGGGAGGGCCTAGGCCCTGCTCCAAATGATGGGACAGACTTTGAAGACTCCCCATAGAAGACCTCACCATCCCTGGGGAGCAGAAAGGGGATGGGATAGGGGTTGGTGGGGGGAATGGGAGGGGAAGGAGAGAGAACTGGGATTGTTTCTAATTTAAATAAAAATTATTTTTTAAAAAAGAAACGTGTCACATACACACACAAAATGGAATTTTACTCAGCTGTGAAGAGAACTGAAGAATCTTGGGGTATACCTAACCTAGCAAGTAAAAGACTTTATGATAAAAAAAAAATTCAAGTCATTAGGGAAATTGAAGATATCATAAGAAAATGCTCCAATGCTCATGGGTTGATAGGATTCATAGTAACAATGGTCATTCTACCAAAAGCAATCTGGACAGTCAGGGATATTCCAATCAAAATTACAACACAATTATTCACAGACCTTGAAGGAAGATTTCTAGCTTCATATGGAACCACAAAAACTCAGGATAGCAAAAATAACCCTGAGCAGTCAAAGAACTGCTGGAGGTCTCATCATCCCCAATTTCAAGTTGACTATAGAGGTACAGTACTAGAAATAACATGGTATTGGCACAAACACAGACATGTTGGCCAAAAAAATTGAATTGAAGACCCAGATATAATTTCACACACCCATGGACATCAGATTTCTGATAGAGACCAAGAATACACATGTGAAAAAAGAAATAATCTTCAATAAAAGGTCTGATGATCTGCATGTAGAAGAATCCAAATAGATCCACAATTACCACCCTGCACAAAACTTAAGTAAAAACCTTAAGAAAAAACCACATGTACTGAACTTGAAATAAGAAAGTGGGGAACTGCCTCAAATTCATTTGCACAGGAGATGACTTTCTGAATAGAACATGTTTAGCACAGGCACTGACATTAATAAATGGGACCTCATGAAACTGAAGCTTCTGCATAGCATTCAGTTTCAAAAGCATCAGACACAAAAGCACCTTAGAGAACGGGAAAAGATTTTCACCATCTCCACATCCAATAATATATACAAAATTCAAGAAGCCAGATATCATGAAAACAGAGAGCCAAAGATAAAAATGGGGCATATATCTACACAGAGAATTTTAACAGAGGAATCTCAAATGACTGGGAATCACTTAAAGAAATATTTAACATCCGTAGTCATCAGGGAAATGCAAGCCATAAAGACTGAATTTTCATATGTCAGAATGGCTAAGATCAACACAACACATGACAGCACATTCTGGTGAGGATGTGGAATAAGGGGACACTCATACATTGCTGGTGGGAGTGCAAACTTGCATAGCCACTAGGAAAATCAGTGTGGTGGTTTCTTAGGAAAATATGAATCAATCTCCCTCAAGATGCAGCTATACCAATCTTGGGCATACATCCAAAGGATGATTCATCCTACCCAGAGAAAACTGTCCAAACATGTTCATTGTTGCTCTATGCATAAGAGCTAGACATTGGAAACAACATAGATGTTCATTAATAGAATAAATGGATAAAGAAAATGTGGTACATTTACACATTAAATTTTTAGGCAAATCTATGGAACTAGCATGAAAAATCATCCTGAGTGAGGTACCTCAGACCCAGCAAGACAAATATTGTACATGTTCACTTATATATGAATATTAGCTGTGAATAACCAAGCTACTATATATAGACCCACATAATGTAAGTACAGAGTAAGGGATTAGACAGAACAGACAGACCTTGGTAGGAAAGAGAAATAAAATAAATAGCTAGGGATAGAAGGGGGTGTGGGGACACAAATACATAACTAAGAAAGAGAACTACAGACCAATATAACTCATAAACATTGATGTGAAAATAAAATGTAACAGCAAATCAGGGAAATCATCCACCATGACCAAGTAGTCTTCATCCCAGGTATGCAAGGATGGTTTAACATACAAAATCTATCAATGTGATCCACCATATCAACAAACTGAAAAAGAAAAACCACATAATCATCTCACTAGATGCTGAAAAAGTCTTTGACAAAATTCAACACCCTTTCATGATAAAGGTCTTGGGGAGATCAGGGATAACAGGAACATAATAAAAGCAATATATAGTAAACCAAAAGCCAACATCAAACTGAATGGAGAGAAGCTCAAGGCTATTCCTCTAAAATCAGGAAAAAGACAAGGCTGTCCTCTCTCCATATCTCTTCAATAATGTACTTGAAGTTCTAGCTAAAGCAATAAGACAACAAAAGGAGATCAAGAGGATACAAATTGGAAAGGAAAAAGTCAAACTGTCACTATTTGCACTATGATAGTTTACATAAACCTACCCCCCCAAAAAAACTCTTTTCAGGGAACTCCTACAGCTGATACACACCTTCAGCAAACTAGCGGGATACATGATAAACTCAAAAAAATCACTAGCCCTACTATATACACATGATAAAGGTGCTGAGAAAGAAATCAGAGAAACATCACCCTTTACAATAGCCACAAACAACATAAAGGATCTTGGGGTAATGCTTACCAAAGAAGTGAAAGACCTATATAGCAAGAACTTTGTGTCTTTAAAGAAAGAAATTAAAGAAGATACCAGAAAATGGAAAGATCTCCCATGCTCTTGGATAAGTAGGATCAACATAGTAAAAATGGCAATCTTGCTGAAAGCAATCTACAGATTCAATGCAATCCCCATTAAAATCCCACCACAATTATTCACTGACCTTGAAAGGATAATACTCAACTTTATATGGAAAAACAAAAGACCCAGGATAGCCAAAACAACCATGTACAATAAAGGAACTTCAGGAGGCATCACCGTTCCTGACTTCACGCTCTACTACAGAGCTATAGTTCTGAAAACAGCTTGGTATTGGCACAAAAACAGACAGATAGACCAATAGAATCGAATTGAAAATCCTGATATTAACCCACAAACCTATGATCACCTGATTTTTTTCAAAGCAGCAAAAATTATACAATGGAAGGAGGACAGCATCTTCAACAAATGGTGCTGGCACAACTGCATGGTGGTGTGTAGAAGACTGCAGATAGATCCATGTTTATAGCCATGCACTAAAGTAAAGTCCAAATGGATCAAAGACTTCAGCATAAATCCATCCACACTGAATCACTTAGAAGAGAAAGTGGGAAGTACCCTTGAAGAAATTGGTACAGGAAACTGCTTCCTGATCATAACTCCAGTAGCACAGACACTGAAATCGACAATTAATACATTGGACTTCCTGAAACTGAGAAGCTTCTGTAAGGCAAAGGACACAGTCAACAAGACAAAATGACAGCCCACAGAATGGGAAAAGATCTTCATCAAACCCACATCTGACATAGGGCTGATCTCCAAAATATACAAAGAACTCAAGAAGCTAGTCACCAAAACAACAAATAACCTTATTAAAAAACTGGGGTACAGAAGTGAAGAGAGAATTCTTAATACAGGAATCCAAAACGGCTGGGAGATACTTAAGAAAATGCTCAACATCCTTAGCCATCAGGGAAATGCAAATCTAAAACAACTCTGAGAGACCATATTACTCCTGTCAGAATGCCTAAAATTAGAAACAACACCAATGACAGCTTATGTTATATTTTAAAAGGTGAATGAATTAATGAATGAAAACCTAGCCCATAGAGTAAAAGTTAACAACTAAACTTTCATATATACCTTCTGGGAGAGGAAAACTTAATTTTCCCAAATGGAATGAAACTGGGTATATGAACCATTCCAGGGCAGGCTTTATGTTGATAAGTTGATTAACATACATAATGTATTCCACGTGTGTGTGTGTGTGTGTGTGTGTGTGTGTGTGTGTGTGTGTGTGTGTGCGCGCGCGCGCACGTGTGCATGTGTGCACTTTTATTTGGTTACAGTTTTGGGTCTTTTTTTTGATTTTGGAGTAATGCTTAATTTTTTTCTTGGTTTGGGGGTGGTATGTTTGTTTAGGACTTAAACTTGGGTGGGTTAGGGGGGCAGAGAGGACCTGAAAGGACTTGGGGAGGGGAAGAATATGATTAAGATGAATATAAATTTATAAATTGTATTAAATAGTAACAAAATGTACTCCTTTAATCCCAGCACTCAGGAGGCAGAGGCAGATAGGTGGATCTCTGTGAGTTTGAGATCATCCTGGTCTACAGAACGCGTTCAAGGACAGGCTCCAAAGCTATAGAGAAACCCTGTCTCGAAAAAAAGTAAAAAATGCAAGTTAGTACTTGGTGGCTCTAGGCCCTGATCTACTTCCTAAATGATTTAAAGGTTACCTTTTCTAAGAGGGACTATCAGAACAACAATAAAGGCCCATTAAAGGGAAAGTCCTGACCAAGAGAACAGAATCTTTGGATTGGAGAGACTTACATTCCAGTTGTGCAGGTCAATCATCTGACCAGGAGAGCAGGAAGGAGGAAACAATGCTAGGAAAACACTAAATCACTCTAAAGACACACAGTGGACTTGCCGTGTTGTTGCATGCCTTTAATCCCAGTACTTAGAAGGCAGGCAGATCCATGTGAGTTCAAGGCCAGTCTGATCTACCCAGTATTTCAGGACAGCCAGAGCCACATAGTAAAACCTTGTCTCAAAATAAAAACAAAAACAACAATCCCAAAAGTACATGAAATGTACTACTTTTCCCAAAATTCCTGCCCTCCCCTACCATAGTCCTGACAAGCTGCATGGAGGTGGCCATAATGCTCCTTGGCTCTGTCACTATTCAAAATGTATAAGTTTCCTTTTTCTTTTTATCTTGCAGATATATGCCAACTCCCAAAAATGCTTTTTCTGATATTTTGAGATTCCGTACTCTTGTTGTAAAGTGTTCCTGTCTCTCTTGTCACCATGGGTCTGACCTCTATTCCTGCTTAGCTCAAATAGCATGCCTCCCCCTTCAATTCTCTTCCAGGAAGCTTCTGAGATTTTCTGTTTGCCTACCTTGGGGAAGGAGGTCCTTTAAATTCTTACAAAATTGTCTTTTCAGCTTAAAAGAAATGTAACTTTGTATTTCTTTTTTTTAAAAACTATTTTGGCTCTTGGATATTTGCCTCTTTGGTAGTGCCCACCATCCAGCTCCCAAATAAATACATGCAGGCTTATTCTTTCTTATGAACGCCCAGCCTTAGCTTAACCATATTTCTAGCCTTCCTTCCTTCCTTCCTTCCTTCCTTCCTTCCTTCCTTCCCTCCCTTTCTATTTATTTTATTTTATTTGGTTTTTCAAGACAGGGTTTTTCTATATTGCTATGGAGTCTGTCCTGGAACTTGCTCTGTAGACAAGGCTGGCCTCGCACTCACAAAGATTCACCTGCCTCTGCCTCCCAAGTGCTGGGATAAAAGGTATGTAACACCAATGCCAGGCTTATTCAGCTTTTCTTAACTTAAATTATCCCACCTACCTTTTGCTTCTGGGCTTTTGTCTTTATCTGATATACCTTTATTTACATCTTACTCCATGGATTGTTGCGTATTAGACCAATCAAGACAGGCACAGTAACAAAGCTTTGCAGTTAAACAAATGCAACATAAAAGAACTCAAAACTTCTCTTTGCACCATTAAAGAAATTTTCAACCACATGAACAAATATAACACCCCCCCCCAGAGTATGGGTCCAATAACCCTCCACCTCCTTGGAACTTCCTGGGTCTGTTCTGAGAACACAGGACCTGCCTATGGTGCAGGACCACCCTGAGGTCCCTTCTGCCCACCCTGAGGTCCCTTCTGCCTGATCTTTGGACCCCATCGCTGGGTTTCTGGTAGGGGGGGGATGACTCTGGGATCAGTTCAGGCTGAATCCCCCCCCCCGCGTCCTTCCCTAGAAAATCCATGGGTTAGCCCAGAATCTCGCACCTCCCTATATCCTGGCCCTGGATAGTACAGTTCTGGTACTCTGCTCCATACAACACCCAGAACCTGCCTTCCTCTCACCATTTGTCCTGCTGGGCCTGTTGCTCAGGGTGAGCAATGGGCCAGAGTGTGGGTCCAATAACCCCTCCACCTCCGGGGAACTTTCCTGGGTCTGTTCTGAGCACACAGGACCTACCTATCTATGAGGGAGCACCCTGAGGCTGCACCCACCTGATCTTTGGACCTCATTCCTGGCCCTCTGCCAGAGGAGAGACCTCCTAGAGAGCTTGGCCATCCAGAGTTACAGACATCAAACTGCTGACCCAACTACACACCTCAGGAAAGTAGGGGAGACACAGAGAGGGGGGGTTGAGGGAGAGAGATTGACTCTACCTGCACCTACTGGAAGAAGCAATGGGAAGAAGGTAATACAAGAAAACACCTAACAATAGAAAGACAAGCACGACACCGTTAGAATCTAGGGACTCTACAATAACTGGACCTGAACACAACAAAGCAGATGAAGCAGAAGAGAATGACTTAAAAAATAAATTTATAAAAGTGATAGAGGCCCTCAAAGATGAGATGAGAAAATTCCTTAAAGAAATGGAAGAAAAAAACAAAAAATTGGAAGAAATAGAGAAAAAGACCAAATAAAAATGCAAGAAATGAACATACCTCTTAAAGAGAGTAAGACGGTCATTTCGTATTCATCACAGGAGAAATCCATCAGCACAAAGTCTCAATTCAGAACATCTATGCCCCAAATACAAAGGCACCCACATTTGTAAAAGAAATGCTACTAAAACTCAAAGCTCACATGAAATCTCACACACTCATAAGTGGGAGACTTCAACACTCCACTCTCACTACTAGACAGAACCCCCAGACAGGAACTTAACAAAGAATCAAAAGAACTAACAGAAAATATGTCACAATTGGGCTTAGCAGGCATCTATAGAACATTTCATCCAAACACAAAAGAATATACCTTCTCAGCTCCACATGGAATCTTGTCTAAAATCAACAACATACTAAGCAATATGACAAACATCAACAAATACAAAAAAAAAAAAAAAAAAAAAAAAAAAAAAACTGGAACAATCTCCTGTATCTTATCAGACCACCATGATTTAAAGTTGTAATTCAACAACATCCTAAAATGTGCATACTCATGAAAACTGAACAATGTGCTGTTGCACCATTCCTGGGTCAAGGAAGAAATTTATAAAGGAGCAGCGCTGATGATGTATGGGTTGGGGACAAATGCAGCGGGAGCTAAACCTGCTGGAAACACACCAATGTGAGGCTGGTGGGCTGCTGCAAGCGCATACTGCTGCTGTTGGGCAGCTGTCAACTGCTGGACAGCACGTGCATTGGGTCTTTGGAATAGAAATCCTCCTTTTCTTAGACAGGAATCGCCCGGGGATGAGCTCAACACATACTCCACCATGCTAACGCCTAGTCCCCCACTCTCCGATCGTGGGGACAGTACAGAATTGACCTCACTGTTCACATGGAAATTCTGACCAGGTCTTCTCTGCACCATGATTGGCTGGGAAACTGAATGATCTGATGTTCCCCAGGCACTGTCTCGCCATTGATCACCCAGGAATATTCCTTTTGGTCCATCTTTGCTGGAGAAATTAAAGATTTCCTAGAATTCAATGAGAATGAAGACACAACATAACGAAAATTATGAGACACTTTGAAATCAGTGCTAGGAGGAAAGTTCATTGCACTAAGTGCCCATATGAAGACAACGGAGGATAGTCACATTAGAGAATTAACAGCACAACTGAAAGCCTTAAAACGAAAAGAAGCAAACTCACCCTGGAGGTGTAGTTGCCAGGAAACAATCAATTTGAGGGCTGAAATCAATAAAGTAGAAACCAGGAAAATACAAAGAATCAATGTAACAAAGAGTTGGTTTTTCGAGAAAATCAACAAGATAGGCAAACCTTTTATCCAAATAACCAAAAAGCAGAGAGAGAACATGCAAATCAACAAAATCAGAAATGAAGAGGGGACATAACAATGGACAATGAGGAAATGTAGACAATTTTCAGGTCATACTTTGAAAACCTGTATTCCACAAAATTCAAAAATTCAAAGGAAACAGACAAAATTCTGGATAGCTATCACAAATCAAAATTATATCAAGAACAGACAAGCAATTTAAATAGACCTATAACCCCTAATGAAATAGAAGTAGTCATCAAAATCCCCCCCCAAAAGCCCAGTGCCAAATGGCTTCAGTGCAGAATTCTACCAGAAATTCAAAAAACAATTAATACCAGTACTCCTCAAATTGTTCCACACACTAGAAACAGAAGGTTCATTGGCAAGCTCTTTTTATGAGGCCACAATTACCTTGGTACCCAAGCCACACAAAGACACAACTAAGAAAGAGATCTACAGACCAATATCCCTTATGAACACTGAAGCAAAAATACTCAATAAAATACTGGCAAACTGAATTTAAAAATACATCACAGAAATCATCCACCATGACCAAGTAGGCTTCGTCCCAGGTATGCAGGGATGGTTTAACATACGAAAATCTGTCAATATGATCCACCATATAAACAAACTGAAAAAGAAAAACCACATGATCATCTCACTAAAAGCTGAATAGCCTTTGACAAAATTCAACACCCTTTCATGATAAAGGTTTTGGAGAGATCAGGGATAACAGGAACATACCTAAACATAATAAAAAGCAATATACAGTGAACCAATAGCCAACATCAAAAATAGAGAAAAAGTGAACACATTTCCTCTAAAATCAGGAAAAAGACAAGGCTGCCTCTTTCTCCATATCTCTTCAATATCGTACTTGAAGTTCTAGCTAAAGCAATAAGACAACAAAGGGAGATCAAGGGGATCCAAATTGGAAAGGAAGAAGTCAAGCTGTCATTATATGCAGATGATATGATAGTTTACATAAGTGACATGAAAAAAAATCTATCAGGAAACTCCTACAGCTGATAAACACCTTCAGCAAACTAGCAGGATACATGATAAACTCAAAAAAAAAAAAAAAAAAAAAAAAAAAACAGTAGCCCTACTATATACACATCATAAAGGGGCTGAGAAAGAAGTCAGAGAAACATCATCCTTTACAATAGCCACAAAGT
The DNA here is from genome assembly GCF_943737965.1 of Phodopus roborovskii. Classification (NCBI taxonomy): domain Eukaryota; kingdom Metazoa; phylum Chordata; class Mammalia; order Rodentia; family Cricetidae; genus Phodopus; species Phodopus roborovskii. The sequence continues at coordinate 240,080 of NW_026125906.1, read as the reverse complement.
ACATGACGTATATTGGGGTAATGCTTACCAAACAAGTGAAAGACCTATACAGCAACAACTTTATGTCTTTAAAGAAAGAAATTAAAGAAGATTCCAGAAAATGGAAAGATCTCCCATGCTCTTGGATAGGTAGGATCAACATAGTAAAAATGGCAATCTTGCAGAAAGCAATCTACAGATTCAATGCAATCCCCATTAAAATCCCAGCACAATTCTTCACAGACCTGGAAAGGATAATGGTCAACTTTATATGGAAAAACAAAAGACATAGGATAGCCAAAACAACCCTGTACAATAAGGAAACTTCAGGAGGAAACACCATCCCCAAATTCAAGATCCACTATAGAGCTATAGTCCTGAAAGGATCTTGGTATTGGCACAAAAATAGACAAGTAAACCAATGGAATCAAATTGAAAATCCTGATATTAACCCACACACCTATGAACATCTGATTTTAACAAGACAGCTAAAAGTATACAATAGAAGAAGGAAAGCATCTTCAGCAAATGGTGCTGGCACAACTGGATGATGGTGTGTAGAAGATTGCAGATACACCCATGTCTATTGCCATGCACAAAACTGAAGTCCAAATGGATCAAAGACCTCAACATCAATCCAACCACACTGAACCTCTTAGAAGAGAAAGTGGGAGCTACCCTTGAAAAAATGGTACTGGAGACTGCTTCCTGAACATAACTCCTGTAGCACAGACACTGAGATCGGCAATTAATAAATGGGACCTCCTCAAACTGAGAAGATCCTGTAAGGCAAAGGACACAGTTGACAAGACCAAATGGAAGCCCACAGATGGGGAAAAGATCTTTATCAGCCCCATATCTGACAGAGGGCTGATCTCCAAAATATACAAACAATTAAAGAAACTAGTCACCAAAACACCAAATAATCCCATTAAAAATGGGGTACAGAACTGAATAGAGAATTCTCAAGATAGGAATCCAAAATGGCTGAGAGACACTTAAGAAAGTGCTCAGCATCCTTAGCTATCAGGGAAATGTAAATCAAAACAACTTTGCAATCCTATCTTACTCCTGCCAGAAGCTGGAGAGGATGTGGAGAAAGGAGAACACTCCTCCACTGCTGGTGGGAGTGCAAACTTGCACAGCCACTTTGGAAATCAGAATAGTGGTTCCTCAGGAAAATGGGAATCAGTCTACCACAGGACCCTTTAATTCCACTCTTAGGCATATACCCAAATGATCCACAGCCATGCAACAAGAACATCTGTTCAACTATGTTCATAGCAGCATTATTTGTAATAGCAAGAACCTGGAAGCAACCTAGATGCCACTCAACTGAAGAATGGATAAAGAAGATGTGGCACATTTACACAATAGAATACTACACAGTGAGGGGGGGGAAACAATGGAATCTTGAAATTTGCAAGGAAATGGATGCAACATGAAGAAACCATCCTGAGAGAGGGAACCCAGTAACAAAAAAAGAAACATGGTATACACTCACGCATATATGGATTTTAGACATAGAGCAATGGATCACCAGCCTATAATTCACACCACCAGAGAAACTAAGATACAAGGAGGAATCTAAAATATTCATACAAGGTCCCTCACAGAAGAGGAAATGAACAAGATCTCCAGAACATATTGGGATTGTGTGGTGTGTGTGTGGGGGGGACAGTGAGTGGAGATGGAATTAGGAGAAAGAGGGGGGGAAGAGAGGAGAGGAGAGGAAGAGAGGAGAGGATGTGGGACTAGGAAGATTGAGTGAGGGGAGGAACAGACGAAATGAAACGAGAGAGAGAGAGAGAGAGAGAGAGAGAGAGAGAGAGAGAGAGGAGATGTCATTCTGTATATGTTTCTCATACTGGTTAATAAATAAAGCACCGTTGGCCAATAGGAAAGGAAGATAGGAGGGACTAGGAGACAAGGAGGAAGAGGAAATAGTAAGGAGAGTCAGGAGGAGGAGTCAAGATGGAGAGTCTGAAGAAAGCAGTATGCCGCCGGCTCCCCGGTAAGAGAAATACATAGATCAGCAGAAATGGGTTAATAATTAAGGCAGAGCTAGCCGATAAGAAACAAGTAACAGGGCCAACAGCATTGTATCAAACACAGAGTCTCTGTGTGTTAATTGGGGCTGGCGCGGCGGCAGGATAAGACCAGGCAGCGGCAGGCGGAAAAAGCATACTCGTTACAAGAGAGAGAAAGAGAGAGAGAGATACCGTAATAGAGGGAGCCATTATAGGTTTGAAGATAAAACTGAATCTAGAGAAATGTCCACAGACCTGCAAGGATGACCCCAACTCACAATATGAGCAATAGTGGAAAGGCTACCTTAAATGTCCTTCCCTGATACTGAGATTAATGACTGACTAACTTATGTGCCTTCATAGAGCCCTCATCTAGTAGCTGATGGAAACAGAAGTAAACACCCAGAGCTAAACACTGAGCCCAACTTGTGGAATCCAGTTGCAGAGGAGGAGGAGTGATAAGAAAATGGGTGCAAGACCAGGCTACAGAAACCCACAGAGATAGCTGTTATGAGCAAAGGGGAGCTCATGGACCCCCAGACTGATAGCTGGGAAACCCGCATTGGACCAACTCAACCCCCGTGAATGTGGGTCTCCGTTAAAAGGCCTGTGAAGTCTAAGGGACCTCTGACAGTGGAACCAGGATGTATTCCTGGTGCACAAACGTAGAGGCAGGAGGGAGGGCCTAGTCCCTACTCTAAATGACTTGACAGATTTGTTGACTCCTCCTGGAAGGCATCACCCTCCCTGTGCATTGGGGGGAGGGGGTGGTGGGATGGGAGGTGGTCGGGGGCATGGGAAGGAGGAGGGAGTGGGTACTGGGATCCATATGTAAAATAAGAAAAAACAAAACAATCAAATATAACACATCTTTAGTGGTGTATATCATTTCCCCCTTTTTGTTTATATAAAATGAAAGGTTTTAATTTTATCATAGTAAAACTATATACAACAAAACAGTTATCAAGAAAGAATTGCATTTACAGCATTCAGTCCATTTGTATTTAGTGTATTTAGAGAAAATACTGTTATTAATCCTATCTTAGTGAATCAAACTTTTATGCCTACTTTACTTTCTATCATAACTAAAACTGCCAGTATAACCAGACTTCAACTCCATCACCAACAACCTAACAACAGATCTATCTTGCTACTTGGGCAGTAACCAAAAGCTCCTCTGCAATGTTGGGCCATCCAACTTCAGCCTACAGGCCTAGAGTATCTTGTAAACTTCTCAGTGAAGTAGGAAATCTGAAGGATTTCCTCATCTTGTATTGATAAAATTCATCCATTGCTTTCCTGTATCCTGCAGAATGTCTGACAGATTCTTTTGTGAAATAGGAACCCTAAAAGACCATCCCACCTTCTTTTGTTGAAGTTCAGCATCCTGTGGGGCCTGCTTGTCTGCATGTCCAGTTTATACAGCATATTTTCATGCAGTCAAGGCAAAAAAGCAGTTTTCTTTTTTTTTTCCTTTCTTTCTTTTTTTTGTTTTTCGAGACAGGGTTTCTCTGTATTGCTTTGGAGCCTGTCCTGGACCTTGCTCTGTACACCAGGCTGGCCTTGAACTCACAGAGATCTGCCTGCCTCTGCCTCTGCCACCCCCTGTCCCCAAAAGCAGTTTCTTTACCCAGTGGCTAACCTTGCCAAAATGAAAGCAAACTGTAAGAAATTTCTTCAATGCCCATCATCTGTAGTAAACTGGTGCTGCCAGGAACAGATATGTCTCATTTTCATGAAAAGCCCTATATCAACACAACATTTTAAATGTCATATCCTACAGGTCTTGAAGTGTTTGAAGACCATCTATCTAAGATATATCTCTGTATGATCTTGAAAACATCACTAACATATCTACAAATTTGACTGTTATAGATGGCTACTAACTTATGTTTCTTGAGTATCCTAAATAGTTTATAATAATAGCTTTTAAAAACTAGAATTGTGGTGCTGGTGAGATGGCTCATCAGCTAGGAGCACTGACTGCTCTTTCAGAGTTCCTGAGTTCAGCTCCCAGCAACCACATGGTGGTTCACAGCCATCTGTTATGAGATCTGGCGCCCTCTTCTGGCCAGCAACCATACTTGTAGGCAGAACTCTATACATAATAAATAAATTTAACAAAAAGGAACACATCTTTTAATTTTAGCTAACATTTTTAAATGAACTGCATAGGTACAATACCTTAAACAAGAGCAGAAACAAATATACAGTGTAACAAAAATAACTTCAAATTTGTATCAATATACTATATTTCCCTAATAACAAACATCCATAAACCACCAAATAACGAACAGCCACCCACACCATTTATTGGGAATGTGGGCATCATTTTCTCTAGACTGCTTCCTGTTGTCTGTGAACAAAGCACCTTTAGGGGTCCCTGAGAAAAACTGAGGTAATGGTTAAGTCCGGGAAGACCAGCAGTAACGCTTTTTTTTCAGACAGGATTTCTCTGTACTTTTGGAACCTGTCCTGGAACTCACTCTGTGGAGCAGGCTTGACTTGAACTCACAGAGATCTGCCTGCCTCTGTCTCCCAAGTGCTGAAATTAAAGGCATGTGCCACCACTGCTTGGCCAGCAGTAACCTTTGATAGATACTACCTGTCAAGGTTCAGGAGACCTCCCCTGATCAAAACTGATTATATTAATCTGGAATGAATCCACAGCCTTCTTGTACTCTGTGGAAACAAAAGCAAAACCTTTTCTCCAAATCATTTTTATCTTTCATTTGACAAATCAATTTTTTGATTGCATTTTAAAGTTAAGTCATTCTTAAAATATCTAGCCTGGTTTATTTTAACAGTCCTTTCAATCCCATGTTTTTTTTTTTTAAAATCAGATTTTGCTTGCTTATCAACAATCAAAAAATTCAAAATCAACACAGTATTATATAGGATCCAGACTCCCTGTGTATTTCCATTGTTACGTGGCTTTTTCTTTTAAATTACGTTTACTCTCTCTTTACTCTCTTTTTTAAAGTATTTATTTCTTTCAATGACTGTCCATACTCTTTTTATTTCTTTCTCAAGCCTACATACATTGTAAAACACACTGGAACCTGTTTAGAGGGTTATTTTTCTTTCCATATGGACCTCTTTTACTGCTCTTTTTTTTTTAAGCCTTTTTTGACCATGTGAGCAAACTTTAAACTGCTAAGCTACAGCTGGGTTCTCCTCTGGCTGGCTCTGCCAGCTTCTATGTTTGTTAGAGGCAAGCCTAAATCTCAAGGCCTGGTTAGAGGTGCATTTGACCAGGAAATGCATTCAAACCCCAGCTATGGGATGCCAGTACTCTGCACTGTGGCAGAAGTTTTTTTACTTAGTTTTTTACTTCTGTTTACCATGAAAACTGCTGTTTACATTCTTTTCTTTACATCAGAATTTATTTTTTACATGTCCTCATTTTATTGTTTGTTTTAACAATAAAACTGGCACATATTCGCATCTATATCCTGCCAGATTAAGATAGAGCTGTGCATAGGTAGTGTATACTACAGTTACTTTAATAGAAATATCCTGCAATTCCCTAAAAAGAACATAATTTACAAAGTAAAAACAAATTAAATCATTCTACATCACCACAAGCCTTTTTTAAAATGAAAAGAAAACATAAGAAAAACATTGTATGACAACCAAATACACATCAAATTATATACAAAAATCAATACATAAATAGACAAAAGTCACTGTGAGGTAAAAAGTTTAGGTCAGTTCCCTTAATATACTTTTCTGACCCATCAATTTTATGTCACAATTTCTTAAAGGCGACCTTCATCTTTTGTTCACCTTTCTCTGGACCTAGGGATATTTAATCCTCATGTTGGTACACCAAAATGCAGGTTTTTGGTTTTTATTTTTGTTCTGTTTTGTTTTTACTCTTTTTGCTATTGGATCTTTGGATATTTGGGGGGCCTGCCATCCAGCTCCCAACTAAATACATGGGGTCTTATTCTTTCTTAATAACTGGCCTTAGCTTGGCTTGTTTCTATTTGGCTTTTCTTAAATTATTTTACCTACCGTTTGCCCCTAGGCTTTTATCTTTATCCTATATACATTTCTTTACTTTTTACTTTATGGTGTATCTGTGTAGCTAGATGGCTGGTCCCTGGCATCTTCTTCTCCTACTTTTCTCGTGTGTGTGTGTGTGTGTGTGTGTGTGTGTGTGTGTGTGTGTGTGTGTGTTGTGTGTGTGTCTGTCTGTCTGTGTCTGTCTCTCTGGTGTGTGTGTGTGTGTCTCTCTCTGTCTCTTTCTCTTGTGTGTGTGTGTGTGTTTCTATCAGTTCTGTTTCTGTGTATCTAGTGGCTTTTCCTTTAGTGTGAGACATCCCCCCCCCCATCCTAGCTGCAGCATAAAACCTGTGCTCCCTCCTGTTGGGGACCCAAATCTTTTTGGCTCTGCCAAATTGCCTAGAGAACCTCCCCCTAAAAAGCTGTTTGCTCCACTTGTAGAGTGCTCACTTGTTTCATCACTTGAGTCTTGCTCATGGTCAGGGCTGCTTCTGGTCCCCAAGTGGAAGTGATGAATGGTCAGGCCTGTCACCCTGAGGGTACCCTGACATCTAAGCACAAAGAGAGGGGAAATAGAGCCCCAAGGCATAAAGTGATTCCTAAAAAGCCCAAAGAAAGGGGAACAGTTAGTTCCCTTGGGCTGAGCCCAAAGGAAAAGAAAGTTCCTCTCCTTCCTCTTTCATGTTTTATAACTACATTTCAACCAGTAATCTGCATTATTGAAAACTCAAAACCCACCTTTATCTGAAAAAAAAAGTAACACTCCCAAGCTGGACAGGAGGATCCCTGTCAGACAATGCAGTGTAGATAGAACAGGTTTTCCCTTCTGTCCAGTACAGACCAAGGAGACTTTTACTAGGTTCCTCTTAGAAGGATTAAAGACAGCTGCTAAAAAGATTTCCTTTGTCACCCAGTTGGGTCCCAGACACTTAAAAAGTTATGAAAGTTTAAAAATGTAAAGGAATAAGTAGATGGCAGTTACCTGAGGCAGCACAAGTGTTTAGCAACATAGAACTGATTAGGACAGGACCTTTACATGAATTGAAAGCCACTGTCATCTTCTCTTATGATGAGACACAGACTTACAGATTCCCAGCAATTTTTGGTGTCTCTTTCACAAGAATATCTGTTGCAGAAAAATCTTTCTGGACACTGTCAAGATGTGTCATTTGGATTGGTTTAATAAAAAGCTGAACAGTCAGAATTTTGGGGGCAGAGAAGAGGCTGGGAAGAAGGATGGGATGCCAGGGAGACATGGAGTGAGCAGGATAGGCACCATAAGGACGAGGCAATAAAGCCAAGATCCAGAAAGTTAATTGAAGTTGTAAGAACTAGTTAGAAACAAGCCTATGCGATTGGCCAAACCTTCATAATAATAAGTCTTGATGCTATGATTTAGGAGCATGCAGGTGGGACAGAGAAAGAATAGCTACAGAAATCTCCTAATTGAAAATTCTGCTTCCAATCAAAAAGTACATTTGACTATCTCTCAAATTCACAACAAAGAGTCCTCGGGGTATGGGTAGAAACCAACCCTCCAGAACTGGCCAAACACCAAGTTCCTATAATTGTTCAAATAACCAGTTTAGCTACCCTTGTCCAGATTAAACAATACCCAGTGACTCTGGAAACAAAAGGGGAAATTGCAGTCCACATTGGCTGACCTGAAGAGACAGGCATCCATCCTAGTCCCCTACCAGTCACCCTGGAATACAGCTCTCCTATCTGCGAAGAAACCTGGGATTCCTCCAGAGAAACAGCTGTACACTGTCTTGGACCTGAAAGATGGATTCTTCAGCCTCCCGTTGGCAGAGATGAGTCAACCATCTTTGCTTTTAAATGGACAGACCCAGTGGAAGGTTACAGTGAGCAACATGCTTGCACCAGTTTGTCCCAGGATTTACATACATTAAATGCAGACTTCCTAACCTTCCATCAGGAGTGTCTTGGAAAAACAGATTATAAAAGGTCAACTAAGGGACCGCTGCAACAGTTATGACCTTGGGCTAGAGAATGTCGCCTAAAAAAGCCCTAATTTGTAGAAGGCTACCTATCTTGGCTACCAGCTGAAAAGAGACAAAAGGAGGCTCTCTGAGAGTAGGATTGCTGCCCTCCTTCAGATCTCAACTCCAAAGTCTAAGAGACAGGTTCAAGAGTTCCTAGGTGCAGCTGCATATTGCTGCCTCTGGACACCAGTTTGTGGAAATAGCAAGGCCTCTATACACTAGCACAAAGGGGGCACTGAGACCCTAATCTGAACTGAGACCAAACAAAGGCATTTGAGGCTTGAAAAACAGCTCTGACTTTGGCTCGAGCCCTAGTACTTCCAGATGTCTCAAAACCTTTTCACCTGTGGGTCCATGGAAGCACCATTTGATATACCTGTCCAAATGGTTGGACCCGGTAGTCACAGGATGGCCCACTTGTCTAAGAGCTGTGGCAGCTACTGTTAGTCAAATGAAAGGGGAAGCAAGCAAACAAAAACAAGTTAACTCTGGGTCAAGATCGTATACTCACAGCACCCAATGACATGGCTGAGGCCCTCCTCTGAGGAATTCCAATGCTGTCTGTCTAATGACTCTGTGGCCCATCCATGAGTCTGATTTATGAAACACCCCACCATCAATCATGCTACCCTCTTGCCTGATGACAACCTGCAGGTGATCAACCCTAACTGCCAGATGAAAGATGAGACCAGGTACGTGGGAGCTACAGCAGTTACTTTAACTGAGTTGATCTGGGCCCAAGTCAGGTACCTGAAGCCCAGAGAGAACTGACTGATCTGACTCAGGCTCTCAGTTGGGGAAAAGGAAAGTCCACCACTGTATACATGGGCTGTCACTATGCTTTTACTACCACACATGTCTATGTCTATATATGATCTGTAGAAAAGGAGGGTTCCTCACTGCTGGGGAACAGAACATTAGAAAATACTGGCCTTCCTAGATGCTATTTGGCTTGCCCTACAAATTGCTGTCCTCCACTGCAAGCTCACTGACCTGGCTTTCTAACAAGCTTGTGATGACAAACTTCTGATGACATACTCTTGAGTCAGTGCTGCCTGAGACTCCATGGTAAAGAAAAAATGGGCAGCTCAAAACCAAAGGATGATGGAGAAAACCAAAGGGAGAGATCATTCTCCAGAAATTACTGGCAGGAGTCTGGTAACTTCTTTCACCAGGCTACTCAGTTAAGGTCCACAAACCTTTCCTTCTCTGGACTCTAGTGAGAGTTCTGTTAGAGTATCTTTTAATGTCTTCTTTATTCTTTTTTACCTGTTTAGAAGTCCGTATACATGTCTAAAGCTTTGGTCATTAATTGAGAGGATCTGCTTATGAAAGCTGGGACATTGTTGGACCTCACTGCTAGCAGGAGGCCAAATCAGGGGACCAGTTCCTGGAGAGATGAAACTATTTGAGCAGTTTCAGTCTGGGTGGAGAACACTTATACCCACCCCCAAAAAGAAAGATATCTATAAAAACTGGCAAGTACCTTTATCTCCCTCAGCAGGTCAGGTCTTGGATGAAGTCAGTTTCCCCAGAATTTTTTGGGGTGTTGGCTTCTCATTTGGACCCCATCCACCATCTTCAAGCTTGGACTGGAAACTGGGGAAGACAGATACAGGCAAGGTATTAGGTAGTGTGATTACAGACCAGAAATTCATATTCCACCTTGACCTTTGGTCACTGATGCCCACTTTAAGTGCCTGAAGGGACACCATGAACACAGCAACTCTTATAAAGGAAAACATACAACTGAGGCAAGCTTTCAGTCCATTTTCATCATAGTAGGTGGCATTCAGGCAAAGGTGATGCTAGAGGAGCTGAGATTTCTGTATCTTGACTGGCAGGCAAGAGGAAGTAAACTGTAACACTGGGCATAGCTTAAGTACTGGGGTCCTCAAAACCCACCCTCACAGTAACACACTTCCACCAAAAGGCCACTGTAGGGCCCTGCATGGACCCCTGAGGCACCTTGAGCAAGCCTGAAGCTGTTGGCTGGAACATCTTGCCCCAGAGTTGTTATTGGTACTCTTCCTGTTTTCTTGCCCTAGAGTTGTTATTGGTACTCTTCTTGTTTTGCTAATGCACATCTGCTGGGAAGGAACTAAGCCTAAAAACTTACACTCTTGAAACTTGGTTGTTTTCCACCATGCTATGAGTCAATATATAAGCCCGTTCCTTCTCCTCAATAAATGGCATTCCTGTTGCACGAATGACCCACTGTCTTGTCTTTTATTTAAATCTCTAGGCTTTTGCCCAATTAGTGGAACAGATTGTAGCACGGACACTACAGGCCATACAAACTTCAACAACATCACACCTTCTAATAGTGCCACTCCCTTTGGAGGCTATCTTTCAATCCACCTCAGACAATAATCATATAATTGGTACCAGTCTACCTTCTCTTGGTCCCCTTGCTAACTACTCCAATATCAGCACTGGCCAATTAAATATTTAATGAAATTAATGGTCTTTAGGGCCAACTCAACCTCTTTAGAGAAGGATGACTCCATTATTTAACTCATTCACCAAGACCAATGGGGAATAACAGGGCCCCAGACTTAGTGGGCCCCTAGACCTTAGTACAGCTGACTACATGATAAAAGGGTTATTCAGGCCATAAACCTCAGCACATAGATAGCATCACCTGTCAAAATGAAAACAAAGGGCTAATTCATCAAAGTCCATAGTTCTGCGAAAGTCTCTAAATGTACTAACCTTACTTTTTGGCTTCTGTAGTTCTGCTTCTGGCTAACTGTTCTTGTTAAATGAAGTATGTCAACCCAAAACATAGTTTTTATGTTTAAGTCACCCTGAGATAGGGTCGGGGCTACACTGGGATCCCAAACACTTAGTGTAGTTGCAAGGTGGCCAATACATTTTCTATTGGCTTAAACCCATGTCCAAGTAGTCTCCTCTGATGGCTAGACCCAACAAAGAGCAGCTAAGATATTCATTCTAGGACTTTTCACCATGAGACAGTCATTGGAATAATCAGACCACCAATTGTAAGCTACTATAAGAAATCACACTCATACACCCAATGAATGTGTGTGTGTGTGTGTGTATGTGTGCATACATACACACGTACACATACATACATACATTTGTTCTGTTCCTCTAGAGAACTCTGATAATACATGGCACTTGAGCTATAAAGCCAGATCTCCATCTGAAAACAAAGAAAAAGGGGAATTAATAAACAGTAGCACAAGTAGTAATTCACCTTAACTATGCAATACAATTTGGAGCCTCAATTTCCAGGCTAATTGATATTTTAGGTTGCACACGACTGTTTATTCAATGTGTGACAAATCTTGAAGTTACCCAGGTACAAGGAACTTACATAAGAAAAGAAAGTATCATTTATAAAAGTTAAGAATTTATATTTCCAGACCTTGGGTTTAGGGACATAGAAGATATCAAATTCAAAATAATTGTGTGTGTGTGTGTGTGTGTGTGTGTGTGTGTGTGTGTGTGTGTGTGTGTGATGTGTCTAGGGGAGTGACAGGTCAGACTGGGAATTTTTCTCAAGTGTACTTAACCTGATATGTATTTATTTATTTGAGATAGGATCTCACCATGCAGTCCTGGCTGCCCTGGAACTCATCACATAGACCAGTGTGGCCTTGAACTCACAGGTACTCATCTGCTTTTCTGCGTTTTGAGTGCTGTGATTAAAGGTATGTACCAACATGCCCTACTCAACCTGATACTTAATGTAAGTTAGATTTTTCCTTGTCTTTGTAACAGGCCCTCAGATCTTAGAAGGCCCCCCAAACCTTAGAACAACTGACTTCATGATGGAAGTAGCCTTCAGGCTGTAAAAGTCAGCATGTAGACAGCACCATCTGCAAAATGAAAACAAAGGCCTAATCCATCAGAGTCTATAGTTGTGGGAAACTCTCTAAATGCACTAAGCTTGCTTTTTGGCTTCTTAGTTTCACTTCTGGCTAACTGTTCTTGTTACCTGAAGTATATCAACCCAGAATATTGTTTTTGTGTTTAAACGCTCACCCTGAAAAAGTTTGGGGCTACACTGGGATCCTGAACACTCAGTGTAGTCACAGACCAGATAAAATACTTTTTATTGACTTAACCCATGTCTGAGAGTCTTCTCTGGTTCATACCCCACAACATTCTTAAAGGCTGGATTTCCCCTCTAGCTTTTCCACACATTTTGGCTTTCCACACACAGAATCTTACACTGGTGTTTATTATATGGCCACATCCCTTATGTACTTAATAAGTATCTCGGTGGATGGGGCTCAGATATCACTTTTCTGGAGATTTTGATAAGTCAAAGCAGTCTATATTATCCCTATTTTTGACATAGTCTGATTATATATTGTATTTTGTTATTATTAAAGTATACATCAGTTATTACATGTTTCATAAAGAACTTTTCATTCTAACATTACTTTTTGCTATTTAATGTAATTTGTTCTTATTAAAGTATACATCAGTTATTACATGTTTCATAAAGAACTTTTCATTCTAACATTACTTTTTGCTATTTAATGTAATTCTAAATAATCCCTCCATTACTGAAATGGAGGAAAGCATCATTTCATGGTTTCATTGTTCACTGCCAGTATTTTTATCCCAGAATTATCCCTTTCTTACCTGATATTAGAGGCAGAAGGGGAAGAAAGGGGCCTCACAGAGGAGATGGATCCGTAATTCTGTTGTCTTGGTAACAGCTCTGCTTCTCATTTCCACTGAGTGATTCAGCCCAGGCAGGGACATTGTGCTTGGCAACCAGGAACAGGTAATAGCCTACCTTCCTCTTTGTTGTTCATTGCTAAGAGGCTGACACAAAAGATAATGATCGTTGTCAGGGAAACCAAAGCTGAATCTTTCAGAGCCATGCGGGAGAAAATGTCAAGGATAATACAAAATGGATGGTAGATGCATTTTCATCTACCCATAATCATGGACTGAGACTCTTTTGTGTTCATTAGGAGGGCTTTGTTGTATTCACACAAATAATTCTTCCTGACATAATAAATGGCCAGAGAAAATGACACAGGAAAAGAAAAGAACCCAGACAGTAAATAGGAGAAATACAATTATTTAAAATCACCTATTTCCTTTTAAGACTCATTTTGATATCCATGTTCTATTTTAACATGTATTTATATAGAATTATCAAGCAAGCCTTTACCTTAAAGAGAATACAGCTTCTTTTCTTTTTGTTCATTAATAATTCCCATCAGGACATATCTGAGGCCCCAGGAACCTATGACACTTTTTAGTAGCTCTACCTTTATTATAAAAGTGGAACCTCCTGTACGAGATGCAGGTCAGCATCAGCTTAAAATTTGGTGTGGAAAGCAAGAATGGCAGCTACCATACACACCCACACACACCAATGCAGTATTATAAAAAAAAAAAAAAAAAAAAAAAAAAAAACAGTCTCTACCATAAATTGGGAAAGCATATATAAGAATGAAATTAAAGTACCTTCCCACCTTATATACGAAAACCAACTCAAAATCAATTAAAGATTTACACTTGGTACTTGGTACTAATAGAGGAAAATATACAGAAAAGCTTCTGGACATTGGTTATGTCAGAGTTTTTGATATGTCTCCCAGTCACTGGGAACAGAAGCAAAAATTACTAACAAAATTGCATCAAACCAAAGTTTTCGAATAATGAACAATCAACATAGTGCAAAAAAGTCTACATTACCAGAGAAAATGTGGCAGAGCAAAGTTGCTTACTTCATAACAGCCAGGTTGTAGGAGTGGGGGACAGGGGCAGGGCAAGGGAAGGTCAGGGGCAGTGAAGAAGGGTGTGCCCTCAGAAAACTACTTTCTCCAAATAAACCCATCTCCTAATAATACCATCATACTATAAACCCAAGCAATTACTTATTGACTAGGTTAGAGCATTCAGTAACCAACCACTGTCTCAGAGTCCATCAGCCATGCTCTTAGAGAACATTTATCATTTAGCGTACACCACAGGGATTTAAACAACTCCATAGTAATGAAAAGAACCCAATTAAAAGGGAGCAGAGGGGCCCAAAGGTGCATCAATAGTTCAGTGATAGATCACTTACTAACATGTGTGAAGCCTAGTTCAATCCCCTGTGCAGAAAAAAAATGAAAGCAAATGATTTGAATCAATATTTTTCCACAGAAGACTGTTAGGGTTTGAATGTGAAATATATCCCCACAGACTCCTGTGTTTGCACACTTAATCCCCAGCTGGTGGTGATATTTGCGTTGTGGGACCATAAGAAGGCAGGACTTTGCTGGAGGAAGCAGTTCACTGGGGTCTTGCGTGTTATAAGCCTAGTCCTAAGCACCTCACTTTCTGTCTGCCTGCCTGCCTGTCTCCTGTCCCTTTCCCCTCCTCCCCTTCCTTCCTGATACAATGGGCTATAAGCACAGTCTGCCACCCTTGCCACCATAGCCATAAAACCATTCCTGCAGTCATATCTCCCTTTCAGTAACAGACTACATCCTCAAACTCTGAGCCAAAGCAGGTAAGTTCTTCCTGTAAATTACATCTTAGCGATTTGCGAACAGTAATGAATAAAGTAAAATAAAGACCTACAGATTGTCAGTGTGTATGAAAGTGTGCTAAACATCATTAATCATGGAAGGAAATACAAATGAAAGCCACAGTGAGATATAGATTCATATTTGTTAGAAAGGCCATGGTAAAAAAAAAAAAAAAAAGACAGTTGGACAAGTGTTGGAGAAGATTAGAGAAAAGTGAACTCTTGCATTGTGATTCTGAGAGTGTGCATTAGCATAGTCATTATGGGAAACAGTATGGGGTTTCCTCAAAAGTTTTGAAGTAGCTGGACCTCATAGTCCATGCCCATTGTCCTAAACACTGGGAAGCTAAGGGGAAAAGATCACAAGTTCAAGGCCAGCCTGGATTTGTTAGTCAGACACTGTCCAAAAACAACAACACAGTGGTCTCAGGCCTTAAATTCAATGCATATATAGACATATATCCATCCAGAAGAATTCTGTAAGGGGGATGCCTCTGAGGGCTATGTCTTGTCATATGGAGAGCTGCTCTGTTCTTCAGTGTTCCTCTGTTATGATGCTTTAGCTCACAACAGCCTCTCAACGATGCAGACCAAGCCATGGGATCAAGCCCCTCAAACTGGGAGCCAAACTAAATGTCTCTTTGAACTGTTTCTGTCTGGTGCTTCTCAGTGATTCAAAGTTTAACACACATCTGTTGTGTGGCATTTTGTTATAGCATCTTAAGCAGGCTAATATACTATACCAGTATCCTTGATTTTTATCCAAATTAACTAATGAATTCTACAGGCATTCAATAATCCCCCTACCCCCCCCAAGTGATAAAAGGGTTGAATGAAGAAGTGAGCGTGTAACTGCTGGGTCCAGGTCAGTTAATTATACCTGTGTCTCATATACTGCACAAGGACATCTCTTCCAACAACAGACTGCATGTATGATGGTATATAATCTGGTGATGTCATAGAACATTCTAGGATATGTACATAGTGAAGAAATCACCACACAGCACACTTTTCAAAACATATTCCTATTGTTAAACATCACATCACTATATAATGGTCTTTCTGATAAAGGACTGAGATATGTGAAGGCTGCCCTACTATTTTAGGTAGACCTTATAAAAAGTATCAATAAAATGTTTTAAGACTAATACTTCAGTTCTTACTACAAGAGGGAAGTAGAAGAACTGGACAAGCAGACAAGGCAAGGCATAGTTTCAAAACACACACTTCAGAAATGGAAAGACCTGGGTTTGGAGCTTATTTGCAGGTGGTACCTCATTTGCAAATGAAGAAAGACAAATGTCTAAATCAGACAATTACCGCATGGCAATTGACCTTACCCCCCGAAAATTAATTTCCCTCAAACTACAAAGCTCTATGATAACTACAAGTATCAGAGAGGTCTTAGAATCAATAACAATTCTGTTTACTTTGCTATTCACAAGAAGCTAGCCTCAGAGAATCAAGCAATTTCGTTTGCAAGAGCCAACTTAGTTAAGATATCTAACTTATTTCATGATTATAATATTCATATAAAAATGCAAGTTCTAGCAAAGCCAGTGGCACACAAGAGTATAAGCTTATACTCTTGACACAAAGACACACACTCATGGTTACACATAGACACACCCACACCCACACACACACACCTACTACAACCTAAGCTTTCATTTACTAGGGAAAGTCTCCCAATCTTATAAGAGACTGCAGTCAGATATGAACACTTCTTGTTTGCCTAAAACATTAAAGCAAGCTTCACATTAACTTTCAAATTGCCCAGAAATCATATTATTAGAACACATGTGATGTAAGTGTAAATTTCCTGAAGTTCTTTCAGAGTATACAAAGGATTGAACACTGTTTCCCATACAAACAATGTTTATATCAGAAAGTAGTTGCCATATATTATTTTCCCATCAGGACAATCATAAGGCTCTGGTTCACTACCTCTTTTGGTCTTTTATAATAAAAACTATTAACAGATATCCAACCATGTAGAACAATACAGATACAGATCTAAAGCTCTGTATATAACAGTCAAATGGGGGAAAACAAAACAAACAAACAAACAAAAATAACAAAAAAAATGCAGCTTAATGGCCTTCAGCAGTTCAGAGGGTACAGTCATTATTTGTTACACTAGGGGCAGCAGAGTATAAGGAATGGCAGAGTATTTAAGCACTGCAATTACATTTGCACAGAACTCTGCTGGCTGGTAATTAATACCTATTAATTACACATTTGAAAGATCAATAATTTGGTTATATTTTCTCATTCTAAAAGGATCTCTTGGGGGAATGTTTTGGTGCAGGGGTTCCTTTCTTTGTTGTTTTTAAAGGTAAAAGAAATCATGCTCCCACCACACCCTTAGCTCCTTCCCCTCTAGCTGACTCCATGATGAGTCAGTCTTATTAGGATTTCACTGGACTCAGGCATGGGGCACAATGAGAGATTAGCAGTGTGGGGCCAGCAGAAGGCACAGGGTGGGGGTAGAATTCAAGGTCTTTCTGAAGAGTTCCAAATAACCCTGTAGGAAAATCTGGCTTTATCATTTATGTATGCCTGTGCGTGCATGTGTGTGTGTTTGTGCGTGTACGCTTGCACGTGCTTGTGTGCACACCCGCACAAGCGTGTGCTCGAGTGAGCGTCCTCACTCATGAAAAATAATTTTAAGGATTAATAGATGTCTACCTGCTTAATGCCCATCCTCCACAAGAGCTTGTATTCTGAACAGCAATTTTGTCTTTATCTCAAAGTTAACCAATCAGACACACTCAGCTTCAGTTTCCTTGGTAACCGACCTCTGCTTCCTGTCTAGACTAATGGTCATAAGAGAGAAAGGAAAAATACAGGCTAGAAAATGTCGCCTCTTCTCTGCCTCCCCCACTTCTTACTGCAGTCTCTTTCTCTGCCATTGTTATCCCTCTCTCCACCCCCACCATCAAAAAAAAAATCAGCAAAGGCTGCATGTGAGGCCCAGGGAGATGATGTTCACCTGTATGTATCTTTGTCTTCATCTCTGCATCAGTTTGGTCCTAACTAGTCAAATCCTCAGCTGAACAGATGTCTTTGTACTCCACCCTGCCTCTCTTTATTTCTGGAATATATTATTCTTATAATTAGCCATAAGCATGATCCCACCTTTGCTTTGTTTTTTTGTTTTTGTTTTGTTGTTGTTGTTGTTGTTCTCTTGACTTTTCCCTTTCCATCTTACTGAAATAACAGAGCGAGAAGAGAAATGACCCACAGAAGAGACAGAGGCAGATGCTACTCACAGAATCTCTGGGTGGCAGCTTTCTAAAAGCCACACTTTGGGGACTCCCACTGCTTCATTCCTATTGAACTTGAAGGGTACACACACATACATCCCGAGACCAGTGAAATCCTAATAAGACTGTCTCATCATGGAGTTGGCTAGAGGGAAGGAGCTAAGGGTGGGGTGAGAGCATAATTTCTTTCAGACTTAAAATCAACAAAGACAGGAACACCCGCACCAAAAGATTCCCCAAGAAATACTCTTAAAATGAGAAAATATAACCAAATTATTGATCCTTCAAATGTCTAATTAATAGGTATTTTTATTGGGTCGGCTAGCCTAATAGTCATCAGAGAGGCTTCACTGAGCAACTGAAGGAAACAACAGAAACCCATAGCCAAACATTAGGCAGATCAGGGAACCCTGCAGAAAAGGGGGAGGAAGAATGGTAGGAGTCAGTGGTATCAAGGGCATCACAAGAATATCCACAGAATCAACTGACCTGGGCTCATAGTGGCTCACAGAGACTGAACCAACAACCAGGGAGACTGCATGGGACCGACCATGTGCATATATGTGACAATTGTGCAACTTGTTCTTTGTGTGACAATTCTAACAGTGAGAGCAGGGGATTGTCTATTACCCTGTTGCCTGCTGTTGGGACCCATTCCTCCTACTGGGTTGCCTCATCCAGCCTTAAGAGAAAAAGAGTTGCCTAATCTCACTGCAACTTGATACACCATGGCTGGCTGATATCTGTGGGAGGCCAGTCTGTATCTGAAGAGAAACAGTGGAGGAGGAATGGATGGGGTGGGACTGGGGGTGGAAGGAGTGAGGAAGGGTTGAGAGAGGAACTGGGAAGATGAGAGGGAGGGGAAACTTGGATTGGGATGTAAAAATTGTGAACAAAGAAAAAAGACTACATAAAGAAAACTTGTCTCAAAAAAAAAAAAAAAACAATAAAGAAGAAAAGAAAGAGAAGAGGCGAGTTAAGCTGTGAGGGCTGGATAAAGTGCTTTGTTCATAAGCTTGAGGATCCCAGTGTGGATTCCAAGGACTCAAAAGCTGAGCAGTCCTGGTGGCTGCCTGTGTTATCAGCACTTGGGAGGAAGAGATGGGAGTCCCAGGGCAAGCCTGTTCCAGGTAGCAAGCAAGTGAAGTCATGTTTTCTAACTTAGATAGCATAAGCAGTATTTAAGTAAATCATGAAATAAATCAATAAATCAGTATCTAATAATTGGCCTTTTTAACTTATTCTACTTCACATGCACACACATATGAACATACATACACATGAAACATGCAAAAACAATCAAATATCCAAGATTTCAAGGACACAAGGTAATTCCTTCTACTGACTTGGTGTTCCTCCATAGGAAGCTCCTTTTTTTCTTTTCTTGTTGAGATTATATTGTATCATTTCTCCCTTCTCTTTCCTCCCTCCAAACTCTCTCAAGTGCTCTTTCAAATTCATGGCCTCTGTTTTCATTAACTGTCCTCAAGTGTATATATGTCGTATATGTGGAGACCATTACTGACAATCACAACTGATCGAAAGGCAGAGAGAACAAGAGATTGTGTGGTGGCCAGTCCCATCTGATATACATCTACAGCACACTTCGTGCACCTAAATCCTGCACAAGGAAAAAGAACATCTAACAGACAAATTAGGAACGGCTTATAGAATGCTGAATTTTGCACTGCACTAGCTATACTGTGCAAATGGTAGAAACTGTTGGGACTCAATTCTTATTCTCTACCAAAAAAATTCATAATCGAGAAAAGTTCTATAAATGAGCAAGAACATTTAATCTTGCAAAACATAAAGGAACTAATGAAAATGTCCTATCTTACAAACAGTTATCTGGGGGGAGAGGACTTTTACCTGAAGATCAAACTTCATAAACCTCAGAAACTTCATTGGTCTGAAGAAGACTTTCTGAGCAGCATATGTTGCACTAAAAGGCCCCAGGCCCTGATTAAACATCAGCAATCTGTAACAGAAAAACTGTGAATTTCATGTATGTGGTGGGCCTTAATCAGAAGGGTAAGCTTATTAATGGCCAGAAAATCCATGAAGTCACTGAAGAGATACTCTGAGTATTGGTTCATACTAACTCAAGCCTCGTGTATTTCTTGGGGAACAAAATCTTCACTGTTTTCTTCACCTACATTTCTACTTTTCGTTATCATGAGAATGTTTTCTTTGAAAATAAAAATGGGTATAATGTAAGCTCAAGGAACAGATCAGACTTTAGAATAGAGCAGACTTTAGAAAAATGTTCATTCCTTTGTAAAAAGCAGTGAGTCTCTACCATTTATTGAGTAAAGCTAGTATAGATTTGGGCACTCTTAATCATTCCAATTTTGATAAACACAGCTTTTTAAAGATGATTTTATTTTCTTGTACTGACTATATCCCATGCTTTACTTCTTAGCAATTATCAATCATACATATGTAATTTTTATTCATCTGCTCTTTTTCTCTACTAAGCCATTAATGACAAAGGGCACAGGGACCATCATAGACATTTTTGTGGAATTTGAACAACAATAAATGTGAATATTGGCAAAATAGAGTCAGGAAGCTTTCTACCCAGGCTTGGATAACTGGACCATTTATTGAGATAGGAGCCATGACTGCCTAAACATGAGCTAAATCAGGACAACAGACATGACAAAGTGGAGTAGGAAGAAGACCATGAGTCCCCAACCCTACGCAACTAATGAATTCTGAAAACAGGAGAAATAGTCTTCCCCAGGGAAGAACACATCAGTTGGTTATCTAATACCAAATGGTCATCCCTGAAAATATACATCCAAGTAAAATTATACAGGCAGATCAGGTTGTATTTACATATTTATGAATATATAAATGTGTATGTGTGTGTGTGTGAGAGAGAGAGAGAGAGATAAAAGAAAGAGAACAATTAAAAAGAGGCCAAGAATCAGAAAGAGAGGTCAAGGGGTTCATGGGAGGGATTGGAAGAAGGGAAGGGAAATGATATAATTATGTTTTCAAAAAACAGAAGAGAAGGAGAAATGATGTAATTGTAATTTCTAAAAATGTCAGTCTTATCTATGTGGAATATATAGATACAGAAAGACAAACACAGAGATAGACCTTTTAAGAACTTAGAAGTAGGTTCTCAAGAACCATTGAGAATGGGGGTAGGAACATATGTATTAGGAACTGAAGAGAGAATTCTAAGTATGGGACACTTAATGCAGTGTCCCATTCAGAAAACCCTGTGAACCAATATTGGGAGCCAATATTGGTTTGAAGAGAAAACTGAACCTAAAGAAATGTCTAGCGACCTACAAGACTGACTCCAACTAACAATATGAGCAACAGTGGAAAGGCTACCATAAATGCCCTTCCCTGTTAATGAGATCAACAACTAACTTATCCACCATCATAAAGCCCTCATCTAGTATCTGTTGGAAACAGAAGCAAACACCCATAACTAAACACTGAGTCCAACTAGAATCCAGATGCAGAGAGGACAAGACCAGGTTGCAGAAACTCATAGAAACAGCTAACCTGAACAAGGAGGAACTAATGGGCCCCAGACTGATAGCTGGGAATCCAGCGTGGGGCTGACTCAGACCCCCTGAACATGGGTCTCAGCCAGAAGGACTGAGCAGTCTAAGGGACCTCAGACAGTGGAGCCAGGATGTATCCCTGGTACACAAAAGGAACTTGCAGACACATCCCCCATGGAGGGATACTCCCTTAACCTAGAGACAGGAGAGAAGTCCTAGTCTGTACTTCAAATGACTTGACAGATTTACATGATCCCACCGGGATGGCATTGCCCTACAATGTGGAGTATGGGGAGGGGAGAGAAGGTAAGAGGGAGAGAGAGGGAACTGGGATCAAAATGTACAATAAAAAAATAAACAAATTAAAAAAAACCATTTTCTTGTACCCTTATGGTTTGCCCTGCTTGTTTAATATGGGATGGAGAAAGAGAGCAGGTAGGCTAAGATGAGATCTCCACCACTCTCTCAGCTCCAATCCCCCTCACTCATTCCCAGATCTGCAGCAGACCTTGTGCTGCAAAAACCCTTCTCACTCTGCCCCCATCTCCATTGTGTCGTGTAGATCTTCCATTTCTAACTTCACTCCCCAAACTCTTTGCTTTGTCCACGCCCCCACCACAACTCCAACAGGCACTCCCTAGGAACCCACAGCCACTCTGGTCAGGGAAACAGGTAGTCTCACTGCAGATCTTCATCTTTCCCTCTGCCCCTCCAAGCCTAGTCCCCCAGTCTCATCCCCAGCTCTGTGGGACAACACTACTACAGGCTCCCTTCTTCCTGACCTCAGCTCCATGTTATCAAATGGAACTTCTTCAAACTTTTGTTCACCAAACATTGCTTTGGTCCAGCCCCAGACTCCAGCAGGTACTTCCCAGGAACCTACAGGCTACTGTGACTAGGGAAGCAAGTCCACTAACTGCAGATCTTCACTTCTCCCTCCAATCCTCCAAGGCCAATCCCCAGTCTCATCCCCAGCTCCATAGCAGACTGCTGCTGAAGCCTCTTCCTCACACTCTGCCCACATTCCCAGGGGACAAACTAAGCAGATCCTGGTGGAGCACCCTGCTTCCTGTGAAGCTTTTCCACTGACACAAGTCCATTGCCATTGCTAAGTCTCAGGGTGCAATGCCCAGAAACTCACTTTACCCAGAACCCTCCAGGGTCTACACTTCACCAACAGAATACAAGAGATGGAAGAGACAGTCTCAGGTGTGGAAGACATATTAGAAGAAATTTATACAGTGGTCAAAGAAAATATTAAATCAAATAAACTCCTGGCACAAAACATCAACGAAATCTGAGACACACTACAAAGACAATATCTAGGAGTAAAAGTTATAAAGGAAAGAGAAGAAACCCAGGTCAAAGTCACAGAAAATATTTTCAACAAAATCATAGAAGGAAATTTCTTTAATCTGAAGGAGTAGATGCTTATTAAGTACAAGAAGTTAACAGTAAAACAAAAAGAAAGTCCCCAGAGCATATAATAATCAAAACATGATACAGAACAAAGAAAGAATATTAAAAGCTACAAGGGAAAAAGAGCAAGTAATATATAAAGGTAGACCTATTAGAATTACATCCAACCCCTCAATGGAGACTCTAAAAGCTAGAAGGGCCTGAACAGATGTGCTGCAGAGTCTAAGAGATCACAAACGCTAGCCCAAACTAATATACCAGAAATACTTTCAATCACCATCGATAAAGAATGTAAGACATTCCATGCTAGTATACATATATAGCCCTATAGAACGTCTTAGAAGATAAACTGTAACCTGGAATGGTTAACGGCATCCAAGAAAACACAGGAAATAAATAATTCCAAACCATCAATGTCAAAAGAAGAGAAACACACACACACACACACACAGAGAGAGAGAGAGAGAGAGAGAGAGAGAGAGAGAGAGAGAGAGAGAGAGAGAGAGAGAGAGAGAGAGGGGGAGGGAGAGAACAACAAAATAACAGAAATAAAAGCCACTGGTCATTGATATCTCTCAGCATCAATAGTCTCAACTCCCCAATAAAGACACATACTACTTGAATGGATTTGAAAACAGGATCCATCCTGCTACATCCAAGAAACACACCTGAATTTCAAGGATACACACTAACTCATGGTAAAGGGTTAGAAAATCATATTCCAAGAAAATGTACCTGAGAAACAAGATGGTATAACCATTTTAATACCTGACAAAATAAACTTGAAACCAAAACTAATCACAAGCAACAGAGGACACTACATACTCATCAAATAAAAATCAATCAAGAAGACATTGCAATTCTTACCATCTATGCCTCAATACTACTACAGCTTAAATCACATATTGATCCTCACACATTGATAGTGAGAAATGTCAATACCTGATGTCATGCAGACAAAAATTAGAGAAATGCTGGGAACAGCTGCTCTGATCAACCAAATGTACCTAACAAATATGTACAGAAAATTTCATACAAATACAGAAGAACTTCCACTCAGCACCTCATGTAATTTCTCCAAACTGACCACATACTTGGATAAAAAACAAGTCTCAAGACAAACAAGAAAATTGAAGTAACACCCTGCATCCTATCTGACAACCATGGATGAATGCTGTATATCAACAACAAAAACATTGCAAATTCAAGCAAACTGAACAGCTCACTGCTTACTGATAAATGGGTCAAGATAGAAATTCCAAAAGAAATTAAATACTTTCTGGAATTGAATGAGAATGAATACACAACATACTCAAACTTATAGGATACAATGAAGGCAGTGCTAAAAGGCAAGTTCATAACAGTAAACTGCCTACATAAATAAAATGGAGTGATCTCATACTAGTAACTTAACAGCACACCTAAAAGCTCTAGAACAAAAAGAAGAAACCACACCTAAGAGGAGAAGATGGTAAAAAGTAAACTAAGGGCTGTAATCAATAGAATATAAACAAACAGCCAAGAAAAATACAAAGAATGAAACAAAAGTTGGTTATTGAGAAAATCAGTAAGATTGACAAACTCTTATCCACATTAACTAAAAGGTGGAGAGAGAAGACCCAACCTAACAAAATTATAAATGAAAAGGGGACAGAACAACACCCATGAAAGCCACACAATCAGAAAAACATATTTTAAATAGGAAAATCTAAAAGAAATAATTTTCTTGATGCACACCACTTACTAAAGTTAAATCAAGATCAGATAAATAATTTAAATAGACCTATAACTCCTTGTGAAATAGAAGCAGTAATTAAAATCTCCCTACCAAGCTTTCAAAGAAAAGTTAATGCCAATAATCCTCAAATTATTCTACAAAATAGTAACAGAGGAAACACTGTCCATTCATTTTACTAGGCCACATGGACCCTAGTACCAAAATATATAAAGGCCCACCAAAGAAAGGGAATTACAGTAAAACAGTCAAAAATAATGAAATATTTGAAAACCAAATGCAAGAACATATCAAAAAGATCATCCACCATGATCAAATAGGGTTCATTCCAGAGATGCTGGAATCATTCAACATGTACAAATTGAAAATGTTATGCACCATAAAGATAAACTGAAATAAAAACATCATTAACATAATCCAATAGCCTTTCATGATAAAAGAGCTAAGAGAAATGATGGATATACCTAAACACAGTAAAGGCAGCTTACAACAAACACACAGCCAACATCAAATTAAATGGAGAGAAACTCAATGCACTTCCACTGAAATCAGGAACAAGACAAGGTTGTCCACACACTCCCTACCTATTCAGTATACTTCTCAGTCTTAGCTAAAGCAGTAAGATCAAGAAGATACAAATTGGAAGAAAGAAGTTAAAGAATCTTTATTTGCAGATGATACCACAGTATATACAACTGACCCTAAATTCCCACCAGGAAACTCCTACAGCTGAGAAACACTTGCAGTAAAGTGGCTGCTGGGTGTTGGTGGCACATGGCCTTTAATCCCAGCACTCAGGAGGCAGAGGCAGGCAGATCTCTATGAGTTTGAGGCCAGCCTGGTATACAGAGTGAATTCTAGGACAGGCTCCAAAACAACACAGAGAAACCCTGTCTCGAAAAACCAAAAGGAAAAAGGAAAAAAAGAAAAATTAACTAACAAAAATTAGTAGTCCTCCTAACAAAAATTAGTAGTCCTCCTATATTCAAATGACAAATGATCTGAATGATCTGAGAAAGAAATCAGGGAAAAACACCTTTCACAATGGCCTTAATTAATATAAAATAACTTGGGGGTAACTCTAATAAGGCAAGTGAAAGAAAGAAATTGAAGAAGATATTAGAAGATGGAAAGGTTTTCTATGCTCATGTATCAGTAGAGTTGATATAGTAAAAATGCCCAAGCTACTAAAAACAATGTACAGATTCAATGCAATGCACACCCAGATTCCAACACAATTCTTCACAAATCTTAAAAAGAAATTTTAGCTTCATATGGGAACACACACACACACACACACACACACACACACACACACACACACACACACACGATAATTAAAAAATAAGAAAGATCATATCATTAGGTGCTGAAAACAATCCTAAGTAATAAAAGATCTGTTGGAGGCATCACCTCCCCTAATTTAAGTTTTACTACAAAGCTATAATAACAAAACAGCATGATATTGGCACAAAATGACATGTTGATCAATCAAGTATAAGACCCAGACATAAATCTACACACCTTTGCACCAAATTTTTGGTAAAGAGGCCAGAAATACTTACTGATAAAAAAAAAAAAAAAAAAAGAGCATCTTCAACAAATGGAGCTTGTCAAACTTGGTTGCCACATGTAAAAGAATCCAAATAGTGTCATCCTTATAACCCTGCACAAAACTCAACTGCAAATGGATTAAAGACTGCTGCATAAAAGCAGATACAGTGAAGCAGATAGAAGAGAAAGTGGGGAATGAATGGCCTTGAACACATTGGCACAGGAAAAGACTTTCTGAACAAAATACCAGTAGCACACACACTGAGAGCTACAGTTAATAAATGGGACCAATTTCCTGAAACGGAGAAGTTTCTCTATAGCAAAGGACACAGTCATTCCGACATAGCAGCAGCCTACAGGAAAATCTTTTTATAAACTACACATCTGACAAAGAGTACAGACCTAAACAAAGAATTCTCAGCAGAGGAAACTCAAATGGCCAGAAACACTTAAAGAAATGTTCATCATTACCCATCAGGAAATGCAAATCCAAACCACTTTGAGATTCCATCTTAAAATTATCAGAATGGCTAAAATCAATGAAACATGTGGCAGCTCATGCTGGTAAGTATATAGAGTAAGGCCATTGTGAAAAGTGCTCTTTCCCTAATTTCTTTCTCAGTCTCAGCTAAAGAAATAAGATCAAGAGGGTACAAATTGGAAGAATTTAAAAAATCTTTATTTGCAGGTGATACCACAGTATACATAACTGACCCTAAAATCCCACCAGGAGACTCATACAGCTGAGAAGCACTTGCAGTAAAGTGACTCTATGGGAGGAGTTGAAAGGAAAGGAATCTGTGACCAGAATCTATTCCATGAAAAAAAAATTAATTTCAATAAAAAGATCTCCTAAAAAATCATTTATTTTTATAATCTTTTTGAGAATCGCATACACAAGTACACTGTATATTCACCATTTTCACTGCACAACAAGTTATTACAACTCCTCCTGTGTTCCCAACTTACTCTCAAGTTCAAGACCTTTTCTTCTTTAATTATTGTTGTTATAATCACACACACATGCATATATACACACACATTCCCCAACACATATATAAAACCTGAGACCATTTAATGTTGTATAGGCATTTCCTGACCACATGGGACTGAATAAAACCAGAGGGATTGTCTCTGGAGAGAACGGATTCTCCCTTTCTCAGAAACCACTAGTTTCTTCTTGTGAGAGTCCCTGCCCCCCAATTTGTATTGGCATGTAGACTGAAGTGGTCACTCTACAGTTTAGGGGACCATATTATTGAAATTCCATGGGTGCTGCTTCCCTGTCATATACAGAAGGCACTTACCTCACAGCAGGCATCCTGGCCCTCTGTCTCTTACAGTCCTTCCACCATCTCCTCTGCTTCTTGAGCCTCAGGTATAGGAATTGTGCTGTAAATGCATCAATTGAAGATGAGCTCTCTGATGTCAGTTGTTCTTTACATTCTGACAAGTTGTAGCTTTCTGCAATGGCCTCCATCTGCTGCAAAAAAAGCTTTTCTGATAGTATGTGAGAACTACCTTTATCTGTAGGCATAAGTATAAGTGTTTAGAATGCAGGTACAAATTACATGAGTTTAGGAAAATGGGAGCAATGGGTTCTCTTCTTAAGTCTATGACCTCTCCAGCTGCAGGTAGTTGGCTAGGTTTACAGTACCAGGCATAGTTGCCTTCTACTGAGCAGGCCTTAAGTCAAACTAGACAGCTGTTGGTTATAATCAAGATAAAAGCACCACCACTGCACAACATGTCTTGCCATGCCAGTCATTTGGAATACTGAGGATGTCTTGCCATGCAGGTCAATTGGACCACTGGGGATGTCATGCCACACTGGTCATCTGGACCACTAGGGATGTCTTGCGATGCTCATCATTGTTGTTTGCAGGCTTTACACATTGTGAGACTTTTGTTTCCCTGGCAGCTTGCAATAGTACCTTGTGATTCTGTAAGTTAATCCTCAAGGAGGTGGCTTCTAAGTCAGTAGCAACTAAATTCACCCAAGTCCTATAATTGAAGTGTGTAGTTTCTTTAGCAATATTACCTTTAAATTCTGGGAGACAACCAAGGGCAAAGAGAACAACCTATATTATTTTGCAGGTCTCATGAACCTCCACGGCCAACAATTTGAAGGGAGGATTCCCTCGCTTGGCACTGGAGTTTTTGTTAGATAGTCTATGTCCCCTGTGAGGAAAATTACCATCTTTCATGCTCAAACTCCATTCACAGAACCTATGCCCTACCATCCCCTTCTCTAAAGCTCCTTCTCTTCCTCTCCCCTAAGGTTCTCCTTTCTATGTCCATGACTTCTGCAGTTAACCAAAGTCACATATTTGTCTAAAGATAGGATCCACAATAAGAGATAACATGCAGTGTTTGTCTGGGTCACCACACTCAATATACACTTGCCAAGTAGCTCTGTTAACCTGCAAATTTCATTGTTTCTTTATAGCTAAATAGAATTTTATTCTGTATATGTATGTTTTGATTATTCATTAGTCAATGGACATTTAGGCTACTCCCACTTCATACTTATTATGAATAAAGTGACAATGAACAATGGCTGAGCAAGTATCTGTGGAGTAGGAAGTCAAGTCCTTTGGGTATATGCCAAGAAGTGGTATATCTGGGTCATACAGTAGTTTATTTTTAGCTTTGTGAGAGTTCTTCATATTGCTTTGCAGAGTGGCTACAACAGTTTGCATTTCTACCAATAGTGGACAAGGATTCACCTTTCCCTCCACATTCCTGCAAGCATTTGTTGTCAGTTGTTTTCTTGATCTTAGGCCACTCTGACTAGGATAAGATGGAATCTAATTTGCATTTCTCTGATGGCTAAGGATGTTGAATACATTGATAGATATTTCCCAATCATCTCTATTTCCTCTTTTTAGAACTCTTTGTTGGTTCTATAGCCCACTTTCTAATTGGGTTGTCCGTTTTTGTTTGTTTGTTTGGTTGGTTTTGGTTTTTTTTTTTTGGTGTTTAGTTTTCCTTTTTAAATTCAGTGTATATAATCCTCTACCAGATGTGTAGCTGGCAAAGATACTCTCCCACTCTGTGGGCTTCCTCTTCACTTGTTTCCTTAGCAGTCCAGAAGGTTTCTGGCTTAGGAGGTCCCATTTATCAAATGTTGGCCTTAGTTCCTGAGCGAAGTCATCTCATATACCTATATTATGTAGGGTAATGTCTATGTCTTCTACTAGAAATTTCAGTATTTTGGGTTTCACATTCAGATCCTTGGTCCACTTAGAGTTGCTTGTTTGGTTTTTGAGACAGGTCTCTCTATGTAGTCCTGGAACTAAGCTTTGTAGACCAGGCTGCTCTCAAACTCAGAGGTCTGCCTATCTTTGCTTCCCAAGTGCTGGGATTAAAGGTATATGTCACCATACCAGGCACTGGAGTTGACTTTTGCACAGGGTGACAGACATGACTTTTGCCACACCATTTTTGAGATGTAGTCTTTCCTCCAGTTTGTATTTTTGGCATGTTTGCCAGATAGCAGATAGCTGTACTAGAGGGATTATCATATCACCTCTCAAGTTTTATTATAGATATGTCATAATAAAAACAACACAGTGCTTATACAAACTAGACATATAAATCAAGAGAATGGAACAGAAGATCCATTCCTTATGCTGTACCCTCTAGGCTACCTGGTCTCTGAGCTTCTGCTTCCAGCTCCAATTTCACTGTAGGATTGCTAGATTTACAGATGACTACCACTGCATCCAACTTTTTACAAGGACTCCAGGAATCAAACTCCAGCCATTAGGCTTGCACAGCGAATGCCTTTGCCCACTCACTAAGCTATCTCCCTGGTTTGATTGTAAGTTTTTAAAAATTATTTTTAGATTTACTTTTCCTTTATGTGTATGGGTCTTTTGCTGGCAAGTATGTCTGCATATCACATGTATGCGCTGTCAGTTGAGGTGAGAAGAAGGCATTGGGTACTCTGGAATTGTAGTTACAGATGGTCTTGAATTGAATCTGGGTTCTCTACAAGAGCAACAAGTGTCCTTAAGCACTGGACCATCTCTCTATCCCCAATATTTTTTTAAATAAGACATCATCTCATGATGGAGCCCTATATATTCTGAAATTTTCTATGTGGATGAAGAGAAATCTTCCTGCCTCTGCTTCACACATTCTGGATTTAAAGGCATGTGCCAATATACTGGGCTAAGTATTTTTTTTTTCTGGACAGGGTTTCTCTGTGTAACAGCTCTAGCTGTCCTGAATGCCATTTTGTAAACCAGGCTAGCCTCAAACTCAGAGATCTTCCTGCCTCTGCTTCCAGAGTGCTAGGATTAAAGGTGTGCACCACCAAGCCTGGTTGATGTCTTTATTGGGTATATAAATTATTTATAAAAGACAGTATTTCCTTAGCCTATCATAGAACACCTTAACTGCAATACCAAGTTTATACACTCATGAAACAATATTCACAGCATTGTGAGTGGGGGTGTTGTACTCTGAAATTTCATATATACCTAACCAAATATCAAAAGTGAACTCCCAATATTACTCTATACCACTTTAAGAACATCAATTGTTACAGATTTAAGAAGAAATCTGGCACTAAGGAAATGTCCCGAGATCTACAAGGATGA
The DNA here is from genome assembly GCF_943737965.1 of Phodopus roborovskii. Taxonomy (NCBI): domain Eukaryota; kingdom Metazoa; phylum Chordata; class Mammalia; order Rodentia; family Cricetidae; genus Phodopus; species Phodopus roborovskii. Next base: position 209,420 of record NW_026125906.1, on the reverse strand, counting down.
ACCCAACTAACAATCTAAACAATAGTGGTGAGGCTACCTTACATGCCCTTCCATAGTAATGAGACTGACGACTACCTTATATGCCATCCTAGAGCCCTCATTGAGTAGCTGATGGAAGCAGAAGCAGACACCCACAGCTAAACACTGAGCCGAATCCATGGAATCCAGTTGCAGAGAGGGAGGAGTGATAAGCAAAGGGGTCAATGCCAGGCTGCAGAAATCCACAGAATCAGCTGACCTGAACGAGGGGGAGTTCTTAGATTCCAGTCTGATAGCTGGGAAACTAACATAGGACCAACCCAGACTCCCTGAATGTGGGTGTTAGTTAGGAGGACTGGGTAGTCTATGGGGCCTCTGGTAGTGGAGGAGTATTTTTCCCTAGTATATGAATGGACTTTAGGAGCCCATTCCACATAGAGGGATACTCTCAGGCTAGACACATGGGGGACAGCCTAGGCCTTGCTCCAAATGATATGACAGACTTTGAAGACTTCCCATGGAAGGCATCATCCTCCCTGCGGAGCAGAAAGGGGATAGGCTGGGGGTTGGTGGGGCTGATAGGGGAGGATGGGACGGTGAGGGAACTGGGATTGACATGTAAAACAACTGTTTCAAATTTAAATAAAAAACAGGGAAAAAAAGAACATCAATTACTAAATTCATACAGGAAGAAGTGAAGATATAAACAATCAAGGACATCATGGGAAAAGTTGTTAAAGAGTAACTTAATTGCCACTTCCAAATGGCCTTGCTATTAAATAATTGTACTGGCTTGTTCTGTCGAATCTTACAAGAATAAGTGTATTATTTAGGTGAACCTAGAAACTACAGACCGATTTCACAAGAATAAGGAACTGTAGCACATCTGAAATAGGATTATAAGGAACCATGAGGACAGTGACTACTTGCTGATAGTCAATCACTCTAGAATTTGGGGAGGCATTACAACCAGCAAGAGAGAAACAGTGAGGCTGTCCCACCAGAGTGAGCAAGAAAGCTCCATGTACCTTTCTCAACCTTGATTTGTCATAGACTATGTCATATACTATTGAGACGATCATTAACTGCTACAGCTTTTAAAAGAAATAGTTGATAACATGAATAAGAATCTTTAAGAAGTTCATATCCAGAGGGATACAAACAAAATAAAAAGAAATGAATGTGGGAAAGAGATTAGTTGTGAAGCAGGAGCGGACAGGGCAGGGAGGGAGATAAGAGTGCAGGGGCTGAGCGCAGACAGAATGCATGGTATATAGGTAGGAAGTTGGTAAAGAATTAATTGAATTTCTGAGTTGTTCATATACTCTAATCAAATACTACCCAATTCCTAAAATCTAATAGTAATATTTGTGCACTGGAAGTAGCGATTGTGCAATTATGTAAATAGACAAATAATCATTTAATTGTGTATTTAACACGAGTTAAGTTTTATGAGCTCATAAATTAATGGTTTCTTTATGGTATTTTCATACATACTTTGTTTTTATTGATTCTCCACTCCTTCCCATCTCTCTGACCCTCTGTTTCCCCACTGTGTCCTGTCCCAATATTCCCCTTCCACTTTAATATCTCATGTGTTCTATTGTCTTTTGCACCCCATCTCTTGAAGCCTCCTTTTCTCTATCATGATTTTACTTTATGGTTTATAAACTATGCTTCAATCAGCTGCTGGAAAATTCATACTAAAAATAATATAAAATACAAACGATTCTTTTAAGTACTACGATAATCAATGTTGTGCAACTAACCACATTATAAATAGTTCAAAGAGCAAGATCACTAAAGTCCATTCACCTATGCATCATCTGCAGAGCTACTATTTGTTCACATTGATACCAGAAATGCAGACGTGAATGGCAGGCACCATGACTCTGAAATTGGAGGAATTCTCAGGAAGGTAGAACATCAACCAAAAAGCAGAACAAGTTAATCCAAGTAGAGCAGGGATTGTGGAAAATAGAAGCATTCCCTGAGCACCTAGATCTGGGACTGGAATATGGTCTTTTCTCCAAACAGCATGGTCTCTCAGGGAGATGAGAATCACATAACCACCAGAGAAGAAGGACAAAAAGCAGAGTGAGAGGCTAAGGGAAGTGAGGGAGAAAGCTACCCATTCTCAAGTACTGACCTGAACCAGGAAGAGTACAAAGGAGGTCTTGGGTATAATGTGGGTGCTGGGAATTGAACATCGGTCCTTTGCAAGAGCATTAAGTGCTCTTACACACATAACCATCTCTCTAGTCCCAATATCTTAATATGAAACAGGGTCTTACTATATAGGACAAGATAGCGTAAAACTTGCTATGTAGACCAGACTGGCTTTGAACTCAGAGAAATCTTCATGCCTCTGTCTCCCAAATTCTTGGAATAGAGGCATGCACTAACACACTGGGCTTTTAAAGATATTTTATTAGGTATATAAATTACTCACAACAGAACGTTTACTTTCTTAGCCTGCCACAGAACACCTTAGTTTCAATTTAAGCATCCTTCCCAATAACCTGGGAAGCTCCAGTACTGGAGATATGCCAATCTAGATGGGTTTTATCCTCCAAGGCCTTTCCTGACTACAGGCAGAATAGGGTGGGAAGAAGATTAGGGGAAAAAAATGTAACTGAATACAACAAACCCTTCTATAATACCCTTTTGCTAATGATTTTAGAGCCCTCTCAAGTTGTTTAGGGTCTGAAGTGAGGAATAGACACAAAGTAATTCAACTAGGACACAATGTGGTAAATTCTGGAAGGAGAGATGTTCTAAAAGAGGGAACATATCTTGTATGGGGTTAGAGAGGGTTTCTCAAGGGTGATAATCTGAACTCCATAGTCAATGCAGCAAATGGTTGGCTAGATAAAGCACTGGAGGTTGGAATTACTATAGTTCTATTTATTACATTAACTGACTGACTGATTTTGTGTGGGGAAAGAGCATGTGTGGTGAAGAGGACTATTTGCAGGAATTGGTTCTCAGGGACTGGACTCAGATTGTCAGGCTTTGTGGCCAACACCTTCACTAACTGAGTTGTCTTGTCTGCTACTGTATCTCTATTTCAAATACTTTCCAGAAGAATTGGAAACCATCTTTAATTGTTAAAACATGGTTAAATATACCACAATATACCCCCATTTTCCAATCCTATGCAGCAGGACTTTCAGCAGTTAGCCCACCAATACCAACCACAATGTTACATTGGTTGGCAATCGATAAATACTTACTGAAGTAATGAATGAAGCCAGAATTGGTAACAAATAGCCCAGAAAAGGGGTTTAATAGATGTACTAGCTAGTTTTATGAGACTCTGACATAAGCCAGAGTCATTCTGAAAGAGAGTACTATAATTTCGAAAATGCTCCTACCAGATTGGCCTGTGGAAAAACCTGTGGTACAATTTCTGATTGATAGTTGATGGAGGGTGGAGCCCAATGTGGGCAGTGTTGTCCCTGAGCTGGTGGTACTGGGGACCATACGAAAGCAGGCTAACCAAGCCAAGAGGAACAAGCAAGCAATTAGCATTCCTCCATGATCTCTGCGTCAGTTTCTGCTTTGAGTTCCTTCCCCAACTGCCCTCAGCGATGGACTGTGATGTGAAAGTATGAAATAAATCCTTTACTCCCAAGCTGCTTTTGCAATTTATCACAGGAAGAGAAATCCTAATTAAGACAATATACACAGTACTTAAAGGACTGCTACAGTGAACAATCTATAAAAAACTAATATGAGTGACATACCTTTCTAACAATCCTACAATATATGTGCTATGCCAGTCCCATTTCAGTCAGGAGTTACTGAACCAAACATAAAATAATGTGGGCAAGTATGACTCCAGAACACATACCTTTTCACTGCCAACTCACCCCCAAAATGGGCAAAAAGCAAACTGAGTGGTTCAGGTGAGAAACAGGCAAATGATCAAGAAATGTATAGAAAGATGTACAATCTCATTATCAATCAAAGAAAAACAAATGAAAGCAACATAGAGATTACAGGTATTTTTAGTACCTATCATTCTAACAATGATTTTTATGCATTCACAATAGAATTGTTGAATTATCCTCCACCCTGCATGTCCCTCTGCTTCTTCTCCCAGCACTTGATGGGAAAATATACCATATGTTTATGGCAAATTAACTATTGAAATTGAAATCTATTTATGGCTTTGTCCCAGATATTATTTACCTTTTTATTCATTTTGTTTGTGTGTGTGAAGGGGAGTGGACTACAGAACACATGTGGAGGTCATAGGAAACTTTGTGGGGCGGTTCTCTCCTTCCCCCTTTATGTGGTTTGTAGGAATTGCACTCAGGTCATCAGGCTTGCCTAGTAAGCACTTTTAGCTGATTAGCCATCTCACAGGCCCAGGAAATTTTTTTGGGTTAGGAACAGTTTCATAAATTGTCAATGTTAATTATTGCAATGTTATTCCTAACGTAGAGGGGGCAATCCCTGGGACTGTTCTAAATTTCCATCAATGAGGGAGTGTTTAAGTGAATTATAACTTGGATTTTTTAATATTGCAACTCCACTAAACAGTGGATTTATATGGAAAGACATCTATTGTGGAAAAAAGTAAATGGCACATGACATGTTGACCATCATCTTATTTATGTAGATTTAATATTAATGATAACAACTTGTAACAGAGATGAAATTACCTAGTCATAGCATAGTCCTATTGCTCTAAGTTTCAGAAAGGAATGGCGATTAAGAAATGACAGAAAAAAAATAAAAGGTATAAGGAATGGGAACTAGAAAACAGAGAAATCCAAAATTTTATCTGTACATTCTGAGTTTGTAGCTGGGCTATGGACTGCTAGTTGGGTGATTATCAGTAGGTTTTCTTCCCCCTCCCAAGCTTTAGTTTCTTTATCTGTAACACAGAGATAACAGTGCCTCTATCTTAAGGTTCTTATGAGGCTAAATAACCAATGTAAAGCAATTAACTGCATTAAGTACAAAGAAATGACAGTCCATCAATACTAGCTGTTATTTCTCAAACTAGGCACTGTGCAAGATGTTCACAAATTTATTGAAGTGATACAATTGACACAGCTTCCCATGGAGATTGACAACTAGAAGTCTTAAGAGCACATGTATTCTAGGTCTGACTTTAGGGCTCTGTCCACTTGTACTAGCCTTTCTGGCCTTTGCTGCCCCACTTTATGGTTGAGGGAAGTTTGGTCAGAGGTGGGATTGTGCTGAAGGTGCCCTGGATCTATATGGATGGGCAGATCTGAAAATCAAATGAGTTAATTTTACCACCCCAGAGGGAGAATAGGAAGAAAATAGAAAGGGGAAAGACAGAACAGGGGAAGCAAAAGAGTGAAAGGAGACTACTCTGCCTTTTATCTTTAGCAGAGGCCAGGGACACCTTAGGGCCAAGGCAGATGGCGGGGTGGGCGGAGCTGAGCCAGAGGCAGGGGTGAACTGTGCTTCCTAGCCCACAGCACTCACCGTCTTTGGTTCGTCCTCAGTGCAGGGCAACAGGTAAGAGCTGCTTTCAGCCTCTTTCTCGGCTCTCACCTCCACTGCCCCAAGTTCACTCTGGTTGCCTACACCTGACTTGGCAGTTTCACAGAAACTGTCTCTCCTGTTTGGGGCTTTTGTTTTTCCCCCCTCTCTCTCTCCGTTAGTTTTCAGTATCATTCATCTCACCCTGCTTACTCACTGACATTCATGCTTGCTCTTACTTTTCCTTCAATGTACTTTTCTCTGTACCCCTTCTGTCACCTCCCTCAACTCTGTATCTTCCTCTCCTTCTCTTTTGGTCTCTTCCTCTCCTCTGTTTCTCTAGAAGGCACTATAAAATTTCTTCCAAAATTCTCCACCCCCTCCCACTTGACCCTTTTCTGTCTGCTTGGCCTAGAGCAGAGCTCAAGGTTTCAGAGCCTTGGTGGGGGGGGGGGTGTCAGATCTAGGGAAGGGAAACTGGAGGGTTTGGTTGGGATGGTTAAGAATGGTGAGGCAAAATGGGAGGAATTCAGAGGTTGAATAATTAGCAGAAATAAAGGGAAGAGGGTGGAAGAGGAATGTAGTCATTGTACAGAAAGGCAAGAGATTTGTATTGTCTCAGTCTTGATTCACTGAGACCCCAGGCAGGCCATTTATCCTTTGGCAAAAGGGCCTGCCTACAATTTCTACAGATCTCTTAGTTTTGATTCTGTGATCTAAATTCTTCTGTTTCTATTCTCTTCTCATTCTCCAGTGGTAGCAAAGAGGGTACTAGGAGGGGAGGTAAGGCCTGGTGCTTCCAGCTCCTGGAAGAAGTAACAGATTCTTCTCCAGACTTAATTTATTCTTAAAAGCAGGTCATGAGTAATGGGAAATGAGAAAGAGAAGCTTCAAGAGTGGTTTCTGGCTTCTCCATGGTTATGGCTGGTCTTTCTGGCCGATGGGCCTGCAAACTGACATAAAATTTTACAATTGCAGAAATGCAGGGGAAAAAATCCTTTGAGTAATGTATGCTGCTTGTTCTGAAAATTCAACATTATCTTTTTGATTTTCACTTTAAGGTTACTGGTAATCTTTTCTATGCAGTGGGGTGTAGAATTCAAATGGTGGAATCAATTAATAAATGTTCAATAGTACCACAAATCTACTGAGGAAAGAGGCCTGCATTTGTTTAAAGTCAAGCCCTCAGCTAAGAAAATACGCAATATGTGGATCACAGATCCACAGGACCTAAGTTATGGGTCTCTTGAGCCAGACTGCCTAAGTGGAAACCCTGCTTCTTTCATTTACCAGTTCTATGGCATAGATGGGTCATTAGATCATTTGGGGGCCTCAGTTTCACAGCATTGTCCTGAGGACTGAATAAGTCAATATGTAAATGGAGCATTTACAACAGTAAGAGCTCTGTTGACGTTTGAACATGAGAACCAGAAGATAAATTATGAAATATCCTATCTCATCCAGTATCTGTGGAGAAACCAAGGTTCGGAAGGTGAGGGTGGGTGGGAGGGGGAGTCCAAGTTTACACAAAGTAATAATTATTGAGTGAGATAAAAATATCATCTCCAGCTTTCCATAATTGACCTGAATATACGTGATGTGACTGATGTCTTTATGATGTGACTCCTTGGCTCCAGATTGTATGTTTTGTTACTGAGAAAAGATCTGCTACGGATTCCTGACTGCCTTTGAACTAGGCAGCCCAGGCTGGCATGGAATTTAGGATCCTGTCTCAGCTTCTTGTGTGTGTTAAGATGCCCAGCTAAGAGTCTATGATCTCAATACCCTCAATAACTTGAAATGCTTCCTCCTTTCAATTTCAGTCATTCCCTTCCAATATTAAGTAGTGTTCTGCAGTGCACAGAGGGTCCAAAGTAACTGTACTACAACGTTCTGAGTCATAATGATATTCAGGAAGAACAGGGTGGGCCAAGCTTTAAAATAACTCAAGAATTCAATCCATGTCAGGAAGCATTCTGTATTTCCCCCCAGGAACCTCAGTAAATTATGACCAATAGCTCCACAGAGATGCTGAGTATACTTGGGAAGCAGGCCTTAATCTGCCATCATTTCAGAGCAGGACTGTATTTTGCCTCTAATCTCAAGGGCTGTTTTTCTCACTGCATACTTCAATGTTATTGCCATTGTCGTTGTCAATGTTGATGTCAGAGAAGTTTGTAGGAACTTGCAAGGCCCTGGGCCAGCCATCTTGACTCACTACAGATTGCCAGAGCCAGCCTTGGCCAGATGCTCAGGTGTGATTCCAGGAAGGGGTTCTTCTTCTCTCCCACACCCTGGGCTCATCTTTGGGAGTGGCCAGACCCCAGAGGCGATAAACTCTGGGGGGCTTTATCTATGGCCAGCAGGCTCAGCCTTGAGTGCTTTAGCCCTCATGGGCAGGCAGTCAGAAGGGAGACTTCCACATATGAGGAAGGCACTGGATCCAATCAATGGCCTACCATGTGATGTAGCAATAATTATCTCACATTTGACAACACATCAAAGCCAAGACCCAGAAAGGAGAAAGTGCCTTGCCCAAAACATTGAACAAAGAATCTAAGAAGCCAGAACTTAAACTAGAAAGTTGATATAACCTGTCTTTTTGGTTTGGTTGTGCTTTTTCATTTAATCCTTCCAATCAGCTTTCTGCTTTTACCATCTCAAGGCCCATATACTCAGGTCCACAAACTAACACAGGCTGCTGTGACAAATGTTTTGTAAAGTGAGAGGTGGGTGCTTGCTCTGTGAAATTAGGGAGATGAAGGAAGTTACCATGAATTCCTCCTACTCCCTTGTCCCTCTAATAATTTAGCCTTCTACACTGAGGGAGCTTTTAAGAGTTTGCTCAGTAGCTTTCTTGGTAGCTCTGGGGCCTAGGTCTTCCCACTATCCCTCATCTCTTTCTTATTGTACTGTTCTCTATCTTGACCACCCTTTGATTCTGGCCCTACAACTGGCCACTGTTTTTTCAATCTGTTTCATACTCTTGTTCTCTCTGTCTTTCATTTTGATTTCTCTATCTTACCTCCTTATAGGCTTCCTCCTCCCCTACACTCACCTGCTTCCTTTTTATATAGAGATTTATTATTTTAAATTATGTGTATGTGTGTGGTTCTGCGCATAGGTATGTATATGTGAGTGCCAGGTTTGTGGAAGCCAGAGGCATCAGAGTTCCTGGAGTGGGAGTGGCAGGTAGTTGTGAGCCATAAAACATGAGTACTTGGGATAAAACTTATAAAAACAGAACTTACTCTTAACCACTGAACCATCTCTTCCGCGTCTAATGCTGTCTTCTGATTTAAAAAACAAATTTTTCTTTTTCATCCAGTTTGTATCCTACCATCTCCAGTACACTCATGGTTCCCTTCCTCACGACTTTGTTGTCTAACCTTCCCCCTTTATCTTGGCCCCCCACTCTGCCCTTGCTGGACTCTTTTCCCTACTGCTTAATTTTCAGTTTTTATGTATTACTCTAGGCTACCTGATCTCCCTTTTGTGTCCCTCTGTTTGTCCCTACTGGTATATTCCCTGTTCCTCTTTCTCTTGCTTTATTATCATTCCCTATTTTCGTATTTCCCATTATCCTTTTGTCTTTAAGAATCAAGTCTTCCCCTCTGTGGCTGTTAGTATTTTGTTCCCCTTCCTCCCAGCTTTGAAATCTTTCTCATTCTCAGTTTCTGGTTTTCCTCCTCCACCACCACACTTCTGTTTTCTTCCTTTTATCTTTCTGAAGTTGTCTTGATTCTTTGATCCCCCCACGCACACACTTCTCTCGTCTCTTTATTGAAGATCATAGTTATTCATTAACTTTCTCCAAAATTCAGCCAATACTCACTTTGTCTTATTTATTAATTTTCTCCTGTCTTTTCTCTCCTTTGGCCTCTGTCTTCTTCACTGATCCACACAGATTGTGTCTGTCAGCTTTCTTGGGTTTTATTTTCACCTCTGTCTTTATCTGTGTTTAACCAGAAGTCAGGAGAAAATCCAAACATATCAAAATATCAACCTGGTGGTACACAGCCTGTAGGGTGCATGCCTGCTCAATCTCCTTAAATTGGCTTCCAGCTACTTCCTGCTAGCAGAGCATTCTCAGATCACAGCAGGACTACCCACCCTCAAGAGCTCTACTGTATGGGACTTGTTTGCATTAGCAGGCCAAGTTTTCATGTGTTTGAGGATAATAGTTTTTGTTTTGTTTTGTTTTGAGACAGGATTTCTCTGTGTAGCTTTGGAGGCTGTCCTAGAACACACTTTGTAGACCAGGCTGGCCTCAAACTCCCAGAGATCCTCCTGTCTCTGCCTCCCAAGTGCTGGGATTAAAGGAGTTTATCATCACACCCAGCTGAGGATAATAGTTTTAGGAAGACAGTGGCCTCAAGTGTTGATCAAACAGTTGATTGCCAGATGTCATTCTGTCATTCACAAAGGCATTTCAATGATCCTCATAATTACCGAGCACTAGTGTCAGAATAAGTCTGAGTCCAGGGTTTCTGGCCTCTATTAGAAATCTCTCCCTTGTCCCTTTATCTAGTGGTGTTTCTCCTTTCTCCCTCGCATCTTAACACTAGGAATCCTTTCTGAGAGGGATAACACGAGCATCTCTAAGGAAGGCAACAAACTTTGAGTGGGAAACTAAAGGCAAAGAATTAAACACAGACACAACTTATTGGGCTTTGGCCAGACCCTCATGATGGAATCTCATTTCCACAATTTCCACAGGACTTGGGCTCAAGATGGTGGCGGCAGCTGTGTTGCTACAGTCCTGTCCTGTGCTCTCTCGGGGCCCCACAGGCCTCATAGGCAAAGTGGCTAAGACTTACCAGTTCCTATTTGGTATTGGACGCTGCCCCATCCTGGCCACCCATGGACCAACCTGTTCTCAAATCCACCTCAAGGCAACAAAGGCTGGAGGAGGTAAGAAGAGTTTATTGGCAAACGGGAATATTTGGGTCATAAAGACAAGGTTCCAAGTCTGTTTATCATTACTTAATAGCTTGGAGAGTTAGTATGAAAAATGTCAATGTCAAGACAGAATGAATTGACCATATATATATGAATGACCAGGCTATGTCTTCCTAATGCTGTGACCCTTTTATATAGGTCCTCAGATTGTGGTGACCTCCAACCATAAAATTATTTTCATTGCTACTTTATAACTGTACTTTTGCTGCTGTTTTTATTAATGAATTTATTTATTTTATATTTCAGCCACAGTTTCCACTCCCTCCTCTCCTCCAAGCCCCTCCCTAACCTTCTGTTTCCACTCACTAATCCACTCCTCTGTTACTGTTTAGGAACGGGGCAGGTCTCCCTTGAGTTCAATAGAACATGGCATCTCAAGTTGCAATATTGTATTAAGGTTGGGCAAGGTGACCCAGTATAAGGAGTAGGGTTCCAATAACCAATAAAAGCACCAGAGACAGCCCCTGTTCCCAATGTTAGGAGTCCCACAAAAGGACCAATGAATTGTAATGTAAATATCTCATATGCAGGGTATCTGATATGCCATCCCTGTGAAAAGGTAATTTGACCCCCAAAAGGGTTGTGACCAACAGGTTGAGAACTGCTACCTCATATTTCCATGCTCTTCACACACTATGATTTCCTTCTTCCATGCTGAAAGAGGTTGAATTTGCTCAAATCCATTTTTCTTGTCCTACAATTCCTTGCATTTGCCATAGTTTGCATTTGCCTCTCATAGTTCTCATTCAACACTGCATTGGGCATCACTGCTTCTGCAAAACCTGCCTAGACCTCTAGCCTATTCAATACCAACTCTTTGTCCCATCCCTTATATCTTCTGGACTTCATTTGTCCTGTCCTTTCTTCCACTGTTCCAAAGGTGCTGTTAGTGTATGCCACTTCTCCCTGTTAGAATCTCTGCCAGCGGTAAAACCAGATTCATTTAACTCCTTGTTTTTATCTTAGTCTGTGACAGGACTCTGGGATAGAGTAAGTTTCAGTAATTACTGCTAAGTAGAATGTATAGCTAAGAATGAACCTCCCATTACTCTCTTACTTTGGTGTAGATTCCTCATCTTGGGCCAAGAGCCATTGTCCTTTCATGATGTCGGAACTCCAAGATGGGAAGAGCAAGATTGTGCAGAAGGCAGCTCCAGAAGTCCAAGAGGATGTCAAGAGGACTTTCAAGACAGGTTGGAGTCAACCTTCACCCTATCCAACCTCTGTTACTAATGACTGATCCCACTTTACCATACTCTTGAGCTAAGCAAATCCAAGGGAAGCTAGTATACATTCTATGATGGGCAGTGTGAGCCTGTTACAGGGGAGCTATAACAGGCAGCTGATTAGACTGCACTGAAGTGCATCCAACTTAACACTTGCACATGCACACCCCTGTAACTTCTAGCTGTCAGTCTATAATGGGCCCTCCTCTCTCTCAGGCAACTAAATGGAATCCAGAGGGCCAAGATTCCAATTTTAGCAAGAACATATTATGAGAGTCTGGGTCTGCATGAAGGAAAGGGGGTGGAGAATAGATACATCCTTTAGTTTTCACACAATGTTGTCCATTAATTAGCCTTTATTCCCTGAAAAGTACTTTGAATTATCGATTTTCTTAAAACAAATTCAAATAAAGTTTTGTTTTCATCAAGTCACTCTTTATAAGGGTACAGAGTCCCAAGTACAACTGGCCAAAGCATCCAAGTCAATTACATTTAGGGATGGCCATCCTATTAACACCTTTCGCAGGCTACTTTGAGCTATCATTAAGAACAAAAAGTTAAAGACTGAAATTTAATGATGTTCGGAAAAGAAGACAAAATGCACTGATCTCTCAAGTACAGGAACTAGGGTGCATTTCCTGGTTACTTTACACAAAGGGAACTCTCAGAGGGAAGTGTGAGTCACCAAAGAAGGCTTCCCAACATTCTAGGAGTTGCTACTTGGGGAGATAAGTGGAAGCTTGCTTTGCAGAAGAATTCTCAAGGGGCCTTTAACTTTCTAAACTTGAATTTCTATACATCAAACTGAACCAAAAGAGGACAACAAATGCTATCATTTCTCTCTCTCTTCATGACAATTAATTCCATATTCCCTCTCAGACCTACTGAGCTCCTTGGATTCAACCATCCCAAACCAACAGTTCCCTAGTTTCCAGGATCCAGAGCAGCTTGAAGGTGCAATTACACACCTGATCCAGAACAATATTACTGGTGAGTTTGCAGAGATGGAAATAAAGAGCTTGGGAACAAAGAAGGTGATACTGAAAGGGTGTATGTCACAGGATAAGATAGGAAATGGGAAGATTTTTAAACCAAAAAGACTTTAAAATTAAGCTTTAGTGCTGATGTTGCTGGCTTTTATAACTAAGTCTCTTCATTCAAACATTTACCTCAATAGTTTATAAGGAAAAATAAAATTACACTTATAGTATTTCTAGCTTGTTATGAGGTCTCATTAAAAATTAAGCTTACCTCCAAACTTTCATATCCATATTTCCCTCAAAGTTTCTTACCTTCACAGATTCCCTTTCCATATCTCATATCCATTTTTTATAAAACAACTTCCTTCATTTTTATAGTATAGGAATAAGAAATTATTTTTAAGAGATACAGAAAAATACACAGTAAATTATCACCTACCATTATCTTTTTGCTGTGTTTTCTCTCAGATACACCGTCCTATGGCCACACACACAAATACACATACACACAGAGAGACAGACAGATGAACACAGCAGAGAGACAGAGACAGAATTTCTCAGCCACTCTATTAATCATACTTGTGGTTTTTCAAAAATATGACCTTATCATCTCCAGAGTTTAGAGTTTATTGTGATATTTTGTTCACATAACAATGTGACCTCATATCACTTATTAATTCATGGCCATCAACACAGAGCTGCATAATGATTATTAAAGGCTGCATTGTGTTCTATAGTGTGAACACATCACTATTCATTTAAGCAAGAGCCTGTGATTCAAGTTTTTCTATAGCTTTTGCATTCTTCCACTTAGACTGCATGCTAGTTTTATATCCATATGAATACACCCAAAGAAAATTCATGGTTTTGCCTTTTTCATTATTTAAGTCAATGTGTTTCTCTTATTTAATGGTCATTTAATTGCTATATGACCTTGGTCAAGTTAGCTATCTTTTTATGTCTCAATTCCTTCAAATATAAAATACAGATTTTAATAGAACTTCCCATATAGGGTTGTAGAGAAACCAATGAAATAGCATCTTTACGGTTTCTGGAAGTAGGTTTTACATTTATTAGGCATCCATTAATGCTGGCTATAAAAATACAATAAAATACTAGCTATTTTTATTTTAACCACTATTATTATTTTCTGAAGATACCACTATTACCACATACCAATATTAGTGTTGTCATCAGATTCTCAGAACTATGCAAGGAATGATTTCCATACTCCAGTTTAAATATGAGGACATTAAAACAAAACAAAACAAAAAGGATTCTTTTTAAAAGATTTTCTTAAACTTGTTTTCGCTGGCATACCAAACAATGGGTTTCACATGGCATCATCATACAAATGTGTTATTACATTTTACTCTCATTTGTTCCTCCTTCATCTGGTTCCCTTTCTTTATTAACTAGGACCCTCTTTTTGCTTTCCTATTACATGTACAATATTGCCTTCTCTAATTCCCCCTTTCCTTAAGATCTCTTCCTCCTCCTATATTCCCCTTTCTAGTATTTGACCTACAAATACACAGGTACAAACAAATACATTATACACAGAATTTTAAATTTAGGTCCCACATATATACAGGAAAAAACATAGTTAGCATCTGTCATTCTGTCTGGTTTATATTGTTTAACATAATGATTTTCACTCCATCCATTTTTCCAGCAACTGTCATAATTTCATTTTTATAGCTGCACAAAATTCCATGATTTTATATGTACCACATCCTTATTATTCATTCTTTTGTTGATGGCTGTTTATTTGCTAGTGATTGTGCATAGTGCAGCTATAAACATGCATGTCCAAGTATCTTTGTGGTATGTTGACTTAGAGTCATTTGGGTACATGCTCAGGTGTGATGAGTTATGTGATGAGTCATATAGTAGTCCTATCTTTAATTGATTCTTCTGAAGTTTTATTTTTATCATTTTTCAATCATGCATGCAGGCATGCATTTGTGTGTGTATACACATGTGGGATAATGTCCTTGGAAGTCAGGTATGTCAGATCCGCTGGACTTGGAGTAACAGGAAGTTGTGAGACACTTGATGTGAGTGCTGAATACTTGATGTAGGGTCCTCTACAAGAGCAGCAAGAGCTGTTCAGTTATTTTTCAGATGAATTTCCATACTGATTTCCATAGTTGCTATAGTCACTTTCTCACCCTTAGTGTATAAGAGTTCCTCTTTGCCCACATACTCATCAGAATTATTTGTCATTTGTTTTTCTGACAGTAGCCATTCTGAATGAGATGGAATTGAAAAGTAGTTTAGCCTAGTGAGGTAGTGCATGCCTTTAATCCTAGCACTTGGTAGGCAGAGGCAGGCAGATCTCTGTGAGTTCAAGGCCAGCCTGGTCTACACAGCAAGTTCCAGAACTGGCTCACTAGCTACTGAGAAACCATATCTCTAAAAACCAGTAAAAAGGTAGTTTAAATCTGCATTTCCCTGGTGGCTAAGGAATTATTCTTATCTCTATTTCTACTTCCGCAGGAAGCCAGGCCTTTGGTTATGACCAATTTTTCAGAGACAAGATCATGGAGAAGAAACAGGACCACACCTACCGTGTGTTCAAGACTGTGAATCGCTGGGCTGATGCCTTTCCCTTTGCCCAACACTTCTCTGAGGCATCTATGACCTCAAAGGATGTTTCTGTCTGGTGTAGCAATGACTACTTGGGCATAAGCAGGCACCCTCGTGTCTTGCAGGCCATACAGTGAGTAGTAGAGTGTGTACTATGAACTGTGGGGAGCATCCAAAGATCTAGGGCTACACTAGCAGTAAACACCTTGGTTCTACCACCATCCCGTACATACAAACCCTCCCACCCACCGACCCACACACAGTTTATCTACTCCTCAGATACAAACTAAGTCAGTCAACACATCACACTTTCTAAACTACTGTTTGTCTGGTGTGCAGGATGATAAGGAAACCAAGAAAGCCTCTCTGATTCCATGGGCTAGAAACAAAGTATAGAATGGTGTGTACTATGAAAGAGGGAGGGAGATAGGGAGGGGGAGAGAGAGAGAGAGAGAGAGAGAGAGAGAGAGAGAGAGAGAGAGAGAGAGAGATCCTTTAGTTTTTCCAAACTACTCAAGCTGTATCTAGTTTCTACCTCCACCTTGACATTTCTTATTCTTTTCCCCAACTTCAGCGGTTCTCAACCTGTGAGTCATGACTGCTTTGGTGCCTGAATGACCTTTTCAGACTTTGACTATCACCATCCTACACACCAAATACTTGCATTGCAATTTATTAACAGTAGCAAAATTACAGTTATGAAGAAGCAACAAAAATCATTTTAAGGGTAGGGATCACCACAACATGAGGAACTATATTAAAGTGTCAAGGTTTAGGAAGGTTGAGAACCACTTCTCTACTTGGTCACAAAGGGTACCATCTGAACAGGACCACTTACATTAGTACTGATCACATTAAAGAAGGGTTTCATGTTTCATATTCCTTCAGTGCCTAACAAGGTTTGGTTTTGTTTTTGTTTTTCCTTGTCTTATTTCTTGGGGCCAGGGAGACCCTGCAGAATCATGGAGCCGGAGCTGGTGGTACTCGCAATATCTCAGGTACCAGCAAGTTTCATGTGGAACTAGAACAGGAGCTGGCTGAACTGCACCGGAAGGACTCAGCCCTGCTCTTCTCCTCCTGTTTTGTGGCCAACGATTCTACTCTCTTCACACTGGCCAAGCTTCTGCCAGGTGAGCACAAGGTCTGAGATTTGTTCAACAGCATCCAGCCTTACTTGCTGCCCCCTCTCTTGAGTTTGCTTCCTTACTCTGTTCTTCCCTTTCACCTGCCATGCATAGTCTTAACAGTGGATGGCTTCCTCCTTCTGCTTTCACTCCTACCATACCTGGACTGAGGGCCAGCACCAGGAAATAGCACCTAACCTCACAGAAAAGTAACACCACAAATTCATCATTTCTAATCATATAGTCTCCATGAGCTTTAAATTGTTTTCTCTAAAACCTTTACCTCTATCCTTCACTCTTATCATATAATCCAGATCTTACACAAAGAATACAGAAACCACTGGATAGCTTTTCCTTACTTATTGACATGCAATCTAAAAATTTATCTGTTCATCAACATGTGTTCTTTCCCTTTATTGCCCAAAAGCATCCCTTCAACTATGCATGAGAGCCTATCTCCTCACTTTCCCACTCTCCAATAAATGCCATCCCCTCACATGCCTTCCATCAGTCTGAGGGATACAGTGTTCCACACCTATGTCAATCATGGGCTCATTTAAATGCTCAGAGAGAGGCCACTAAAATATCATATTCCTTAACCTCTACTCAGAGCTTTTCATGTCTTTGGTTCACTTTTGCAAAATCCCTTTCTCCTCTTTCCTTCCAGAAGATGTGTTTACCTTCTACTACATTGAAAGCAGAAGAGAAGACCCCAGACAGAATTATCCTCAACTATCAACAAACACCTCCCCATTTTTTCTCTCACTCTTTGCTTCCTGTAACAGAACAAGACATGCCTCCTTTTTGTGTTGGCTAGTCTTTTCCACTGGTGCACTGGTCATTGCCCATTATATACTCAGAAACTTTCCCTCCAACCCACCTCCCACTCTGTGTGTGTGTGTGTGTCCGTCCCAGTCCTATCCTCCTGCCCCCTCCATCCAACTGTTCCTCTACCCATCTGTATCTTTTGCCTCACACTCTATTTAAATATGCTTAAGTCTCTTGTCTCACGCCCCTGCATCACTCTCTAGTTAGTGACCAGACTCTCTCCTGCCTGTGAGACACAATGCATGAGAAGTCTCTGTACTTGCTGTTTCCATCTTCAATGCACACTTCAAAAGTTACCACTACTTTGTGAACACTTTTTCTAAGGTCATCCTGAACCCCTAAATAAAGTCAACATCTTGGGGGTTTTCTTTCTGAAAAATTCTTTACTCTTCCTCAATAATACAATTCAGCACTTTTTCATTTTTACTAGCCATCATTCGAGTCTAACCAACACCATTTTCTTGATTTGTTCTTTCTCCTATAATCTATTTCCCATACATTCAGAACAATGTTTCATTATATAAATCTACCTTTGTCTTTTCCCTATTTAAAACTCATTGATGGCTCCCTCTTGCCCCTAGGATCAAATGTAAACTACATCGTGGCTTCTAACTAAATCAAATCTTAAGATGGGCGGAGATCTACATTTGTCATCACAGCACTTGGAATGCTGAGTTCAAAGGACTACATAGTGTAGGCTAGTCTAGGTTACATGATGAGACCCTAATTCTAAAAACAAACAAACAAACAAACAAAAAACCCTAAATTCTAGTACACACATATCTTTTAGACCTCATCTTTTGATATTCCTCTCTTACTCTTCTCCTCATTTATAAATTAGTCATTTGTTTATAATTCACTCATTTACAATGTTTCCTTATCATTTTATGTACCTTATACTAGGAACAAGGGATAAAAAGGTTTGGGCTTTGCTCTCAGGAAACTTCCAGTTAGGCAAGCCAAGTCCTGGGAGAAACCATGATTCATTTTTCTCAAATAGAAGTTGACCCTTATTTTATTAAAGACCATAGTTCCTTATTTCTGTGAAATTTGAGGGTTCTATGGAATAGATAGATCCCTTTCCCATATTCCATACCTCCTTGCCCTCCCAAAAGAGGCCAGTAAGAATGTCTGCATTCATGTCCTAGAGAAAACCCTTTTGTGGTGCCTAGCGTAGTTCTTGCACAGTGAAGTGGTAATTATTTGCTCTTTTTGCTGTGAACTGTTGTGATCATATGATTCCATTAGTGAAATCTGATAAGCATCCATCCTTGTAATTATAAACAGATAGGTGTTACTGGAAAAGGTGAAGTGCTAAGAAGACAAGGGAGAATCTAGTAGCATTGGTCCAAGTCTACAAGCTTTCCCCATGAATTATTTTCCAAGCTTTGATTTTTCAAGTGTCGAGTAAAATAAATCTAAACGCTGTCATTGAGAAACTCAATGTTCCTGGGAAATTTAATTTTCTTTCCCTTTAAGACAGTCAAGAGGCCCTCCAAGTCAGCCTCCTTGGAGGGAGGAATATAAGAGTTCCTGGTCAGGGGAGTTGTGCCAAGGGAGGAAGAGGTGTGTCACAAAGGTTTCCAAAGGAGGAGGAAGAAGGGCTGGTCTTCAGAAGGGAAAGTGGTTAGTCTTTCTTCTCCTGCCAAATCATACCTGCAGTGTGAAGTGGGGATAGTAAGACAGAAGCTTAACAATTACATATCTGTTTCCTCAGGGTGTGAGATCTACTCAGATGCAGGCAATCATGCTTCCATGATCCAAGGTATTCGCAACAGTGGTGTAGCCAAGTTTGTCTTCAGGCACAATGACCCAGATCATCTGAAGAAACTTCTTGAGAATTCCAATCCCAAGACACCCAAAATTGTGGCCTTGGAGACTGTTCATTCCATGGATGGTATGTATGCATGTGTTTGAGTGCATGTTTACTAGTATTGATAGCTCACAAAAACGATAATAATAACAACTAATATTTACATGATGTCTAGTACGCTATGCAGTTATTCATAGTTTACATGATTTTACGAAGTAGTTTCTACTGTGTTGCATGAGGAAACTGAGACAGGATCAAGTGAAGTCACAGGTCATACAGGTAGTACATGGCAAAGAGAGGCAGTTATTACATTCTTTTTTCTTAATTAAATTTATTTTACAACCCATCCACAGATTCCTCCCCTCCTCTCCTCCCACCTACCCCTTGCCCCCCCAATCTACTCCTCCTCTGTATCTGTTCACAAAGGGGCAGGCATCCCATGAGTATCAAAACAAAAACAAAAATACGGTATATCAAGTTGCAGTAAGAATAAGCCTTTATCCATGTATTAAGGCATGAAGAAGTTTTAAAAATATGTATTTATTATTGTGTATGATGTGTATGTGGGTGCTCATGACATACGACACAAGTGGAGGTCAGAAGGCAACTCTGTGAAGTTAGTTCACTCTTTCCATCTTGGTTGTGGAAATCTATCAGGTCACCTGGCTGTGTAGCAGGCACTGTCACATGTTCAGCCATTTCACTAGGTCCTAGTGTGAGTTTTTAAAATTCCTTTGAGCTGCACTTAGCTGCCATGTGGGTGCTGGGACTTGAACCTGGATCCTCTGGAAGTGCAGCAAGTGCTAGTAATCTCTGAGCCATCACTCCAGAGACCCTGCATTATAGTTTTTATTCCTGGTCCAGGACCCCTTTTCTATCTGAAAAAGTTTCTTGCATATTCCAACTTTCTTTAATTCAGCAATTTACAGGGAGCAGAGGGGTAACAAAAGCTGTATGGTCTTAGAATGTTAAGAATGGCCACAGAGACTGTTCAGATGACATCTAAAACAGCATGGAAAATAGTAAATAGGTATGGAAAATGGAAGAGACTATGACATGGCTTCAAATTGACATATTCTGACTGAACCTGAGGGAGTGGTTCCTTAGAGAAAAAAAACACCCTCACAGACACAGACACAGACACACAAATCAATAAAGTAGAAACATAAACTTGGAATGAAACAGAAGGGTACAAAGAACGCATGAAGAAAGGACCACACTGAGAAAAAGATGAGAAAGGAGATAAAGCAGAGAGAGAAGAAATGCAGAGACAGAAAAATAGAAACCAACATGGATATGAAGAGAAGATAGTGACAGAAATCCAGAAAGATAAAGCAAAGGGTCTGGAATGGATAAGAGCAGTAGAGAGGTTAAAAATGATGGAAACAAAGTTGTCAAAATGAAGTACAAATTATGACAGATTGCAGAAATGTATGGGGCAGGGAAGAACAGGGGTATAGGTGGGGTTCAAGTCATTGATGCTTAGAATACTCCCAAATAAGGCAGATACTTTCCTCTTTGTCTACAACACCTTTTCCTAAGTCAAAGTAAGCTTAAATGAGAAGAAAATTCCATAATAGAAATGGAGCTGGGGAAAAGTTATTATTTCCTACTCCTTTCTCTGGGCTTTTCTCAGGTGCCATCTGTCCTCTGGAGGAATTGTGTGATGTAGCCCACCAGTATGGGGCCCTGACCTTCGTGGATGAAGTCCATGCTGTAGGACTGTATGGAACCCGGGGTGCGGGCATTGGAGAGCGTGATGGAATTATGCACAAGCTTGACATCATCTCTGGAACTCTTGGTGAGTGTCTTAAGGTCACTACTATTGTGATAAAACATCATGACCAAAAACAACTTGGGTGAGGAAAGTATTTATGTGGCTTACATATCCAAATTGTAGTACATTGAGAGAAGCCGAGGCAGGAAGAGGAAAGCCAAAGCAGGAACTCAAACCAGATATAAACCTGGAAGCAAGAGTTCATACAGAGGCCATGGAGGAATGCTAAGACCATGGAGGGGTATTGCTTACTGGCTTGCTCCACATGGCTTGCTTAGCCTGCTTTCTTTTTTTAAAGTCTTTTTTTTTTAATTGTACATACCAGTCTCAGTTCCCCCTCTTTCCCATCTTCCCTCCACCCTAATCCTTCATCCACTCCTCACAGAGGGTGAGGACTCCCATGGGGAATCAACAAAGTTTGTCACATCACGTTGATAGCCTACTTTCTTATAGGACCCTGGACCAATAGCCCAGGGTGGTATTACCCAAAATGGATCTGGCTCTCCCACATCAATCACTAATTAAGGAAATGCCCCAAAGGCTTGACTACGGTCCAGTCTTATGGAGGAATGTTCCCAATTGAGGTTCCCTACTCTGAGATGACTATTTTTGTGTCAAGTTGATATAAAACTAGCCAGCAGTGAGCAAACACTCTGGGCCTCCCTTATATGCAATCCAGAGAAGCAGTCCCAGCCAGACTTCTTTCTTCTTCCTGTGTACAGCTACAGGAGTTATTTGGAAAGAATTTATAATCTTAGGCATTTGTCCTACCAAATCATGTTTCCCATCTCACTGCAGAGTCAATGAGGCAATCTGGAAGAGGTTTTCTAAAAGGCTCCTGAACTAGACCAGACAGCTGGACTCCACTAGAATAAGAAGAAAACTGTTTCCCTTCCAACACCACCCCCAAGTCACATCTTAGTTATTCCCCAGGCCGTAATCAACTAGAGGTCCCCACCCTGCTCTGGCATATCTAGTCACCACATATGGCAGTATGTGACAGTTCTATCTGAGAACCACAGAACTATCAACTCGGACATGCATAGGAGAGATGTGAAGAAGACTGGGAAGGCAGTCTGGAAGCCCAGCTTCTGGTATACCTGCCTGTGTTACCTGGGGCATTATCCTGCCCCTCTGGGGACTGATCATCAGGTCTGTGCATAACTTCTATTCTTGTTTGTAGGCAAGGCCTTTGGCTGTGTTGGTGGCTATATTGCCAGCACTCGGGACTTGGTGGACATGGTGCGCTCCTATGCTGCAGGCTTCATCTTCACCACTTCACTGCCTCCCATGGTGCTCTCTGGAGCTCTAGAATCTGTGCGTCTTCTTAAGGGAGAGGAGGGGCAAGCCCTGAGGCGGGCACACCAGCGCAATGTCAAGCATATGCGCCAGCTACTAATGGATAGGGGCTTTCCCGTCATCCCCTGTCCCAGCCACATCATCCCTATCAGGGTGAGAACTCCATCATGGCCCCTGCCTCCCCCACTTCTCTTTCCTGCTGCCTTCCTATTCCCAGTAAAGTACTTCCTGCCCCTTCAATCAACACTTTGCTTTCTTATGACCCACCCCCCAAACACAGACTTAGTGTCACTTTTGATTTCTGTTTTTCAAAATTAGTCATTACAGACTAACCTGTTTTTTTCCCACTAGTCATTGCCCCCCTACTACTAAACTGTACTAATCCTCACAATATTGAGCTTATAATTTAGTGTTTTTCAAATTGTTTATAAAAAGTATTAGTGGATCACAAAATCTCTTTAGTGAGTTATACTTAGCATTAAAAATAGGGAAATACAGAATAGAAAATGCTGAAACAACACACAGTAAAGGCTATCAATTTGTTCAGGTTTGTATGTACTCATATCTGATTATACTGTAAAACATACCTGTTACTAACAGTTGAGGTTAAAAAAAAGTGTCACAGAAATACCTGATACTTTGGATCAGGTGTTTAAAATCAACCAGTGTTCTTTACTTAAATGACATATATTTATGTGTGTCAGTTAAGTCATGGTGTAAGAAGGACATTTCTTGTGACAATTTTGTGGATGAGAAGGAAAGAATAGTAACCTCGGAATCCATGGATGATTAGTTTCAGCCCTGCCCCGACCCATATCAAAACTCTGTAAATGCTCCTTTCAGTTTGTATGAAATAGTGTTATATGTCCATATAATCTATTTAGTTTCCCAAGATACATTTACTCTTCTCTAGATCACCAATAACACCAAATTCAAAGAAGAACTACTTAGCCATTAAACTGTACTGTTTGAGAACTATCAACAAGAATAGTCTATACATTAAAGATATTTATTTATTTATTTATTTAATCTGAAGCTGGGTGAATACTTGATGAAGAACAGAGAAAAACAGAGGGACAACTGGAGTCAGTCTGTTTGCATGTCTAATTTTTAAATTAAGCAGTGACAGCAACCCAGAGATACCCTGGTTTTTTAATCACCCCGATTTAAGCAATGTGCTTGTTGCACAAACATTATCAAGACAAGATACCTGCTCTAGCCCTCCTTCAAATCTTATTGCTGGCCCGAGGCTTCCCTTGATAGAGATTCTGGAGCTGTCACTGCCTAAGTCCTTTATGAAAAACAATCTTTCCCCAAATTCAGTAGTGCTCCTTGATCTGGTTCCCTCCACCTCCTTAACAGAACTAGTGTGCAATGGTGGCCCCAGAGTGAGAGGTACTAAAAGGCCTTTTTTTTGAACCCAGGTGGGTGATGCGGCACTCAATAGCAAGATCTGTGATCTCCTGCTCTCCAAACACAGCATCTATGTGCAGGCCATCAACTACCCAACAGTGCCACGGGGTGAGGAGCTGCTGCGCTTGGCGCCCTCCCCCCACCACAGCCCGCAGATGATGGAAAACTTTGTGGGTGAGTTCTCAGCATGGGTGTCTACTAGTTCCTTCCCCTTAAGCCTCAGGGTCCAAAGAAGCTAAGAAACTAGACTCCAATTGATTTGGAAAACATTTTTAGAAGCATTCATTGTGTGCCAGGCTCCACACCAGGGTCACAAATGAATGGGAAACAGCACATAGATTCACAAACAATAGCAGATACAAACAACAATATCAAAGATTAAGAAACATAGTGCCTGGGGAAGTTGTGGGAGCAGAGAGGAGGGTGGTGACCTAACCTTCAGGATTCAAGATAGGCTTCCTAGGGGGAAGGAACCTCTGAGCTGAACCTTACTAGGTGAGTGGGTTTGGACCAAGAGAAGAGGGTGATAAGAGGTATTCTGAGAGGAGGAAGGAACACAAAGAAAGACAAGGAGGAAGGTGAGGAGGCACTACAGTATGTGAAGAACAGTAACAGCTGAGCTTGCTGCTCCCCAGCACTTGGGAGTTGAAAGCAGAGACATCAGAAGTTCAAGGTCAGTCTTGGCTCCACAGCTAGTTTGAGGCCAGTGTATATGGACTAAGAAGGCTGTATCTCAAAAACAACAATGAAGAACAGAAATTGCTGGAATGGAGGATAGTAGGATGCATGGATTGATCTCTGAGCTACAAAGACAACATAAACATGGTCTAGATTTAGAGGCCAGTAGAGCTCAGCTGAGTAGTTTGGATTTTACCCTGAAAGATTACAAATTTGTTTTATTCACCCAATGTTCATTTTACTTCTTTTGGGTGTATTTTTGAGACTGTAATTTAATTACAACATTTACCTCTTCCATTTCCTCCCTGCACACCCTCCCATATATACCTCCTCACTCTCCTTCAAATCCATGACCTCCTTTTTCATCAAATTGTTACTGCATACATACATGTGTTTGTATATACATCTATATTCCTAAATATAATCTGTTGACTGCATAATGTCACTTGTATGTATATTGGAGGGTGTGTTTTTGTTTTTTGTTTTTTAACATAGAACCTGGCACACAACAGTTGCTCATTCTAGGTCTCTTGGATGATATTTATGTAGGCAAACAAAGGCAGAGGAGACACATTCAGGCTGGTCTAACATGATGAACTGAGTGGCTATGCAGTACAAGTAAACTAGAAAGGATTTATAGGTGAGCAAATCTCTGTGGTCCACATTGAACTCCATGTGAATATAGTGTCAAGATTTCAGAATCAAAGAATTCCATCAGCAATAAGTAGATAGGAAATGAGGGCATGTACTGACAAGTCATTCTGTCTAAAACATAGGCAGTATAATTTGAAGAAGATAGTTAGGTGCTATTAATCTATTTATTCACTTCAAAACATCAAATAAATTTGACTAGTATCTATTACTAACCATGTGCTAAGCACTGTTTTTAAATGTATTAACCCACTTAATACACAGAACAGAGATGCCTTTATAATTTTCATTTTGTATTATATACAAATTGAATCATAAAGAGTTACTGGTCCATGGTCACTAGGGTCCTAACTTATCTCCATGGTCATAGTTAATAGGCTTCTGATTGGATGGTTCAGACTCTTAGACCTTTCTTTTCAGTCTCTTCTATAGCTCTGGGATTGACTCACAGAGCTCTCAGTGCGTAGGCCTCTTGAGTGTTCACTTCTGCACTAGAGACATCTTCCACTGCTCAATCCCACAGCCAAATCATCCTAAAATCCTGCACATCTTCTCCTTAACTTTTTTCAAACCTAGTTTATTTGCTCTGTTGCTGTTTCTTGAAAATATATCAATAATTTCCCCCCCTCATTTCCTTGCTTCTCTGGGATTTTTCTAAAACCCCAAAATAGTACTTCATTTCCTAAATCTCTTCATTACCTGTTGTTGCATTTTCTAAGCCTCCATAATCTATCCTCTGGAACAGTGACCTCTAAGGTAAGGATGACCCATAGGCTGAGAAAATATATCAGTTTAATATGCAAGATGACAATAACAATAACAAATATACATAATATACCAATAAATACAAGTTGGAGGTACCTGCTAAACCATTTGTACTGATAAGGATATTTAGCCCAAAATTTGTAGAAACCCCTAGATTACAGAACAAAGTTGAAGTGCCTTAGTATGATATCCTGTGCTTTCTATATGGTAATGTTTGTGCTCTGCCCCTCCTCTCCAACCCTGCCACACGCATTTTATTTCTCTGGCTATATTCAATGAATTCAAGTTCCTTTACTGTGCTTTGTTGACCCAGTCATCCATTATCCCATGGCTTCCTTCTCTTCATCATCTAGTCTTAACTATCCCTTCAATAGTTGTCTATTGTGTACTCACTAAGGGCTAGACACTGTGCTAGGAACCTAGTAATAGACAAAATACAAACCCTACCCTTCTGGAGCTTAACTGTACTTGAAAGGGATGATTAACGTTTTAAAAAGTAAACCACTCAGCATTCTAGTTCAAAGGTTTAGGGAAAAAATAAAGCAGAAAAGGATGACAAGAAATAATGCAGGCAGGCACTGGCTTGGAGGAGGGCCATAGGTTTGAAGTGACAAGGGTAGAAAACATTGAGGTGACACTGGAGAAAGATTTGATGGTGACAAAGAGGTTAGCAAGGTAAGTATCTAATGGGCATCCCAGAGAATAGTACAAGACAAATAGCCAAAGACAGAAATAGTCCTCTTATATTTGGGTAACAAGAAGACTGTTGTGGATGGAGGGTATAGGTAAGTGCCAGAAAAAAAAAAAGGCCAGAATAGGCTTGCTGGAGGGCAGAAATGTGAATAGTTCAGCTGTGTTCACGCTGTTCGACATGTTAGACATAGCTATTAGGCAGCCAGAGATGCAAAAATGCTACTGAATATACAAGTCTGGAAACTGATGCAGCATTCT
This sequence comes from Phodopus roborovskii, assembly GCF_943737965.1. Lineage (NCBI taxonomy): Eukaryota > Metazoa > Chordata > Mammalia > Rodentia > Cricetidae > Phodopus > Phodopus roborovskii. Next base: position 182,913 of record NW_026125906.1, on the reverse strand, counting down.
AGGAAAGCTGGAAATCAGATTTTCAGAACCATCAGTGTAGATGGTATTTAAGAACACAACTAGATTGTACCAGCAAGGGATGGGCAAAACAGGGGTTTAAGAGCTCAGTGACACATCTGAAGTACTTCCACAGCTGAGTTTTATTCCCTCCTCTAAGTCCCTACCTACACACCCCCTACCCTGCCTCACAACACCAATACCTCAGTATGGTTACTTTCAGTGTCATCTTTATCAGGTTAGGATTTTCTAAGCAGAGACGTTATCTGTTAGGCTTACATATATCCTTCATGTAGGAGTGGTACAGGCTAGTACAGCATGGTTTTAAATCCTGTTGCCTACATGATTTCCTGTCTTTTATACATCTCAGCCTCAACAGACAAATGGTAACATTCATGGATCACACTGAAGCAAAGAAATCTATTTTTGGACACAAATTCTCTCAAAGTATTGTGAGAGTCAATATCTTATTGCATTAGTAGCAACAAGGGCTTTAGTAGACCAAGTCTAACTAATTCTTTCCCTCTTGTATTATTCCTTTTCAGAGAAACTACTGCTAGCCTGGACTGAGGTGGGGCTGCCCCTCCAGGATGTGTCTGTGGCTGCATGCAATTTCTGTCATCGTCCTGTCCACTTTGAGCTTATGAGTGAGTGGGAGAGATCCTACTTTGGGAACATGGGCCCCCAATATGTTACTACTTATGCCTAAGAAGCCAGCTGCTTTGGATGCCCATTCTACCTGCACTCCATTTGGGACTGGGCTTCTTCCTGCTCTCTGCTTTGTTGTGTACTTCTAGCTGATTTGATTCTCAAAATAAAGAGCAATCTGAAGCATCCGTAACCTTTTGGTGGACAAAGAACAGGCAACTGTACTATACTGACTTACTCAAACAAGTCCCAACCTCACAAGGAAACCACAGATTTCATGTTAGTCTGGCCACTCTATTTTACTGACAGGGAAAGCCACATTTAGGAAGTTGCAGATAACCCCCAGAGCTCATCAGACCCCTTCCATGAGGAGCACAGCTCCTCCCTCCACCATACTGCTTTGGTATATCATACTGCTATGGGAGGTCACAAAGCTTAGGACTGAGAGAGCCACTCTGATTCAACTTTCTCAAGAACATGAAAATAACCACTCAACACTGTACACTGAAACAAACACACGAACTTTATTTATGAATTAATACAGTGATCAGCAAGGGCAGAAGGGATTAAAATTAGTTCCCGGTTCCTATGTGTACAAGGAGGAAGAAACAGAGATGTGAGAACAGGGAGGAGGCATTAGAAGAAGGGAAGGAAGGGAGGGAAATGAGGGAAGAGGAAGCAGAGAAAGGAAACCTCAGGGGAGGAGGCATTTTCAGATGCAGGGATCTGGCATCAGACCCTGTGCATGGGGTAACCATGCCAGACACCCTTAGCCCTCAGTTGTTTCAGCTGGGCCTGCTCCAGAGGAAAAAGTTACAGCGGGAGGAGGGGTCGCTAGGAGGACCCCGTGGCCTAGCACACATGTAGAAATGGCGGCCCAAGTTAGGTCCTGCTTTTTTCACAGTACGCATCACACATGGCTCCCTATGGCCTCCACAGAGGGGCATGGGTGTGGGCCCACTCAGCATAGACTTCCAGAAGGAAGTCCGTACTTCTTTCTCATCTTTGGCCTCTGAAACCTTGGTTTTCTCTTTCACCACTGTGGCCACTGTCACCTCTTCTGGAGTCTTTGGGATTGTAAGAGTAAGGGGCTGGCTAGGTGGTTCCACATCAGGAGAAGGTTGCTGAAGGTTCGAGGAAGGCTGGAAGTAACTCATCAGGTTTTTCTGGTTTCTTTTGAAGCCACCTTGATTTTTCCGAGGCCTGGTTGAGTGCATGCGAGCTTTGCTGGGATGTTTCTGTATCTGAGTTTGATGGCTGGGCTGCAGGGCTGACTGAACTCGCACAGGTTCTTGTTCAAGAGGAACTAGGAAGCGAAGAATCTTGAGCTGGGTACCCGCAAATTCCGGGAGGAAGCGGGTACACAGAGCTGGGCACTGTTTTGCTGGCACACAGGATACATTCAAGGCAGCTCCCACAGGACAGTGATCAGAGCCCATCACTTCAGGGAGCAGGAAGGAGGCCTGGAAGGTATCTATGACCAAGGTCCTATCTCCCAGTACATAGTCAAGTCGAGAGCCATAGTTGAGATGGCGTGCACCACTGACTACTGACCAGCAGGTGAAGGCCTTCTCCTGTTTTGGATGGAAACAGCGGTAGCTATCCATGAAGAGCCCTGTGTGGGAGTCAGTTTCCATCCCTGGGTTACAGAGCAAGCCATCCATCCACTTACGCCCTGGATCCTCTTCAAAGCACTCCTGGGGAAGGGAAAGGGAATGAAAAGCCAAAACTAGATCCTTAAAACAGGAAGACAAGTAGACTAACTGCTTTGGTTAACAAAGAAGAAAATTTGGTTGTCCTAAAGAAGATTGCTGTTCGAGACCTTATAGCCAGGCAGGGCTAGGCTTTGGTGGTATTTTTTCTTTCTTCCTTTATTTACTTTTGTGAATGGGTGTGTTGCCTCCCCGTATGTGTGCACCTTGTGCATTTAGTACCCATGGAGATCAGAAGACGTCGCCAGGTTCTCAGGAAATAGTGTTATACATGGTCTGAGTTGCCCTCTGAGTCCTTGGAATTCAACTCAGGTCCTCGGTAAGCACTCTACAACTGAACCATCTCTCCAAATCTGATAACCATGAGCTTTTAAATAAATAATGTTAGAAATCAAAGCCTGGGGTTAGAGAGAAGGCTCAATGGTTAATGTGTACTACTCTTATAGAAGACTTAAATTTGGTTACAACATCTATACAGACATCTCAAAACCACCTGTAACTCTATGGAATCTAATGGCCATAGGTCTCTGTGGACACCTGCACTTAAGTGCAGATACCCCCCCAAAAGACACATAATTTAAAATAAAAATAAATCACTTTTATTTTTAAAACAGACTTACTTTACATACCAATTCCAGTTCCCTCTCTGTCTTGTCATCCCCCCCCACCATCTCTGCATTCTACTTCTCATCCCCTCCCCAGAGAGGGTGAGGCCTCCCATGGGGGATCATCAAAGTCTGTCACAACATTTGGGGCAGGACCAAATGTATCTAGGCTGAGCAAGGTATCTCTCCACAGGGAATGGGCTCCAAAAAGCCAGTTAATGTACTAAGGATAAATCCTGGTTCCACTGCCAGCAGCCCCCAAAACTGCCCAATTCCCCCAACTGACACCCGCATTTGGGGAGCCTAGTTCAGTCTTATGCTGATTTCCCAGCTGTGAGTCTAGAGTTTGTGAGCTCCCACTTGCTCAGGTGAGCTGTTTCTGTGGGTTTCCCCAGCATGGTCTTGGCCCCTTTGCTCATGTTATCACTCTTCCCTCTCTACAGCTGGACTCCAAGAGTTCGGTCCAGTGCTTAGCTGTGAATCTCTGCCTCTGCTTCTACCAGCTATTAGATGAAGGCTCTAGGATAGCACATAAGGTAGTTATCAATCTCATTGTAGGGGAAGAGAATTTAAGGCACCTTCTCCACTATTGCTTAGATTCTTAGTTGGGGTCATCCTTGTGGATTCCTGAACATTTCCCTAGTGCCAGGTTTCTCATTAACCTCATAATGGCTCCTTCTATCAAGGTATCTCTTTCCTTGCTCTCCCTTTCTGTCCTTCCCCAAACTCGACCTTTACAATCTTTTATGTTCTCTTTCCCATCTCCCCCTCCTCTTTCCCTTCCCTTAAAAATCTTTTAAGAAGTTCCTGTTTGTCTTTCTCTCTAACCCATATTATGTTTATCTTGACATACATGAAAAATGTGAAGGCCTGTTGTTTACTTAATCAAACTAATTCCCAGAATTGCTTTTCAAAAGATTGTAAACCAAAACCAAGAATGGTGCCTACATCTGGAATTCCAGCACTTAGGAGGCTGAGGCAGGAGGATTACCATGAATTTGAGGCCACCCTGGGCTATATTGTATAGACTTCGCTGCAACAAATAAACAAGAAAGGCAGTTGCCTCTACAGAGTAGTAAGTCAAAACCAGGAGTTGGAAGAATTCTACATTTCCTTCATGCCAATTGTTTTATCTCATGTGTCAATGTCCTCACCAATATCCCTCTTCCCTTAGGAGCACAGGGAATTCAGGCATTCATGCCTGTGTGAAGCCTTTGTCTCTGATCCCTGATCCATCCACCCATGCATTTATCCAGTTCACCCACTTACACACCCATTGATTTAGTCCAACAACATATTCACAGAACAGCTATTTTATGACAGAACTGATGCCTGGGGCAAAGTAGATCTAGTATTGGTAACAAAGGATGCTTACTTTGGGGAAATGATCTGAGAACAAGATGTGAAGCCCAGGTGATAGTAAATTCAGTAGAGGAGACTTCAAATGGAAAGAACAGCTTCTGTGATAGGTTTGTGCAAAATATCTAAATGATTGAAGAGAACAAAGATGGAAGATTCCAGTAGGTAAGACTGCCACTGTCTATCAAGTAAAAGGTGATGGCCACTCAGACTAGCATGGTGCCAGAGAGGACAAAAAATTCAATCATGAGATAATGCAGCAACAGAACAAACATTACTGCCTGGCTGGCTGTGGGGAAGGGATAGAGAAAAACAAGAAGACTAGAGGAGCAGCTCTGGTGAGAAGTTTGCACTTCGAAGTGTTTATCATCTTCACCACACTGCCACCAGTTCTTATGATCATGCCATGTTCTGTTAAGAGCCACACCTAGGTTTCCGTAGCTCTCTTAAACACCAATGAAGAAATCCTCCCATGCCCTCTTTCTGAAACACCTCCAGGGATGAGCCAACACTGCCCATGTGTAACACGAGAAATAAAAAACCGATGGTCAAATAAGCAAAGCAGCCAGCCACTAGCTCTTACCTCTTCCTCAGACTGAATGCATGGTCCTGGCTCCACAAAGTCTCGAATCCTCAGAGACAATAGCTTTCTGTGTCTGGAAACTAAATCTTCACATGAGACCCTTTGCTTCTTCCTTTTATACCTCCCTAGTACTGGAATTAAAGGTGTGTGATCCCAAGTGCTGAGGTCACCTTTGCATAAACTGTTTCTCTTTAGGACTGGATCAATTTTGTGTAGTTAGTGTGGCCTTGAACAAACAGAAATCTCTCTGCCTATCTTCTGAGTCATTGGATTAAAGGTACGTATCACCACTGCATGATTTCTATGGTTTGTCGTTAGCTTTGTAACCTGAACCCTCAGGCAAGCTTTATTAAATCATAAATAATGTATCACCACACCCATGCCTTTGATGCTGATGAACAGTTTTTATTTTCATCCATGCTTTCTAGATTAGAATTCCTCCTCACAGCAAATCCTAGAAACTACAACTGTTCTTCTCCCTAAGACAGACCATATAAACTAACCCTTCCGCACATTTTATGTACCAAGTGAAAGACTCTTGGTCCAACACTTGCCTGACCTTAGGGCGTAAGAACCACACTCTCCTCTGGGAACCAAGTGTCCATGCTGACCCAGGAAGCAGGTAGGCCATCTACACTCTCCTTCCTGTCCTACATTGCAGCTTCATCCCCAGCCCTGTGGAAGAAAATTTGCAGAGAACGCTCCTCCCACCTTATTTTCATCCGTGTAGACGCCCCCAAACTTTGAAGCAAACCTAGCTTTCCTATTTTGTGTGGACCCTCTCAGACCCACTACCCCTTCAAGCCAGTTACTTCTCCTTTGTGTCAGCAGCGAATACCAAGAAACACTCTCTACTTGGTAACCCCGTGTCCACACTGGCAGGTAGGCCATCTTCCCCTCCTTGCACTTCATTGCAATTCTTTTGCTTCCTTCCACAGCTCTGTAACAGATCACTTGCAGAGGCCTATCCTATTTTGCCTAAGTTCCATGAGGACTCACCAAATCTTGCAGCAGACCCAGTTTGCCTCCTTCCTGTGGACCCTTTCATTACCTCTTCAAGTCCATCCCTCCTCTACGTGTCAGCACCCAATACCTAAAACCACTTTCTACTGGGAAACTTCGGTGTTCACATGGGGCAGGGATTCAATTAAGTGAATGACACTATAGTTCCTGTTCTCCACTGTGAGATCTTCATTCTCAGTCTGGTAACAACTGGCTGACAGTGCTCCTCCTCCTACCTCAACTCTATCTACTGTAGACTCCAACTCTTGGTGCAGACCCAGGGTCAACCCAGCCCAATCATGCCTGTCTTTCTAGATAATTCTTTGCCTTACTGGAACCTACGTGATAGGTTCCCCCTTCCCACCACACCTCCCTACTCCCTTTGGTTCTTTCCTGAACCTCTCCTAGTCCATGACTATACCTTTCTGCCTCCCACTGTGGCAGAGTTCCTGAAGAAACACTCTATCAGGCAATGCACAGCCATCACACTCTCCTAAGATCCAGCGATGGCAAGGGGAACCAAGGAATGGAACACCCATCCAAAAAGACAAGACCAGTTACCAGCAACTATAATTACAATCTTCTTAATCCCAGATGTTTAGACACCAACATAAAAACATAATAACACCCAGGACAGTGTAGCTCCATCAGAATCCAGTAACACTACTAAAGTAGACTTTGAGAAATGTAATGTAACTGAAGCACAGAATAAAGACTTCAAAATAGCTATTATGAATATGTCTAAGGACCTTAAAGATGATATATATAAATTCCTTAATGAGGTATATGAAGAACAAACAGTGGAATGAAATAAAGAAAATACTTCAAGACATGAAAGTAGAACTAGAATCACTGAAGAAAACCCAAACTGGAAATGAAAAAGTTAGGAACTCAAAGAGGAACCACAGAAGCAAGCCTCGCCAACAGAATAAAAGAGATGGAAGAGAGAATCTCAGCACTGAAGACACATTGCAAGAAATGGATTCAACTGTCAAAAACCAAAAAGCAAAACAACAGTAACAACAAAAACTAAACCTAAAAAACTCCTGACATGTTCTTTTTGCCTTTGAGCTTCTCAGTCCCTCCCTCCCTCCCTCCCTCCCTCCCTCCCTCCCTCCCTCCCTCCCTCTCTCTCTTCTTTTCTTCCAGGTGCCCCTATGTTTCTTCCCTTCTCCCTCACTCCCCTTTCTAAATAAACTCCTCATTCAAGCTCTATCTGCCTGGCATGTTATTCCCTCTGCCTCTGTCACCCTCACCTGCTATGCTCCCCCACGTTGTCCCTTACCTGAGGGACCCCACTCACTCGGGAACACCCTCATGCAGGACTAACCCCCAGCCACATCTCCAGGTTTAATCTACAACTGTAACAAAAGAACAACATTTTGGTCCTGTGGCTCTCCTTGAAACAAGATATTCAAGGGGAAAGCCAGATTTTCACAAATCCAGCCCTACAGAAAGTTCTGGAAGGAAAACTCCAACCCAAGGAAGTTAAGTACGCCCACAAAGACATAGGCAACAGATAATCTAACTATACCAGAAATCAAGGGTAAAGCAAGACAAATATATTCACAATACCACTGCCAAGAACAAATCTAAAACAAAGAAGCATCAACAACAGATAGCTATACTCACAAAGACACAGACAATAGATAATCCCATTTCACCAGAAACCAAAAGAAAAAGCGGGGCAAACATACTCACAATACTACCGCCAAGAACAAATCTAAAACAAACAAGAATCCTTACTTTCCCTCAACATCAATGGTCTTAACTCGCCTATAAAAAAACACAGGCTAACAGAATGGATATGAAGACAGAATCCATCCTTCTGCTGCATACAAGAAATACATCTAAGCTTCAAATACAGACATTATCTCAGGGTACAGGGTTGGAAAAAGATCTTCCAATCAAATGAACCCAAGAAGCAAGCAGGTATGGCTATCCTAATATCTTAACAAGTTAGATTTCAAACCAAAATCAATCAAAAGAGATGAAGAAAGTCATTTCATATTCATCACAAGAGAAATCCATCACTACAAAATTTCAATTCTGAACGTCTATGCCCCCACATTCGTAAAAGAAATGCTACTAAAACTCAAAGCTCACATAAAACCTCACACACTCATAGTGGGAGACTTCAACACACCACTCCACTAGACAGGACAACCAGACAGAAACTTAAGAAAAAAAAGATGACAGAAGTTATGTCTCAATTGGGTTTAACAGATATCTATAGAGCATTCCATCCAAACACAAGAGTATACCTTCTTCTCAGTTCCAAATGGAACCTTCCCTAAAATCAACCACATACTAGGCAACATAACAAAACTCAACAGACACAAAAAAATGGAATAGTCCCCTGTATCTTATCAGACCACCATGCTTTAAAGTTGGAATTCAACAACAACACAAATTGCAGAAACTGTACAAACTCATGGAAACTGAAAAATTTGCAATTTCACCATTCCTGGATCAAGGAAGAAATAAGAAAGGAATTAAAGATTTCCTAGAATTCAATGACAATCAAGACACAACATAACTGAACTTATGGGACACTTTGAAAGCAATGTTACCAGGAAAGTTCATTGCATTAAGTGCCCATATGAAGAAAGCAGAGGACAGTCACATTAGAAAATTAACAGTACAACTGAAAGCCTTAGAACAAAAAGAAGAAAACTCACCCCAGAGGAATAGACACCAGGAAATAATCAATTTGAGGGTTGAAATCAATAAAGTAGAAACTAGGAAAACAATACAATGAATCAATGTAACAAAGAGTTGTTTTTTCAAGAAAATCAACAATATAGACAAACCTTTATCCAAACTGACCAAAAAGCAGAGAGAGAACATGCAAATTAACAAAATCAGAAATGAAAAGGGGGACTTAACAATGGACACTAAGGAAATCCAGACAATTTTCAAGTCATACTTTGAAAACCCGTACTCCCCAAATTTCAAAATTCAAAAGAAATGGACAAATTTCTGGATAACCATCACCTACCAAAATTAAATCAAGAATAGATAAGCTCCATAAATAGATCTATTACCCTTAATGAAATAGAAGCTGTCATCAAAACCCTCCCAACCCAAATAAGCCGAGGGACAGATGGTTTCACTGCAGAATTCTACCAGAAATTCAAGGAAGAACTAATACCAATACTCCTCAAATAGTTCCACACAATACAAGCAGAAGGGTCATTACCAAAATCTTTTTACCAGGCTACAATTACCTTGGTACTCAAGCCACACAAAGACACAACTAAGACCAATATTCTTCCTAAACATTGATGTATCCCTGGTGCATGAAAGGACTTTGGGAGAATTCCCCATGGAGGGTTACTCCTTAGTCTAGACGCAGGGGGGGAGGGCCTGGACCCTATTCCAAATGACTTGACAAATTCTGATGATCCCTCCTGGAAGGCATTACCATCCCTGTGAAGTATGGAGGACTGGGATGTGAAGGTGGGTTGGGAGGCATGGGAGGGAGGAAGGGAGGGGTAAAGGGAGGGAGGGAAGGAGGGAGGGAGAGAGGGAGGGAGAGGGAACTGGGATCAATATGTAAAATAAGAAAAAAAAAAAAACACAAAAACTCCTGACACAAAACAGCCAGGAAATTTGGAACACTATGAAAAGACCAAATCTAAGAATAACAGGAAAAGAGAAAGGAGAAGAAACCCAAGTCTTAAAGACACAGAAAAATGGGGGGGGGCGCAGACACACGCATGCATATTTTTCAAGACAGGGTTTCTCTATGTAGCTTTGGAGCCTATCCTAGCACTCACTCTGTAGACCAGGTTGGCCTCAAACTCACAAAGATCCACCTGCCTCTGCCTCCCGAATCCTGGGATTAAAGCTATGCACCACCACTGCCTGGCCAGAAAATATTTATAACTAAATCATAGAAGAAAATTTCCTTATCCTAAAGAGATGCCATCAAAGTCCAAGAAGTATACAGAATACCAAATAGACTAGACCAGAAAAGAAAGTCCCCTCAGAATGTAATAATCAAAACACTAAACATACTGAAGAAAGAAAAATGAAAAGTCACAAGGGAACAAGACCAAGTAACACATAAAGGCAAGACTGTTAGAATTAGACCTGTCCTCTCAATGGAGACTCCAAAAGTCAGAAGAACCTGGGCAGATGTGCTACAGACTCAGCAAGACTTCCACTCACAACAGATGGAGAAAGACATTCCATAATAAAACCAACTTTAAACAATACATATCAATAAACCAACTCTACAGAAGGTGTTAAAAGGAAAACTTCAATCTTAAGAGGGTAGCCACACCCAAGAATACATAAGGAATACATAATGACTGACCAGTAAATCAAAATGGGAAAAACAACACACACCATAGCATAAAAAAAAGGAATCAATAACCACTGTAAATGTTCATTGGTAACTCTCAACATTATTGGTCTCAATTCTACAATAAAACCAGACTAACAGATTGGATTTGAAAACTGCATCCATCCTTCTGCTGCATCCAAGAAACATACCTTATCAAGGATAGCTATCACCTCAGGGTAAAGTGTTAGAAAAGATATTCTAAGCAAATGTATGTAAAAAGCAAACAGGTATAGCTATTTTATTATCTGACAAAGTAGACCGCAAACCAAAACTAATCAGAAGAGACAGTCAAGGACACTACATACTCATCAAAGGAAAAATGCACTGAGAAGGTACTCCAATTCTAAACATTTATGCACCAAACACAAAGATGCCCACATTCATAAAAGAAATACAAATACAGCTTAAATAATATACTGATCCTCACACAGTGATAATGGGAAACTTCAATACCATATTCTTACCAGCAGGCAGGTCTTCCAGACAATAACTAAACAGAAAAATGCTGGAATTGAATAAAGTCAGAATCAAATAGATCTAATGGATATTTATTAGAGCATTCCACCCAATCACAGAAGAGTACACCTTCTCAGAACCTCATGGAGCTTTCTCCAAACTTTCCATATTTCCAGACACAAAACAAGTCTCAGCAAGAACAAGAAAATTGAAATAATATGCTGCATCTTATCAGACTGCCATAGAGTAAAGCTGATTATCAATAACAACAGAAACAATAGAAAGCTTACAAACTTATGGAAACTGAACATCTCTCTACTGAATAATGGGTCAAGACCAAAAACAAGAAAGAATTAAAGACTTTATAAAACTGGATGAAAATGATTACACAACATACCCAAACTTATTTGACACAACGAATGTGGTTCTAAGAGGCATGTTCCTAGCACTAAGTACCTACATCAAAAAACAAAAATAAAAAAACAATCAAGAGAATGCATACTAATAATGCAATAAATAGCAAACCTGAAAGCTCAAGAATAAAGAATTCACACATAAAAGGAGTAGATGGCAAGAAATAATCAAACTCGGGGCTAAAATCAATAGAAACAAACAAAGAATGAATAAAACAAAGACTGGGAAAATTAGTAAGATTGACAAACTATTACCCAAATTAACCAAAAGATAAGAAGATCCAAATTATAAAATCAGAGATGGAAAGTAACAACAATACTGAGGAAATCCAGAGAATCGTGAAGACATAAATTTATACTGGACCAAATACAGAAACATTAGAAATAGATAAATTTCTTGATATATACCAATACCAAAGTTAAATCTATAATAGCAAAACAATTTAAACAGATGCATAACCCCTGGTAAAAATCAATAGAAGAAGCAATTTAAAGTTCCCTAATCAAAGAAAGCCTAGGGCAAGATGAATTCAGCACAAAATTCTGCCAGATTTTCAAAGAATTAATGCCAATATTCCATAAATTTCTCCACAAAATTGAAACAAAAGCAATACTGCCTAATTCATTTTAAGTCACCCTGACACCCGAACCACACAAAGATCCAACAAAGAAAGAAAATTACAGCTCACTTTCCCTTATGAACCTAGACACAAAATTTTCAATTAAATACTTTCAAAGTGAATCCAAGAACACATCCAAAAGATTATCTACCATGATCAAGTAGGCTTAAGCCCAGAAATGAAGGGATCATTCAACATATTTAAGTGGATAATGTAATCCATCACACAAACAGGCTGAAAGACAAAATCATATGATCATTTAATTAGATTCAGAAAAGGTCACTGACAAAATCCAACACCCCTTCATCACAATAGTCTTGGAGAGATCAAGGATATAAGGAACATACCAAAACATAATAAAAAGCAATATACATCAAGCATATAGCAACCTTAAAAATCAAATGAAGACAAGGCTGTTCACTCTCTCAATAACTATTCAATAAAGTTCCACAAGTCTTAGCGTAATAAGACAACTGAAGGAGATCAAGGGAATACAACAAAACAAAACAAAAAACCCAACCAATCAACCAAACAACCAAACAAACAAAGAAAAAAACCAGGTCAACTTATCTTTATTTGCAGATGACATGATAGTATATATAAGTGACCCTAAAAATTCTACCAGGGAGTACTTAGAGCTGATACTTTCAGAAAAGATGCAGGATATAAAATCAACACACAAAACTCAGTAGCACTCATATATACAAATGACAAGTGGACTGAGAAAAAAATAAGAGAAACAACACTTGTGTAATAGCCTCAAATAATATAAAGTATTTTGGGTAACTAACCAAGTAAGTGAAAGAGTTATGTGATAAACACTTCAAGTCACCAAAGGAAGAAATTAAAGAAGGTATCTAAAGATGGAAAGATCTGCCACAGTCATGGATCAATAGGATTAATGTAGTAAAAATGGTTATCTTAACCAAAAGCAATCTCCAAATTCAATGCAATACCTATCAAAATTCCAACAAAAATTTTCATAGAAATTTTAAGGGCAATAATCAACTGTACATGGAAATACAAAACAACCAAGATAGCTAAAACAATCTTGAATAACACAAAAACCACCAGAGGTTATCTCTCACTCTTGATCTCAAATTGTACTACTTAACTATAGTAATACAAACAACATAGCACCAGCATAAAAACAGATATCTTGATCAATGGAATAGAATTGAAGACCCTGAAATAAATCCATATACCTATGGACATCTGATCCTTAATCAAGCCAGAAATACACACCAGAAGAAAAAAAAGAGTATCTTCAACAATTGTGCTGGTCAAACTGGATGGCTACATGGAGAAGAATGTAACTAGATACATACTTATCAACCGCATAAAGCTAAACTCCAAATGGATCAAAGACCTTACTATAAATTAAGAATGTGATAGAAGAAAAAGTGGAGAGTAGCCCTGAACTCAATGGCACAGTTAAAAGTCTTTCTTAACAGAACACTTACAGCACAGGTACTAAGAGAAACACTTAAAATAGTACCTCATCAAACTGAAAAGCTTCTGTATGGATACCAGCATTATGACAAAGCACCTACAAAATGGGAAAAGATCTTTACCAAATACATTATCAATATAGGGCAAATAGCTACAATATATAAAGAATTTTAAAAAGTAGACACCAAAAAAGAGAGAGAGAGAGAGAGAGAAGGAATAGACCTAAACAGAGAGTTCACAAAAGTGAAACACAAATGGCTGAGAAACAAAGAAATGTTCAACATCCTCAGTCATCAGGGAAATGCAAATCAAAACCATCTTGAGATTTTTATCTTACACTAGTCAGGATGGCCGAAATGAATAAAGCAAATGACAGCTCATGCTGGAGAGGGTGTGAAGTATGGAGAACACTCATCTGTTGCTAGTGGAGTGCAAACTTGTACAGCTACTGTGGAAATAAGTGTGGCAGTTCCTTGGGAAGTTGAGGATAGATCTCCCTTAAGATGTAGCTACTTCACTCTTGGGAATATACCCAAAATACTCTACACCTTACTCCAGAGACATTGCTCATCCATGTTCACTCCTGCTCAATTCATAACAGCCAGATATTGGAAACATCCATTGACAGATGAATGGACAATGAAAATGTGATACATTCACAGAATGGAATATTATTCAGCTATTTAAAAATATGAATCATAAAATTTGTAGTTAAATGGATGAACCTAGAAAAACAAAGTCATCTCCAGCAAGGTAACCCAGATCTAAAAAGACAAATACAGCATGCATTCACTTATATGTGCATGTTTTTAAACTTTCTATGGGCATGGTAGATATAAAGTGAGAGATTAGGAGGCATGGGGAAACAGAATACTTAGAATACAGTTATGGTTATGGAGAGACAGGTGGGGGTGAGTGTGAGTAGAACCTGAAACAAAGGATTAAATAGACAGGGACAGAAGAGGATAAAAAAGAATACAGTGAGTGACAGCTAAAACTAAATGTCATTCAAGGCCATTCAAAGTATCATATTTAACCTACTACAATAGAGGCTTATTAATATATACACATAAGTTAAACAAATACTAATGAAATCACCAAATAATGGGGAAACAAAACTCCAATTAGACATCTCTTGCTACTGACTGAAACCTCCAGTACCAGAAATGAATTACATATAATTGAGTTGTTGGCTAAATGAGCCCCGTGGAAACTTCTAAACAACTCAGGCTTTTTCCAAGGCTATTGATTGCTGTCTACTGATTGTTAAGCACCATTGCCAAAGACAACATAAACATATCTCACTGAACACACACAGAAAAAAAAATCAAGCTGGTGCTTAACCAAAGCTGGTACTCTGCACACTACCAAAAGTAAGCATCATTTCAGCTATAAACCCTTTGATAAACAATGGTGACCTGCATGCATGAAACACTTTTACAGTCGTGGCACAAAGTCCTGGGAGTAAGCAATCACTCTCTGACTGGTTTTAAGGTATACTCCATGAGATTGAACCCATGCCTGACACTTCCTTGGGGGCCAAGAACCTGAGACTAGATGGCCAGGAATGTAGGGAAAACCAAACACCATTGAATTCCTAAAAGAATGATTCCTATGTTGTGCTGTACCCATCAGTGCCTTGCTCAGCCATCATCAGAGGAGCTCCCACCTACAGACAATGGGAGCAAATGCACAATTGGACAGACAATGTGTCGGGAGTGAGGGACCTCAGAATACTCAGTTCTGTATGGGGTGTCTTCATCAAATCAGGGAGATATGTGGAGGAGGAAGAAGAAAAACTGTAAGAGCCAGAGGGGATGAAAGACAGCAAGGAAGCAGTGCCATCCAGATACACACACAAACTCAGAGACTGGGGCAGATTGTACAGGGCCTGTACAGTTCCAAATCAGATGGCCCAGTGCTGAAAATGGGAAATTGACATGATTCCATCTCTAACCACAAAGCTATATACAATAGACAATTGTTCACAAAGGAAAAATTTGTTTTCTCCAATGGAGTCTCACTGGACATGTTATCCACACTGAAGGGCAGGCCCTATACCAACCAGTAGGTGGCCAACACAAAACAAACACAATGAATGGTACTTTTGTAGAAGGGTCTGAGCATTTTTTTTATTTCAACCTTACTGCTCTTTTGCTTACATATTATGGTTTCCAATTTTGTGTTTTTATGCTCGTCCTCTCCTCTCTCTATAAAAAGAAAGAAGGCACGATGTTGTATGGGTAGGGAAGAAGGGAGGATCTGGGAGATGAGGGAGGGGAAACCCATGATCAGAATATATTGTGTAAAAAAATAACTTCAATAAAATAAAAGACTTTCCTTCCAGAGAATCCATGCTTGAACTATTGAGGGAAGAATGATGAAAACCCACCACAAGCCTTGATGGGTTTTCCTATCCCACTTTCAGTATTTATGCGGATATAGTGAAGTCTTCATAATCCCAAAAGCAAAGTTCACAGAACTTCTGGACAGCTCAGCATATGCAGGTATAAGAAGGAAAACAACAACTCATCCATGTGTTGGGAAGATGGCCCACCCAACTCCACAGGAATCGAAGCTTGGCACTTATGGCCCTTGTAGACCTTCCTTTACATGAATTTCTTTATCTGTCTATTTGTATCATTTCAAATATTCTTTACGGCTAATCATTAGACATAAGTTGTAGTGGTTGTCTGAGTTCTTGTTTTGCTCTAGTAAATCAAGTTGTCACATGGATGAAGCCGTGTGAACCCCAGTTTATAACTTTGAAGCTCTAGCTGTGATTAGGTCTGAAGTGACAGTCTTGGAAAGTAGTCCTCAACATGTGAGCTCTGACTATGTTTGGGGCAGACAAGTCATAACTGAACTAGCTGATTTCCACAGATGAAGAGCTGCTTGCTTGCTTGCTTGGAGGTATGGAGCAATCCCTATACCTTTTGAGTTCACAACTCTAGAACTAGACAGCAATGTACCTGTGGCACATTCACATACTGAAGGTTTAGGGGCCATGAATTGGACTTGTCCTCCAGCACATGGGCGAGAGGCAGGCCAAGGTAAGGTCAGTACTGTCTATTGAATGAAAGACAAAACTTCATACATATTTTAGAATAGTATTATAGTGGGACTATATAAAATTTAAGAAGTTTCTACATAGTAAAGAACACAAATGATAGAGTGAAAAGACAACTATAGAACAGGAGAAAATATCTTCAAACTACTTATCTGATGGGGATTAATATCCAACTCATACAAGGAGACCAAACAACTGAATAAAAAAAAAAAAAAAAAAAAAAAAAAAGAGGTCTGACTGGGGACCAGAGAGATAGCTCAGCAGTTAAGAGCATTGATTGCTCTTCCAGGTACTGAATTCAATTCCCAGCAACCACATGGTTGTTCACAATCATCTATTGTGAGATCTGATGACCTCTTGTAGCATAAAGACATACAAGCAGATGGAGCTCTCATATACATAAAATAGGTCTGACTGTAAAATCAGTAAATAAAGTCAGGTATGGTGGCCCATGCCTTTAATCCCAGCTCTTGGGAGGCAGAGACCGGTGATCTCTGAGTTTGAGTCCAGCCTAGTCTACAGAGCAAGTTCTAGACTGGCCGACTATATGGAGAAACCTTGTCTCAAAAAGCAAAACAAAACAAAGCAAACAAAAAAATTGGTAAATAATCCAAATAAGTATTTCTCACAAAAGGATATAAAAGTGGCCAATATATACATATGACATAATTATACAGAGAAATGTGAAGCATATCCAGTGCAACAGACATCTCCCTCTCAATCTTGTTAGAATGGCTATTATCAAAGACAAGAAATAAATCCTGACAAGGATACAGAAAAAGGAAAACTCTCATACACTGGGAATGCAAATTAGTGTCGTCATTTTAGAAAACAGTATGCAAATTCCTGAAAACATTTAAAATAAAACAACTACATGATCCAGAAAACTCACTATCGGTATCTATACAAAGAAAATGAAATCAGTATGTCCAAGAAACAAATGTACTCCCATGTTCACTGCAGTAGCAGCCAAGATATACAAGCAACCTACACAGTCATTAATGAACAAATAAGGAAAATATAGTACACATACAGAATACAATATTATTTAGCCAGAAATGAATGGAACTGGTAAACATGAAAACAAAAGTTGATCTCATGGAGCAGAGTAAAACAGTTGTTACCAGAGTCCAGGAAAAATTGGAAGAAAGGGATAGAGTGGCTTAATATGATCAGTTTGATAGGAAAATAAAGGCTAGTTCCATGATACAGTAATAGCTGGCAATAAATTATTTTCTATTTCAAACCAGGTAACAGAATGAATTTTGAATGTTTGTCCACACAGAAAGACAAATATTTGAGGTGACAGATAAGGTAATTTATCCTATTTGACCATTATACATGTCAAAATCTTAAATCATACTCCACAAATACATACAATTATCATATGTAATTTCAGAATGGAAAAAGATATATTTAAACCAAGCACTATTTTTCCTAAAAGGGAGCTACCACTGGTGCCAAACTTCCAGTCTTGGCTGGCTGGGTGAACAGAACCAGAGTGTAGCCTAGGGTTTGGAGGGAGACTTACCAGACTGCCTGCATCACAGTGGTCAATGGGTCGATGGGCTGTATTCAGATCCCCCAGAATTATCACATGACTGAAAAACACATTGGGGGATTGTCATCTGCGCATTCAAGAATGAGGAATTCCATATACAGTTTTTCCCAGGCCCGAAAGCTCAAGACAGGCAACCTCCTACCTAGAGCCTCTTGCTATGAATTACTCATAGCAGTGTGCCTCTTTCATTCTTCCCTCTTGACACATTCTGGAAGCTCCTCACACACGAGGAACCAAATTCAGAGCAGCAAAGTTGACACTGCTCTAAATGATATGCATGCTTCAGTGATCTCTATCTAATGCCAACTTTCTCACCCTTCAAAGCTGAGCTCAAGCAACACTCCCGGGAGGAAGTACCCCTTCCTTATGCTAACCTACTTTCACCTTTTTCAGGTTTATCCTTGGAACAAATACGTTACCACCCTCAACTTATTTTGTCCTCAAAAATCTTTTGTGGAGAAGGGATTCACACAGGCATTTGACAAAAGAGGGCACGGAGTAGAGCTGCCCTCGAGGCTTACAATAAGTGAAGAACCAGAAAAAAACTGCTCAAAGTACAACGCCTGTGATCACGTCACTTTACTCTGTCCTCTCATAGCTCTTAAGATAGCAACACCTGTACAGGTCAGCACGACAGTGTTCAAAACCAGACTGTGAAGGAATTTGACAAAATTCTATGTCCTTTCACGAAGCAAGGCACTAGGTCTGTCACCAAAATGAGTTCAACCAAAGCCTGGCTGCCTAGATTTACAGTACCTGCCAGCTGCCAGGAGGGCTTCTGCTCGGATCTGCAGTAGGCGATAGAACCGCATTTTAAAGGTCAACCGTTCAGGCTTTCCAGGATCCGCATGAGGACAGTACACATTGATGAGGGTCAAGGTCTTCTCCTTCCCTTCCAATGTGCTGGGGAGAAAAGAGTAGCCCTTCAACAGGTTAGTTTCAAGATTTCCCTTCCATAAGCACACCATGCAGTGTCCAGTTAATGGTTGTCCATGACAGAATAAAAAAGGTTTGGGAGACACAAATGAGCAGGCACGAGCAGGTCTTGGGGATGGACTCTGGCTGAGGCAAGGAGGGCATAGTACCCAGGTAAACTTGGTGATAATACTACCATTCATGAGACAAGATACCCAAAAAGAAACCCATTTGGGACAATGAGTTCTATACTAGCTAAGCTCCTTCTGAGTAGCCTGTGGTAATTAGAGAGCTGTACTACCAGGCTAGTCTCCGACTGTAGAAAAGGGAACACAAGTTTCAGAAGAAAGCATGATTTGCCAGGATCATTTAGCCCAGCCAGTACTAGAGTCTAGAAAGGCAAGTTCAGGAACTTTTCTACAGCAGTTGCATACCTATAATGTGAACCTTATATTCTGGACACTAAGATTAGAACCAGAAATGGTCTGTAGTAGAAGGATATGAGCTATTACCGGATCTTATGCTGTGTAAGGAGGGCCCGGCCCTCACTATCCAGAACCCGGAGTTCCTCTTGAGTGAACTCATCCATGTTTCCATAGCAACCAACATCCCCATTCAGGGTGGCAAACACACCACTCAGACCTTCTTCAGCAGCCACTGGGGTAGTACTGTCCTTACAAAAGGTAGCCACACCTGCAGACAAAAGTATTCTCAATGGGACTGGCAGCCAAAACAATACTGTGCAGCCTATTCCACTCCAAATGTCCCCATACAAGGAATAGTTTTGGTTATCTTTGTTAAATCTGTTTTTAAAAATACATGAACAGTCCTCTTAACTTGGAGGCCATATATGGATCTGTAGAAGCTGAAGCACCTAACCTATATATACCCTGAGGGCTCACCTTCATCTAAAAAGGCTACAAAATAATGTTAGGCTTTATGAGAACAATAATAATATATTTTACATGGATACATGGCAAATGCTGATGAAATAGTGGCTATTTAGTATTATCACACGTAAGGATGTGTAAACCCATGTAATAACTTAGAAAGTAAACATTAGCCTCATTTTCTATGTAAGAAACCTGAAATACAAAGGTAAAGTATCTTGCCAGAGAACACATAGCTAGGAAGTCGGCCATGACTTGAAACCTAGCAGTTTATTTCCAGAGCTCACAAAATCAACCATGACATTACTATACTTCTGAGGGTCAAATGGGTCATTTGGTACATAAATATTAGCTCTGGAGATGAAAAGTTGAAATATATTACCTTCTCATTAAATACCAAAACACTTTTCTGCTACTTGCCTCCATCACCAACACTAACTTAAAAATACCCACAGAAGACTCCATTTACCAGAATAGCCACTCCGGCTGCGGCTGAAGCTGAAATAGGAGTTATAGCCTTCAACAACAGCCAGGGGCTCTGTCAGTACATCTCCTGGAAAACAAATGTAATATAAAGTCAGAGGTAAAACTAGCACTGTGGACTCATGAAAGACTGAAATTACAGTTACACGCTAATTACTAACAGACATCACAGCCATAACTGGGAGGAGGGGAAAGAAGTGTTTATGATGACAGGAGTTAGAAAGATAGAAAGGCCAGAAAGGGAAATGATATTCAAATTAGATGGGGAAGCAGGGAAAGCTGAGCAGAGCAAATCAGAGGTCAGTCCTGTGGTCTAGGTGATGAGAGGACTGGTGAGGGGGATGCTGGCAGTGGAGACTGGGGATCTGAAGTGAGGGTAGGACAGGAAATTAGGCATATAAATTGGGATGATAGGAGAAGAAATTGGGACGTCTCTGTTTGAGGTAAGGCATGAGACAGGAATCTGGGGCTCTGAAGTGGAAGAGAAAAGAGGATTTAGGGCTATGGAAAGGAGAAAATTAAGAGTCTGGGCCGAGAACAAAGATTAGGAGGGAATTAAAGGACTGAGAGAGGAGTAGGAAAGAACTGAGGAATATGGCTTAGGAGCATGAAAGGAGAAAATTCAAGGCACGGAGTTGGGGGGCTAGAATGGGTGGGATCTGCGCTTGAGGGTTTCAACCAGGGAAGTAGGGCAGGAGTGAGAATTAGGGGCTCTAGCTGGGGTGGTCTTTAAGAGGAAAGGGATCCTTACTTTCAGGTGTGTATAAGGCCAGGATTCTAAGTATGGGTAAATGAAAAATGAGGTGAATTTAGGTAGAGCAGGGAGCAAATATTAGCAGAAAGAAAACACGGTAGAGATCCTGAATTCTCGAATGCTTACTGGTCACTTTGGTCTCCTGGAGGCAGACAATATCAGCATCCAACTTGTCCAAAATCCGTCGTAAGGCCGTGGGACAGTTGCTGGATTCCTGGCATGTCAGTCCTTGCAGGGGACTCCGGATCCCATTGATGTTCCAGCTTACGACGCGCAACATTTTGATAAAACAGTAAGGGTTTTACAAAGCAGGCTTAAAGCGCGGAAATTCATTGCAGGCCGGAAATGAGCTAGGTCTCCGCCTTCCGCATGCGTTTGCGCAGGCGTTCTACTCTGGCTCTTCCTTCCCACCTCCACCCCCCGCCCACGACGGCAGGACGCACGCAGGGCGTGGCTTCGAGTTCAGTTCTCACAGGCGGGAGACGGAACTGAGGTGGAAGCTCTAGGAAAATCGGGCTTGGGCGTACAAGTTTGTAACCCCAATACTCAGGAAACTGAGACAGGGGCAGTCATGAATTCATGGCCAGCCTGGGCAACATAACAAGACCCAGTCCAAAACCTGGGAAGAGTGACTGGTGAGAAACGCGTCCCTGGTTGGGCTCCTTTTCTTCTGGCCACACCCTGGCCTGGACGCCCGAGTCTGACTGCTTTTCTCGACACAAAAAGTCCCCTTGAAGCGTCAGGTTATTTACAGATGGGATTTTGTCACTTTGTCAAGGGCGGGCCTCTGGGGAAACAAACTCAGCCAAAGCTCTGCCCCCCACTGAGGCAGAACTCCAGTTTAAGTGAGCGGCCCCTGGCGGTGGCTGAGGGGCCTCTGCCCCTGGAGTCCCATGGGCAGGGGCAAAGGGAACTTTTCTCACTTGAAAGATGGAGCAGTTAAGAACCTAGCTACTAGCGAAAGACGTAGGAGGATGGCCTCTGTTTTTACTGAGTCTGGAGGCAGGAGACTACCTCAAATCCTCCATGTATAGCCATGTTTGTCTTGGCTCTCGTGGCATGTAAAGGATGAAACAGAACACATACTTGGATTTGGCTCCATTTCTCAGATGAGCAAAATTGAGGCCTGGAATATTAAGCTTCAGGATAGTATTGTCTCCCCATGCAGCGATGGTTTTCCCGTCTACATTGTGTCCTTTCATTCTTAGGATAAACCAGGAAAAGGCGCGGAAGCTAAGTAGAAGTTGGGTTAATTCGTCTCAGTCTCACAGAAGTGGTAGAGCCAAGATTTAAACCCTTCTTAATCAGGTAAATGATTGGGTTTTTTTTTTAGTTAATATTTTCTGTCCACATACCTCTGCATTTAAGTATTTTCCTGTGGGCACCACTGTACTCTCGTCCATTCTGTCACAGCATTTACTACAAAGTACAACTCTCACTGATTTCTGTTGTCACTAGACTGCCACAGCCTGAATGCAGTGGCCATCTTTGACACAAATACATGATAAGGAAATAAGTATTTCACAGATGGCTATAAACAGGGAAATAGCAATGGGTTCTTGACTTATTTTGAGAGCACAGAAACAGAATTAACAGTCATAGCCCAATTTCCAGGGCAAAGTATAACTTTCCACCCTAAGATTTTTTTACTGAAAATTACTGGAACACACACACAACTTCAAAATTTCACAGTTTTAGAGCCATCATCTTCTGTGACTGCAGAAGAACCATAGTGAGCTACTTCGCTATCCCCAGAGGACTTAAAGGTTACTAGTTATTGCCATCAGAAAAAAAAAAAACTGTAATTAAGAAAAGTCTGTGCCTTGAGCTTTTTCATGCTTTGGGAGTTACTGGCTATGGATCAAATCCCAGGAGTGGGTTAACTAGGACAGGGGAAATGAACATTTTTTTTTCTCATGTTGCCAGATTGCTTTCAAGCAAGGGATTTTGCCCATACTGCACTGAAGTCAGACATGAAGCTCAGCCCCAAGGAAATCCAGTTCTTTCTCACCTCAATAGCTGGTTTTAATTTCCCCATTCTCCAGCAACTTGTTAATATTAGTACCGACCTTTGGGGCAAGGTGAACACATGGTTGGACTGAAGTGAAAAGGCTCTGGGTGGCTCAGGAACTCCTTTGGCAGCTACAGCAGCTAATATTTCAACACTGCACACACCCCTTAACAAGGGTGCTTCCTCAGCCTTCCCAGGAACCAACGGATGTCTCCGGGTTTCCTATTTGATGCCACTCACTGGACCTGCTTTGGGGGTCTGTAAATGCAGGAGAGCCATTGGATTATTAGCGATGGAAGAAAAAGCATCTAAGAGAACAGGTAGGTGAGAAAAAAAGGAAAAATAGACAGGTATTTCACAGGTCAAAATCCTTGCTTCAGGCTCTTGGGAAGGTTTTCTTTGCATATGAGTTTGATTGAGCTATATTAAAGGGAATGGAAGTGTTGGGAATAGGTGATGTGTGTATCTAATCTATCAGTATTTTAAAATCCAGTTGTACTTGACTTTGTAGAACACTGGCCTAAAGGGCAATCCCCTACTATCTTTGAAATTCCAATTTTCATTTTATTTCATTTAATTTTGGAAATAGAGTCTGTTTCCCATGCTGGCCTGGAACTTTCTGTGTATCCCGGACTGGCTGTGATTGTTTGATCCTCCCAGCCTAGCTTCCAGCTGTGTAGTACATTTTTAAATGTACAATAAAGTCTGTATCTCTGACCTCTCCTCTCCTAGTATATGAAGTAGAGTTGATTTGCTATGAAACTTTGACAAGTTCTTTAGTTTCTCTGGCTGTCCATAGACACCTTAGTAGAATATAAATTAAAACCCGTAGCCTACTTCCCTCAGAGATCTGGCTTGATGATAAAGAAAGGGTAGAGTGGGGGAGGTAGAACCCAGAACTCTTTGGAGACACTTCAGGACTTTCAAGCTGTGCCTGAGATTAGTGCTCTTGGCTTTTATGTGGCATCCACAGGTAGTACCACCCACAACCCTCTACGTGTGCTCCTTCCTGACTGACTGTGGTCAACGAAGAGCCACTCTTATGACTAGAATGCTGTGAGCTTTGCAGACCAGATGTGAGTCTGAAAATAGAGGAGCAATGGGACAGCGTGGCTGCTATCAGAGAAGTCCTGATGTGTACTCATCTAAGAATCTAGCCCGTAAGCATGTGATCAGCCATCTGTCAGCCTTTTAGCTGTAACAAATGCATCCACAATCATGCATTTCAAGACTTGCCAATACAGAGACCGTATTTATGATTTTATTGCCCATATATACTGTTTTGATGCTTTAAATGAGACTCCTCCCCACACTCTGTACTTGGACGTGGGAGCAGGCTCTGCGAGTCTTCAAAAGTCAAACTTCATAGTTTTCTTCCATAGAGATAGTCTCTCTTTAAAATTTATGGTTCAACCTTTAGCCTTGACTGAATCTGATGCTGAGTGAACCCTGTGTGTATAACCAATGCAATAAACCTTAGAGGGAATTTCATAATTTTATTTATTCTATAACATCCCAAAGTTTTAAAACCTTCTTAGATGCCACTCTTTACCTCAGACAAACCAGCTCTCCCATCCATTCCCCTGAAAGCTGTTATAATACCTATGGTGAACTGGGACTTCTCATCACCATGTTTATCTCATCTGCAGCAGAGAGATGTAGACTATGAACATGGTCACTGAACAAGTGTCCTCTATACCAGAACCTGCGATGAACACTCAGTAGATCACAGGGATCCAGGCTCCATCTTCAAGGAGCCCACAGTCTTCTTAGGTAAAGAGAACCCTTGGAATGTAGAAGCACATGGGCAATATGAGAACCAAATATGAAGTGCCTCTAAAGGCTACAAGGCTGACTTTCAGAGTAGTTAAACACTAAAATAGGCCTTGATGAGCAAGGCAGAGCTCAGTGATAATGTAAGATGCTCCAGGCTGAGCAAAAGCTGTGTTTGGGGGCACATGGGCAGTATGAGAACCAAAGATTAAGCCTCTCTCAAGGCTACAAGGCTGACTTTCAGAGAAGTTAAACACTAAAACAGATCTTGATGAGCAAGACAGAGCTCAGTGAGAATAGAAGATGCTCTAGGCTTAGCAAAAGCTGTGTTTGGGTACCCTGTGAATCAGCCAGTGCAGGTTAAACATGGGAATCTGAAGGGTAGCACACTGAATAGGTAGGTTGGAACTTGACTTACAAGAGGTTTGAATGCTAATCTGAGGCATTTCTAGAAGGATTTTTTTGTTTGTTTGTTTGTTTTTAATTTCTGGGCTCAGAATTGGTAACAGTGGTGAAGAGTTTCATAGGCAAGTTTAAATTTTTAAATTAGGTTATCAAACCTGGACCCTGAGTGTTCCTTTCAGACCTTGTCACAAGCCTTCTGGCTGCCTAGCTCAGATTTCTTGCTACTAAAATTATCTTCCTGATTCTTGGCAGTGTCACAAGGACAAATTTGTAAACATAAAAGATATGTTCATGTGTTTGGCTAGATTACCTTGGACAAGCCATCCCCTCCTCAGACCCATTTCCCTGTGTTGCTACTATGGATGTTTGAAATGAACATGTAAAATAACCGAAATGTTGCATTGTGAGCATTGGAAACCACACACAGTCATGGTAAGAGCTTTAAAACAGACTTACCCTAGCTGTGTGACTTATTAGGATTAAGAGACTTGTGTCTTGCAAAGTCTATTTCTGAGACTCTAGGGGTTCTCTGCTAATCTGAAAGACCTAGGCATTTTTTTTTTACCTTTAAATTGACACATAATTGTACATACTTGTATGGTACTGTATGATACTTTAATATTGCATATAATGATTACTTGGCATATGTATCACCGCAATATTTATCATTTCTCTTCTATACCAGCTACTTTGAAGTATATAATTATCTGTTGTCAACCATAGTTACATGCTGTATTCTAGAATATCACAAATTACTCCTCCTATTCACTTGAATCCTGGACCTATTGTTCTCTCTTCCCCTCTCCTTTCCCCACTAGTCTATACTCTGCTTCTTACCAACATCTTTTAGGTTCTGCAAATAAGTGAGACTTTCTATGCCAGACTTAGTTAACAGAAACTAAAAATGACTACCTCTCTAATTGAGTTTCAGGAACTCTGTACAGTGTAATTGTTAATCCTGCTTCATAATATCATGATGAAGCTTACAGATTACTTGGATAAAAAAAAGAAGGACAACTCATTAATTTCACAAAGAAAACAACAATGTGAAATAATATATATTTAGCATTCCTCGGGTTTCTTTATGTATGTCAATACATTTGATCTTCACTAACACTGAAGGAATATGCACTACTTTCCTTCCTTATATACTAAATGAAAAAGCAAAACAAAACAGAGTTACTAAAAAGTTAGTCTTTTGCCCAGTTTCTCAGATCCAAAAGTAAGCAAAAGTGAGATTCTGCCCAGACCGTGTGGCTCCAGATTCCATTGTTCTTAACTGTTGTGCCTCAGTAGGTGCCTTGACATAGATATGTAGGCTTTAGTATTGAAAGTCTTATATGGTATTTACAGAGCAACTGGAGTGACTCTAACCCTTGTGTAGACTAAGGTTCTGAGAAGATACTTCAGGGAGCTTCTTAAAAGGCAGACTGGAGCTGGGAGCATTTGAGGGCAGGGCCTGGAGATTTCTTTTCCTGAGAGATTGCCCTTGCACAGTCCAGCTCAGTAGAAGAAAGTTGAGCTTCCTAATATCCAATCACTGGAGGTTTGTTGGGGGTGGGAAGGTTACAGAGAATGAAGTAAAAGGGCACTTGGACATCTTCCAGGCAAGCTGTGCAGTTGCACAAATTCTACAGATAAAAGTCTCAAAATAACCAGAGGAATGGCAAGAAGAGTGGGAGCAAGTGAAATGGGGACATCTGGATGAGGTGGCTCTAGCCTGTGGATTTATGCTATTTAGATAGAGACTATTGCCTCTTGTCCTTCATACTCTTCTCAGTGAAGTTTCCACTCCTAAGCCCCTATCCCAACACCTTGGCATGAAGAGCTTTAGCTGGGGTTTGGTTTGATTGTGATGGCTTTATTGCTGGGTCATCTCATAGGATTGGCAGCCATGCGAACTGTGCTTACTTATTGGCTCTCTGCCCAGCAATGGCTGCATTCACTCCTATTCCCAAGGTGTCAGATTTACTCTGATTTATTTAACCTTGGCTGGAGAGCGTATAAAGATGATCAGATAGTGCAAATCTCTTTGGAGTGCCCCGGACAACTCGTTTAAAGAGAGAGAGGTCTTGTGGAGAGGCAGGCAGCAGACTCCAGGGAAGGACAGTTTTGCTATGCCTTTTTGAGTAGGGTGAGCAATGAGGTAGTAAAAGTCTATTTCCAGTTTGGGCCTTAAATTGCTAGCTCAAAACATTGCATTTTTAATTAGGGACATTATGGTTTTTGTTTTTGTTTGGGGGACCCTTATAATTCTGGTGTGACTTTCTTTCTGAGTTCAAGCTTCATGATTCTAATCAGGCCTTTTTTATTTCAAAGCTGAAACCTATCTCCATCACCTTTGCCATGCCACACCACACAGGATGTAAGCACATGATCTTTGGTCTTTTATTTGCATACTCTACTAGCCCTGTCTTCATTGGCAGGAAGTAACTGGTCAGACCTGGGCTGTCTTGCTGGCTGCCTTCCTTGCTGGGCTCCAACTTATCTTCTATGTACATAGTCCTTAGAGTTCAGAGGCCTCTACTGACTTCTGCCTAGCCTCTGGCTTTCAGCACCCACATCCCCACTTGCAAATACGGGAGCAGAAGGAAAAGAGGGAGTTGGAGATAGTCTGTGAGAGGCTCAGAAACCCAGTGCATCCCCCTGTCTCAGACCTGCCCACCTGCTGCTGTGGCCACGACAACAGAAAGGGCAGCTAGGAACATAGGAAGTGAGGTCCAATACCTTGTGGGCAGTGCTGTCATTAGCTGCAACGCCTAAGATGTCTCAAGAGATGGGAGAGCTCACTCAAACCAGGTTACAGAAGATTTGGATTCCACACAGCAGCAGTAGCAGTGGGCTGCAACGGCGAAGGGGCTGTAAGTGGGGTTTACAATTGTGGGTGGTGGTGGTAGGTGGGTCTAGAAGAACAAATGGTGCTCCCATCCACTCCTGCCCTCACATAGAAGTTGGAATAGATGAGCAACTGAATAAGATAGCTAGAGCATAACAAGAGGCTAATATGAGAAAGGATAAAGAAGTAAGAAAGAAAAGCAGATAGAAAAGACAAAGAATGAGCATTAGAGAAATACCACTCAAACTACGGGGACCCCTGACTAAGGGCTTTCCCCCTTGAATCAGGAGTTTGTTTGGAATGGTTCTTGTCTAGAATGTGAGGGTTCTAGTGTAGTATACTATTCGGAATATTTTATTTTGGCTTCTTTTATGAAGGATCTGGAAATGGATTTTGTTTAATTTATACCAGGGTGAATTAAGGTAATGGTTTTGGGCATTGTCTCTCAAAGGACAGGTGCTGAGTCCACAGTACTACTGTGTCACTGGTCAGCATTGCCCTTTCTCTTTCACTGTCCTTTTAAAAATAAGTCTGTACTTGCCTGGGCTGGGAGTACTGGGCTCCTGTATTGCCTTCTTGGCCTTGACATTTATAGACAGTCTTGCTATTCTGAAGAGTTGAGGGAAAAGACAGTACCACAAAGCCTTGTCTGATGGTGTATTTTTCACTTGGAAATTTTAAGGAGCAGGGGCCAAGGGAAAGTAAGTAAGCAAAGCTTGGAAATAGGCTTTGAAACTGAAGTATACCATTTCTCAAAGATAACCGGGGATAATCGTGCAACAAGGTGTTTCCAGCCCAGCTTGAGGGAGCAGAAGGGGGCTAGAGATAAGACATCTGTGGACAGCAGAACTGGGGCAACTCTGAGTCAAGCAACCTCTGAGGAAGCTGCTGGACTCTTAATGTTAGAGGAGGGTAAGCCTAAGGCATTCTGGGGGCAATACTTCATCTTGTCAGTTCCAGGAAGATATACAATATTAGATTAGAATGTAGGATATGTACAGAAGAAGCAGAGTGTTGGATAAATCCCCATGTTGTGTTCTCCATTGCTCTCTCCAACAGCAGTCCTCATTAGTCATCTGGAGATGTAGGAGTCTGTATAAGATAGAACCTCATTCCACCCTTACCCATCCAGCCACTCTTGATTCTGCTGGGTTTAGCTGACAAGCAGTGAATCCTTTCTGCATGCATAGGTCTTCCTTGTATTCCTGTGAAATCTGACTAATATACTGAGGAGGCAGATTCAGGGGAATTTCTGTAAGTTTGAGAGCTAGTCTTAGCTACACTGTAAGTTCTCAGCCAGCAGAGCTGTATCTCAAAAAATGGTATAAGAACAAACCCCACACAAAATAGAAAAATATGTGTTTATTTTAATTCTGAGTTCCAAATTCCTTAATTGTTCATACATACTTACCAGATGTAAGGCTGTGTAGCTTTGAGTCCTACCTCCTGTCTTTGTAAACATAGACAAGCATCTTTCTGCTTCTGTTCCCTCACCTGTATACTGATCTTGCTAACAGTGCTGTTGCAAGGATTAGGTAAGCTGAAGTGGGTAACATGCTTAGAAGAATGGCCACACAGAAGCACACAGTAGCAGTAACAGTAAATGTTATTAAACAAAAATTTGGTTGCCTACTCTTATTCACCATCATACCCAGTGTTAAGTCCTGGCCTGAGCCAGGAAAGATGCCCTCCCTGTAAATGATCATTTTCACAAGACACTCCTTGGTGATGAACTGAATTTTGAGGCCAGGGCCTTTGGCAAGGTCTTTCCTTCCAGGATAGGTAAGCAGACTGTTGACCCTGGAAAGGTCTGACTCACCCTATACTTATGCCATCCTCTATGGGAGTTAGAATCACTAACTTTGCTCTGACTGTTAAATGTATATAGTGATTGGATAGCTGTACTTTCTTATCCAACACTGTATGTATATGAGCCGTGTGTGTATTCATAGCTTGCTTATTTTTCCTTGCTGTGCACTATAACATTTTGTGACTGTCTTGTAGTTTATCTTAACTATTGATGCACATTAGGTAATTTTGAAATTTTAGCTTTAAACAATAGTGCCATTTATCTTAGTAAATTCTTCCACCTTGCTCTTCTTATGGAATATCTTGGCTATTCATGACTAACTGCTATTCCCCATAAATTTTGGAATCATCTTTTCAAGTTATACACACAGAGAGGCCATATTTTTTTTTCTTTTTTTTTTATGCATATAGAGTATTTTTTATTTAATTTTATATAACAAAGTCCAATTAAATGAAAACAAACATTTATACACAATATTTGGGAATTTGGGCGTTGTTCTTTCCAAACTACTTCCTGCTGGTAAGGGGCGCTGTCTTGGGATTCGAAGAAGATTCAGATATCCTAGCTGTAGTCTGTAGGGCTGTTTTGTCCCGCTGTTTGGAATGTAGGATCAGCTTGTACTCTGTTTCAGGCGGTCTGGTGTGATCAAACCACATTAGTCTGGAAGGAATCCACATCTTTTCATTTTCTGTGGAAACAAAAATAGAAATACTTTTCCCCAGTAACTTGTTCTTCAACTTAAATTTTGGAGTCAAAGCGTTTTTTTTTTTTTTTTTTTTTTTTTATTATTTTACATGTCGATCCCAGTTCCCTCTCCCTCCCTCCCTCCCTCCCCCCAAGCCCTCCCTCCCTCCTTCCCTCCCTTTTGCCCTCTCTACCCTCTCCCATGCACTCTAAACACCCTCCCCTCCCAACCCCCCACCACAATACAATATGTAGGGGAATGCCATCCAGTTGGGGTCATGTAGATCTGACAGGTCCTGTGAAGTAGGGACTAGGGCTAGAGAGGCCATATTTTTAAAGTTTGATTGGAATTACAATCAGTATGAGGAGAATAACCATCTTGTAATATTTAATTGTCCTTGAACATAACATATGTCTTGAGAAATTTTGACTTTTTTCATGTTATTTGGAGTGGCATTTTATAATTCTAGGAAGGGTTTACACATCATTTTAAGGACTTTTTCATATTTTATTGTTACTATAAACCGTAATTTTGTAGAAAATTGTGTTTCTTATTGTTTTTGATAATTTCTGTGAAAATTACAGCTTTTATTTATTCCCAGCAATCCTTATGATTTCTTTAATATCTTTCTTATTATATTAATACATTGCTAAGACCCAACCCCCAAAATATACAAACACACACACACACACACACACACACACACACACACACACACAACAGTGCAATATTTAAAAACTGTGTTACTAATGTGCATTTATTGGTTGATCCTGATTTTAAAAGGAGTGTTCTTTAAAGTTTGACCATTGAGTGATTAACTGTAGTTTTGGGGGCAGATATCTTTTAAGAAGATAGGAAGGTAGGAAGTGCCTTTTTATTCCTGATCTGACATAGTTCTTAAAAAGAGAGTGGGTATTGAAATTTGTGAAATGGTTTTTCTGTGTTTATTGAAATATAGCATGATTACTTTAATTTTAACTTTTTCTGTACTACATGGTTTTCCTTACTAGGAGCTGATCTTGCAGTCCCAAGTCATAAAAGTACTTCTAAATTTAGTTCCCTAAAATTTTGTTCAATATTTTAGTGTTTTCTTCAGGAGAGATTCTATTCTCATGTTGTAGTTTTCTGGTTTTGGTGTCAAGGTTATACTAACATCATGCAGTGAGGTGAGAACTATTTTCTTTCATTCCATCTCTGACAGAGTTTGTCCCAGAACTATCTGTTCCTCAAATATTTGGCAGAACTTCCAGATCAAACAGTCTAGTCCTAGTGTGTCTTTTAAACCTTTTAACTGTTACAGTTTCTTTGAAAGTTATGTAGCTTGTTTTGTTTACTGTTTGTGCTTGTGTTAGACTTGCTAAGTTATGATTTTCTGGGACTTTTGTATTTCACAAGTTGCAAGTTTATTTAAAATTTGTGTGTGCATCTTTTTTAAAAAAAAAATCTGTTTTCTTGTTATATGTTCTTTTTAAAAATAAGGTTCATTTATTATTTCTTTATTGAAAAAACTTTTTTCACACAATATGTTTTCTAGCAACATTATGTACTTGTACCTTTGGTTTTTTTGTTTTTTGATTTTTTTTCCCCTTGACAAATCTTGTGAACAGTTTATCAGTTGTATCATTCTTTTAAAAAATCAGCTTTGGGTTTTTATTTTTGTGTTAGCTTTATTTTTTTTTTTTTTTTGTTTGTTCCTGCTGTATTCTTATCTTTTGCTTAATTATTTCTTAATTATTTCTCATAGCTATTAGTATTTTTTTAACTAACAGGTGTTCATCTCATTTATTTTCAGGGCTTTTTTCTTTTTTTAATCTGAAGTTGGCCTACTAAACCAGACTTGTGTTCTATGTATGCATAAATCTTTCTAGACCATTTGTTAACCAGATACTGCCATAGTTTTGTTTAGTCTATTACTAACCCAGTTGCCCGCATTGGTTTAGTCTCTATTCCAGAGCTGCTAGGATCCCACTGATTGTCATGTAGCACCTAAGAGGTTAATGCTTGGGAACAACAGGACACCTCTTGTATTTAGTGCCAGCCCTTGAGTCAGCTTCTGTTTATATAGGTCATTGCCATTGCTGTATCCACTCAAATTCCATTCCTGCCAGAAAACAAACTGTGTGATCTCAGTTCCTTGAGATATGCTTTATGGAGCATTTGGTAGCTATTCTCTGAGCACTTGAAAAGATTGTATATTTAACCTTTGTGGCATGCTTATCTTAAGCCTTGCTTGCTAATATGATTGAAGTGTTCCAATATTCTACTGGAGTTTGGGCTGCCTATCATTCTGGAAAATTTGTTCAAGTCTCCTAATAATTTGCCAATTTTGCTAGCTTGGTACAAATAAATTTAGACTGCTGGTCAGTTTCAAACCTGGGACAAATGGCTGAGGTGCCTATTTAATATATCAAAGCTGGACCTGACAGCCAGATTCTCCCATCATCCCTCAGTTCCAACTTGTTACAGGGGATGGCTGGCATACCCCACCCTCTGCCCCGAACTCTCAGGCACAGGGGTTGAGTTGCCCTTCCCCCAGAGGCTTTTCCCTATGTAATCCAGACACTTTGGTTACCTGCCTTTCTGTTCCTTTGGCCTTCTGTCTGCTACACCTGATTCCCCTCTCCCTCCCTCCCTCCCTCCATCCATCCCTCCCTCTTCTTCTCACACCTGGCCCAGCTCAAGTCTGGTTATTTCCACTCTGGACTCTCCCAGATGTCTCTGCCTCTGCCTGTGCTCTTTCTTTTATCGACCATACCTAGGAGCACTCATGTCCTTTCCTTTTTTTTCACTGCTATACCTTTGATAGTGTCAAATAGTTGGTTATTGTTGTCATATTGCCCTGCTATCTTATTTTCCTTTAATATTAATATACCTATACTCAGTTTTACTAAGTTTCATATTTGCCCAGTATATTTTACTTTTTAAAATTTGTTTTGTATTGTTTGAGACAGAGTCTCTCTATTAAGTTGCTTTGGCTGTCCTGGAATTCACTCTGTAGACCAGGCTAGCCTCTAACTCTCAGAGGTCCACCTTCTTCTCCCTCCCAAGTGCTAGGATGGCATGTGCTATCACACACATCAAAATTTGCTTTTGATAAACAATTCATATAACATAAAATTCACCATTTTAAGTGTATAATAAAATGATTTTGGATGTGTATTTATGTAGTTATACAACTATCATCACTAATTTTAGGACATTTAAAATTTGTGTGTAAAAATTGTAGGGACCTTAGGGGGTTGGAGGATCAAGGGAATGAATATGATAAAAAATACAGTATATGCATGATTGAAATTCATGAAGAATAAAAACATTTTAAGATTTAATAGACTTATAACTACATATTTATGGGAAACAGCATGATATTTCAGTACATGTATACAGTGTGAATGGTAAGTTAATTAGTCTATTCATCATCTCAAACATTTATCACATATTTGTGTTAAAACATTTCAAAGCCTCTCTACTAGTTATTTTGAAATTCTTATAAGAAAAAGGAACTTTATGCTCTTTAGAGTACTTTCCTATTATAAGCTTCCATCCACCCCTTTCAACTACTAACCTACTATCCATTTCAATGGATTAGTTTATTTGAGACATTCTAGAGAAATAGGAACATTTACTGGGCCTTTCATGTTTGATGTGGTTTGTTGTGCATGTTTCTAGGTTAAAGTATTTTGTAGCATGTTTATAAATTTTATAGCCAAATATTATCTTGCTGTATGAAGATACCACTTTCTATTCATAAATTCATAAAGTGATCAGCATTTTGGTTGTTTTCACTTTTGACTACTCTGAATAATGCTGTCATGAACATTCATGTACTAATTTATATATGGACATACGTTTTCATTTTAGTTAGGAGTGGAATTCCTGAATCATAGAAACTCTGTCTACAGTGTTCTGAGTAGTCTGCCAAAATGTATTTAAAAGTGATTTCATCATATCTCATTTTCCAAAGAAATATACGAGGATCTCAGTGTTTCCATAGTCTCATGAACATTTGTATTGTTATATAAAATTATAATATACATTCTGGAAGATATGATGTGACCTCTCTTTGTTATTTGCATTTGTATAATGACTACTGACTTATTCTTTTTTTCATCTGCTTATTGGCCATTTGTCTATCTTCCTTAGAGAAAACTCTGAACAGGATTTTTGCCCATTTTAATTTAATTAGATTATTTATTCTTGAATTATTTATAAGAGTTCCTTTTGTTAAAATTAAAAATTATTATTTGCTTGTGCTCATGTACATACATACATGTGCATAGAAGTAAGAAGACAATTTGTGGGAGTCCTTGTACCATGTGGGCCCCAGGGATAAAACTCAGGTCTTCATGCTTAAGGGCAAGTACCTTTACTGGACAAGCCATTTTTATTTCTTCATTTTTGAGACAGGACTCACTCTGTATTCCAAACTGAGCTAAAACTCATAGAAATCCTCCTTCCTTAGCCTCCCAAGCACTGAGATTTATAAGAGTGCTTTAAGTACTAAATGCTAGTGTCTTATCAAAAATGCAATTTACAAAATTTACTTTCATTCTGTGGGTTTCTGTTCTTTTTTGTTTTTTTTCTCTTCCTTTCTTTCCTTTCTTCCCTCCCCTCTCCTTCCCTCCCTTCCCTCTGCTCTTTCCTCCCTTGTTTTCTTCCCTCCCTTCCCTCTTTCATTTCTTTCTTCCTCCCCTTCTTTTCTTGTTCTCCTTCTTCTCCCTTCTTCCTCTACCTCCTCCTTCTTTGGCAAGTATTATGGGAGACTGGCTTTGATATTAACAAGCTTGACCTTGAACTTCTCATCTTCCTGCCTCTACCTCCTAATTTATACTGAGATGACAGATATGGGCCACCATACACAATTTATGTGGTGCTAGGCATAGAATATTAGACTTTTTTCCATGTTAGGCAAATACTTTACCAACTGAGCTTCCTCTCTACCTATGAGTTTTCTTTTCA
This sequence comes from Phodopus roborovskii, assembly GCF_943737965.1. Classification (NCBI taxonomy): domain Eukaryota; kingdom Metazoa; phylum Chordata; class Mammalia; order Rodentia; family Cricetidae; genus Phodopus; species Phodopus roborovskii. The sequence goes on along the minus strand of NW_026125906.1, from coordinate 147,563 downwards.
CTTTTTTTGAAATAGGATCTTGCTGAGTAGTCAAGTCTGTCCTTGAATTCAGGATCCTTCTGCCCGTGCCTCTCTAGTGATAGCATTAAAGGTATGAATCTCTATACCTGGCTTCTTCACTTCTCTCATAGTATCTTGTCTTTCTGTCTCCCTCCTTAAGCTCCCTCCCTCCCTTGCTCCCTACCTCTCTCCAATGAGATAAGGGAGAGAAGTTCAAGCTGGACTTTAATTTCTGCTCCTTCTGTTTCTATCTTCCTAGTTCTGGTTGGACAGGTATGTATTACCATGACTGGCTCTTACAGAATCTTTTGAAGTACAAACACTTTTAATTTGGAACAGTATAGAAGTTTGAGGTCAGTCTTGGTTGCAGTACCTTATCAACAATACAATTGTTTTAATTTTGATGAGTCCAACATAATTATTTTTCTTTTCTTGCTAAGATCTTAAGTATTACTTCTAAGAAACTAATTCAGTGCTACAAAGATTTATGCCTAGATTTTACTTTATGAGTTTTGTAGTTTTGGTTCCTTTGTTTAGGTCTTTGGTCCATTTTTGAAATAATTTTTAAAATTACTTTCATTTTTTTGAATTTCATTTTACATTCCATTCACAGTTCTCCCTCCCACCCCTCCTCCTGCCCCTTGCCTACCCCCAACCCATCCCTATCCACTTCTCCCAAAGGATAAGGACTCTGATGAGGAGTCAATAAATCCTGGCACATTTAAGTTGAGGCAGGACCAACCCCTTCTCCCATACATTAAGGCTGAGCATGGCATCCCACCATAGGGAATGGGCTCCAACAAGCTAGCTCAAGTACCAGGGATTGATCCTCGTCCTACTGCCAGGGGTCCCTCAGATAGTCCAAACTTCACAATTGTCTCCCACGTGCAGAGGGCCTAGTTCAGTCCCATGGAGGCTCCACGGCTGTCAGTCTTGAGTTCATGAGTTACCATGAGCTTGGTTCAGCTGTTTCTGTAGATTTCTCTATCATGATCTTGACCTCCCTTGCTCATATATTCCTTCCTCTCTCTCTTTGACTGGACTCCCAGAGCTTTGCCTGGTGCCTGATTGTGGATCTCTGCATCTGGTTCCATTAATTATTCGATAAAGGCTTTATGATGATAGTTGGGGTTCTTACCAATTTGATTACTGGGGAAGGCCAGTTCAGGCACCCTTTCCACTACTGCTAGGAATCTTATTTGAAGTCATCCTTCTGGATTCTTGGGAGTTTCTCTGGCACCAGGTTTCTCCCTAACTCCAAAATGGCTCCCTCTATCAAAATCTCTTTCATTGCTCTCCGACTCTGTCCCTCTCCCAGCTCCACCATCCTGTTCCCTCATGTTCTCATCCCCCATCCCCTCCCCTTTACTGCCCCCTCACCCCCAGTTTACCTAGGAGATCTCATCTAATTCCCCTTCCCAGGGCAATCCATGCATCCCTCTTAGGTTCTTGTTTTCCTAGCTACTTTGGAGCTGTGGATTGTAGTCTGGTTATCCTTTGCTTTACATCTAGTATCCATTTATGAGTGAGTACATAGCATGTTTCTCTTTCTGGATCTGGGTTATCTCACTCAGGATGCTTTTTTTCTAGTTCCATTTACCTGCAAATTTCATGATGTCATTGTTTTTTTCTGTTTGTTTGTTCTGTTTGTTTTTGTTTTACAGCTGTAGTGCTCCATTGTGTAAATATACCACATTTTCTTTATCCATTATTTAGTTGAGGGACATCTAGGTTTTTTTCAGGTTCTGGCTATTATGAATAATGCTGCTATGAACATTGTTGAGCAAGTGCCCTTGTGATATGATTGAGCATCCTTTGGGTATATGCCCAAGAATGTTATCACTGGATCTTGAAGTAGATTGATTTTCAATTTTCTTAGAAACTGCCATACTGATTTCCAAAGTAACTGCAGAAGTTTGCACTCCCACCAGCAACAGAGGTATATTTCCCTTACTCTACATCTCTCTAACATAAGCTGTCATCAGTGTTTTTGATCTTAGCCATTCTGACATGTGTAAGACAGTATCTCAGAGTCATTTTAATTCGCATTTCCCTGATGACTAAGAATTTTGATCTTAAATATCTTCCAGCCTTTTGAGATTCTTCTGTGGTGAATTCTCTATTTAGATTTGTACCCCATTTTTAAGTTGGGTTATTTTGTATTTTGATGTCTAGTCTCTTGCATTCTTTATATATTTTGGAGATCAGTTCTCTGTCAGATGTGGGGTTGGTGAAGATTTCTTCCCATTCTTTAGGCTGTCGTTTTGTCTTATTTGTGTTTTGAAATAATTTTGTCATATGAGATGAAACAGTAATGTAATTTTATTTTGTCTTTACATGTGAATACCTGGTTATACCAACTTCATTTATTGAAAAGAATTCTTTCCGCATTGAATTATTTTGACACCATTAATGAAATTCAGTTGGCTATTAATTAAAATAATTATTTCTGAGCTTTTAATTATACTGAAACCTCATTAGTTACACAGTCTTCATTACTGTACTTTTAACACATAGTAAAATTTGCATATAATAAATTTTGAAACTTTGAAATATGCATTCTTCAATTTTGTTCTTCAAAATTATTTTCGCTACTTTACATCTTTTACATTGTCTCATAATATATGCATGTATGTATTAGTCTGTTTCTGCAAAGGTGCTGCCTTCAATCTGTAGATCAGCCTGGGCATATTGCCATCTCAACAATATTAATTATGTCTTGGCTTTGGGAGCTGTTTCATTTACTTGGGTTGTTTTTTAACTGCTTTATAATTTTCAAATACACATTTGTGTTTGTAGATTTAAATTTTATGGCAGACTAAATGGAATTGCTTTTCTTAATTTCAATTTCTTTCCTCATTGCTACATTTAAAATGTCTTATTTTTTAGATTATAATTACATCATTTCCTTCTTCTCTTTCCTCCCTTCAAACCCTCCCATATACCCCTACTTGCTCTCTTTTAAATTCGTGGCATCCTTTTTTCATTAATTGTTGCTACATGCATATGTCTATGTATATACATATATCTTCCTAAATACATTAACACATCCTTATCAGTCTGTGTACTGTTACTTCTGTGTGTATTTTTGGACTGATCATCTTTGCTATTGGACAGCCAGTTGGTGTGATCTTCCCTGGGGAAGATTGTTTTTAACACTCAGCTTTCTTTAGTTGCCTGTAGTCTTTTGTGTGGGGTGAGGCCTTGTGGGCTTTCCCTCATACAGGTTAGCATATCCACTGTTGACCATGTTCAGCTCATGCTTAGGCTATTGTCTTGGTAAGACTTTGTGGTATACCTTCTGTCATCCCTAAGAGACACAACCACACAGAACAGTTTATTCCTCTGATTTTTACAGTTTTTCACTACCCCTCTTTCACAATGATCCCTGAGACTTAGGTCTGGTATTTGTACTGTAGGTATATGTTAAGACTGGGCTACACAGCTCTACATTTTGTTTGGTTGTGGTTTTCTGTAATGGTCTCTGTCTATTGCAAAGATAAGTTCCTTGATGACGGATGAGATCTACACTTATCTGTAGGCATAAGAATAAATATTTAAAATGTACTTAAGGATTATACTGGTTTAGTAAAATGACACTTTATAAATTCTCCCCAAAGATCCATGGCTTTACTAGCTCTGAGTTGTTTTGGCTAGGTTTCCAGTAACAGACATGATTTCCCTCTTGTTGTTTGTGTCTTTAATCTAATTAGAGAGCTGCTGGTTACCATCAAGGTATGAGTGCCACTTCTGTATCCTTGTGTCATGGTGATTGTTGTCATGGTTCATAGGCTTCATAGCTGGGTAGGATTGTTGGTTGCATCCTTCCTTGTGATACCATAAAAGCTAGTCCTCAGGGAAGAGGTATTTGGGTCAGTTCCAGCTCAGGAGCCTCGGGGTACCTTGAAGTGCATGGCATCTTCAGCAGTAATTACTGACTTTTCCAGTTCTGGGGGCAACCAAGGGCAATAACAACACCCAATCATGTTTGGGGAATTCCTTAGAAATCCTGATTAATAACTTAAGAGAGTTTATCATACCCTGGTGTTGGGGTTTTGTTGGCTGGTCTTTGGGTCTTGGAGGGAGCATTGTCAATAGAAATGGGAAAACTTCATTTAAACTATATATGTATGTTTATATACCAACTTATGTATACTGTAGTTTTTTGGGTAGTTAATAGTATGATTCCTTATGACTCTTCAGACATCCTTACTGTTAATTGATCTTCTTCTCACATTCTTCTGTATTTATTTCTCTCCTATTCCCTAACAAACCCCGATTTTCTCATCTTTTCCCCAATCAGATCACTTGTACCCTGCCATTCCCCTCTCTATTGCTCCCCATCCCCAGCAATGGTCCATTGTTATGTTTCTGAATTCTGCATTTACGTCAGGTTATATGACCATATATGAAGATTTGGAGTTTGGGCCATGGATAAGAGCATGTGATGTTTGTATTTCTGGGTATGGTTGCCTCACTAGATCCAGATGATATTTTCTAGTTCCACCAATTTACCTACATTTTTAAAATCTTTACTTTTTTATGTTTAAATTTTATGTAGATTTATTTGCATAAACTCTGTACAACTCAGATTTCTCACATGGTCCAATTATTTTCTATTTTCCTGGTCTTATCTGTTTATTTTTAAATTTTATTTTATTTTTTTTCTTCTTTTGCATATCAATCCCAGTTCCCTCTCACTCCCATACCCCCCAGTTCCCCTCTTATCCCATCCCCCCACTCCACAGGGAGGGTGAGGCCTTCCAGGAGGGATCCACAAAATCTGTCAAGTCATTTGGAGTAGAGACTAGGCCCTCCCTCCTGCCTCTATGTTAAGGGAGTATCCCTTCATGGGGAATGTGCTCCCAAATCCTTTTGTGTACCAGGGATACATCCTGGTTCCACTGTCAGCAGTCCCTTAGACTGCCCAGGCCTTCTAACTGAGACCCACGTTCAGGGGGTCTGGGTCAGTCCTATGCTGCTTTCCCAGCTATCGGTCTGGGGTCCCTGAGCTCCCCCTTGTTCAGGTCAGATGTCTCTGTGGGTTTCTATAGCCTGCTCTTGACCCCTTTTCTTATCACTCCTCCCTCTCTGCAATTGGATTCCAGGAATTCAGCTCAGTGCTTAGCTGTGGGTGTCTGCTTCTGTTCCCATCAGCTGGAGAGGAGAACATGAAGGAACAGGAAGATTGAGTCCGGGAAAGAATAGAGGAGAGCAAGAAAAGAGATACCATAGTAGAGGGAGCCATTATAGGTTTAAAGAGAAATCTGGCACTAGGGAAATATCCAGAGATCTACAAGGATGACCACAATTAACAATCTAAGCCAATAGTGGAGAGTCTACCTTAAATGCCCTTTCCCAATAATGAGGTTGATTATATGCCATCCTATAACCCTCATATAGTAGCTGATAAAAATAATTTCTACTTTATAAAAGTACAACTCATTTTTATTCATTAATCTTCTTTCCTGTGACATGGCTGAAGTAAGTATGTTCCATAGTATTCCTTTATCTTTTCTGTATATAAGATTATGCCTTCTGCAACAGAGATAGTTTTATTTCTTCCTTTCAATCTAGATTACTAAAATTTATTTTTCTTTGATAATTACGTTGTCAAAAACCTCTAGTTGGGTGTTAAGGTACAGGGATACAGACAGAAATGTGTGGCCACAGACACAGAGACTAGGGTAATGCAGGCTCAAGTCCACCAATGCCAGCAGCCATCACATTTTAGAATAGGCAAAATGAATGTATCCTCTTCATATGTCCAGCCTCCAGAGCTGTGAGAAAATTAATTTATGTTACCTTTTAAAAGAGGTTAAAGATGAGGTTAAAACAAACACCCTGCTGTTGGCCGAATCTTAGCTAACTAAAAGTTCAATCATTTACTATTAAGTGTGAAGTTACCTGTGAATTTTTCATAGAAGCCTATGATGATTACCTTGATTGACAACAGTATTGGATTGAGAAGCACCTAAGAGATTAATAATGTACACCTTTAGGTCTCTGTATGAGAGCACGTGCAGGGAGGATTAATCAATTACAGAGTCCTTCCCTGGTTGTAGGTGGCTCCATCCCACAGGCTAATGTAGAATAAAAGAGGCAGAGGAGAAGCTCCCTAGTTCAGGCCTTCTGTCTCTGCTTCATATTACCATAGTGTGAGCTTCTCTGCTCTTTTCTATGTTCCCCACTGTGATAGACTGAAAGCCTGACCCAAAGTCAGTCTCTCCTCACTTAAGTTGTTTCCCTCAGGAATTTGCCATAGGAACAGGAAGTCTCATAAACACAATATTCTTTACAAAGCTGATGATCCTTCTTTCTGTATTTTTTGTTATGTGAGATGATTGTGTGGCTTTCCATTCTTAATTTTTTTTTACTCAGTATTACATTAACCAATTTTCAGAGTTTATACTAACTTTGCATTACTGTAATAAATCAAATCTGGTCATAGAATATAATACTTTTAATACTTCTATGGATACAGTTTGCTTCTCTTTTGTTGAGGTCACATACTAGTTTGTAATTTTCTTCTTATAGCTTTGTTTCGCTTTGCTATTTCAGAAATATTTTCATTTCTTTATTCCATCCTATTGGCCACACAGTTTCAATGTATTCATTTTGGAAGCAACATATTCAAGTTGTAGCATTTGCCCTAGGATTTACAGTATACATTAAATATTTAAGTTTATCTCAGAATAACTTACATTTATCTTCAAATATCTCTTCATGTATAGAATAGATACCTTTTGCCCCAGGATTCCTAATTCCTCTGACTTTACCTTTACCCTTGGGATTTTACCATTAATAAATTTCATTTATCCACCTCTGACTTCTATATGTACAGGCATGGGCATACTCATCCACACACATATGCATGCACATACACACATACAGAAAGACCTGTGTTTAAAGATGTTAGTCTTTAAGAAAATGCAAATCATAACAATAGTGATACATTACTGTATGTCTGTTAGTGTAGCCCCAAGTTTAAAATATATAATTCTATTTTCCATCAATTAAACTATGAAAAATCAAAGTATAAAAACCTTTATAAAGTTCTTTTCCAAGTCTTTTCCTTTTTAAAAAATAAAGATCTAGATTTCTGAGCTCTATCTAAAGAGCCCTCAGTGTTGTCTAAAGCACCTTCAGTGTTACTTATAGGGCAGACCAGTTAGTACTGAATTGATATTTAAGAACATATTGGTGAACATGGAATTCTAGATTGACAGCTTTTTTTTTTTTTTAATTCTATGATACTGGCTTCTTTCTGTCTTCTGCTAAGTCTCTAAAGTCTCCATCATTGTTCTTTTCTAGATTAAGTGCCTCTTCCTACTCTCTTTAAGACCTCCTTCTGGATTATCTCTTCTTGCTTTTTGTGAAATTAGTTATAATTATGGTTGCCAGAAATTGGAAAATTGTTTAGTGACTTATTTTTGGCTCCCCTTTTGGTCACATTTCACAGAGAGCCTCTTTTCTCTCTTGTAGCTTTCCCTGAAGATGGAGGTTTCTGTCCCACCTGGTCCCACAGCCGCTTTGCCCCAAATAAACACATAAAGACATAAATTTATAAACTCTTGGCCAATGGCTGGAACTTCATACTGGTTATCTCTCTCCTAATTATTAACCCATAATTATTAGTCTGTTTATTTCTACATGGCCTTATCTTACCAGAGAATATCTGGCGCATCCTATCTTCCCTGTCTCTACATGATGTCTCTTTGAGGTTTCCCTCTCTCCCCTTCTTCCTTTTTTTTTTAAAGAAGGAAATGCTGAGAGATCAGAGAGAATGAGCAAGCCACAGCACACCTTACCTCCTAAGCATCTCAGCAGAGAAGAGAGTGAATTCCTGTTTCTCCCTGCTTATTATATCCTTTTTTTTCTACCTAGCTATGTCTTTTCCTATCTGTCTGTACAGACCTGCAGACCTCTATGGTTAGCTAATGGCAAGCTCCATTCTCTGACCCCTAGACAGGCTTAATTTGTGCAAGAAAGATATCACCACTTTTCCCAGTTGTAATCACTGTTATAAATACTGGATGTTTATTGGTATCTTACTAGGGCATGGGGGCAGAAGACTGTTCTCTTGTCCTTTTACGTTAAAATTAAGTAATTGCCTAGTGAAGTGGGCCAATTTCTTGCAGTCGTGGCCATCATGAGTATTTCTCTCCCTTCTATGGCCAATGCATCCGCAATCTATTTACTCAGAACTGTTTGCCACTGACTATAGAGTTTAATTTTTTCCTTAGGTGAGACATGAAGGCTAGAATGAATTCATTATGTGAGATTTTTCTTCCTCTATCTGTTCAAAACACCAACATTACAAAGTCCTTCCTTTTAGATCTCAGGCCTCTGTTAGAGAAAAGAGCTAGAAAGGGACTCATGGTGGCTATGTTTGTGTTCTTCATCCAGTGCAGCATGGGGAACTTCCCTTTTAACTGCTCTATGGAAAATGTGAGGTTCCTGTAAAAAAAATACTGGTAGAAGTGTGGAGATTCCAAAGAGTTTCAAAGGTTTCTGTGGGGCCTTCTCACTCTTGTGCTAAAGTTTATCAAAATCATTATTGAAGTGTCCCATTAGTTTTTGGCCTTCATTTGTTTTCCCTATCTAAGATCCCAGTGTGACAACTGCCTTTAAGTAAAATGAATCAAGTGCAGAGGAAAAGAGAACCAGCAAGGTTGAGACAAGGGTCATAATCTACTTAGAAAACACAAGAGTTCACTTGAGAACTACCTTACAAACTACCACATGTATTCTGTTTGACCTAGGGATCTCCCAGTAGACCCTGCCTCCCAACAGCATTTTATAAACCAGAAAATAGTTCAGTTAGTACTTTAACATACATTTGTCATAAGATCCAACATTTTTACTCCTAGGTATAATAATTCAGTTCAGTTTCATAAAGAAAATTGAAAGAATGTTTATAAAAATATATGAGATTATAAAGCTTTATTAAAAATTTGTGAAATACTAGAAATAACTAAGGTGCCTTCAATTGATGATGGATTAACAAACTAGAATACCAATCAAGAATGAAGAGAACTGTTGAGTCATACAACAATTAGAATACATCTCAAATGCATTACAAACTAAAATCTGGCTAAGAGAATAAAAGCCAGAATCATAAGCTGACATAGGTTATAATTCAATCTATTTGAAATCCAGGTAAAATCAAAGTCATAGGAATAGAATATCATAGTTATATGGGTTTGAGGGAGGTATGTCATTGAGTCTCCTTATAATTAGCTATGTAAGAAAATTTATTGGGATGGAATTATTCTGTATGGTGCTATGAAAGTAGATATTTGACTTTATGTACTTGTCAAAACTCAGAGGGCTAAATTTGTTTTTTGTTTTAAGCAAATCAGTTAAGGTATTTGGGTAATCTAGCATTGAATGCAGTTTGTGACAAATGAATATTGACTGTATTACAGGTGTATAGGACTACCTTACCAAATGGAGGGAGAAATAAATAAATATCGATAATGGTTTGACTGATGCTGTAAGACTAATAACAGATAGTATCAGTGCACAGATGCTATTCTAGTTGGTGAATTTTTTCTCACAGGGTTTTGTATAGCGGTTCTCTTAAGAGTTATTTAGAGAGTCCAAATCTTATTTAACTATGTTTGGAGAATGTTAATGGTTTTCTTTTAGTTTTCTGTATACAAAATCTAAATAGTATTTAGAACTGTCTTCTGTGTACCACCTGGTAGTGGCCTGTCTGTGTCTTGGATAGAAGTCTTAAAAGGTAGTTGAGCTTCAGAATTTAATATGCTACTTAGGACCAAACATTAGCAAGTCATAAGTTAACTCTTTCTTCTTTTGTTTCTTTCAGTGCTTCCCAGTTTCTTAGGCTACCATTTTCCATCCTCTGTTCCAAAACTACTCACTGTAATGATTGTGGAAGGAGAGGAAAGAGGGAAAATTCCTATCAAGTCTGCTTGTGTCCTGTTGACAAGGTCTCAAACTACCAAAAGGTTCTCATCCCTCAGGGCTTTGATTCCTGTAAACTCCCATTTTGGCCCACTTCTACTTCTGAGGCACCTTTGTTATTGCTTCCTTCACGATAGAACAAAAGATGTAGAGCACATAAAAACCCAACTGAGGCTAGCATGTAGCTCAGTTATGGAACACTTGCTTTAAGTTCGATCTCTAGTACCTAACCCCCTCCACCAAAAAAAAAAAAAATCCTCAAAGGATTCCTCTCATTGTCTCTTCTTTATTTTATTTTTCACTTCTATTTTTAGATTATATTATCATGTATTTATTTGTACAAAGTAATTGGATTATTAATAACATTTCACTAGTGTTTGTCATCTTATTCCCATTTTTCAAACCAAAACTATAAGCTTTATTCTATGATTTACCCAGTCCATTAAACAATCCCCATTTCTATGTTTCTTATGGTAGTAAATTTCAGCTCAGGATACCGAAGGCTATAGCATAGTGTTAATTTTGTAGCTCTCTAGGTGTTCCTGCTTGTTTTTTTTTCCATTATTTATTTAGAGGTGAGATGCATACCATAGTCTGTATGGGGATGTAAGACAACATTTAGTGAGAGTCAGGTCTTCCCATCTACCATGAGGCTTCTGGGGTTTGAATTCAGATCAGAATTGAACTTGGTGCCAAGTGACTCTTTACTTAGCCCTCTCACTAGCCCCTGTTTGAGACAGGGTTTCACTGTGTAGCCCAGACTAGTCTCAAAGCCATGATCTTCCTTCCTTAGTTATCAAGTACTGGTATTACAACTATGTGCCATTAGACAAGTTTAATTAATCCTTCACACTCTGATTTTCTTTCCTGATTCACTTTCCTATGCCTATGTTTACTTTTCAATATTCATACAGAGGTTCAGGCATTCTTTTAGGGTTTTATATTTCAGTTAGTGATATATAGAAGATTCCAAATAAGACCAGGATTTTGTGTTTTGTAGAAAGCATATATTTGAATATTATTTATCTGGCATTGGGATATCTGTTTTTGATTGATGTGCTTAGGCAATTCATATTGCAAGGCACTATTGATATACTTGAATTAAAACTCACCATCTTGGTGGACATTGGAATGGCCACCTGAATAACCAGTACTCAGGAATCTATGACAAGAATATCATGAGTTTCCAGCCAGCCTGGGGTACTGAGCAAAACCCTATTTCAGAATATACATAATTTCCTCTGCAAAATCCCCTCATCTTGTAAAGCATTTTCTATTTATTATATTTGTTCTTGTTATATCCTGTTCATAGTATGTATTCACTTTTTTATTATGTCTTCAAATAGTTCTTCTGCCCATTCTTTCTTCCATATGTCTATATTAAATAGCCATATATTTATTTCCTATTCACATATATTTGTTTTTATTTTTCTATTTTCCTGCCTTTTCTTATTATATTTAACCAATATAATATTTTAAATAGACCTGTCATGGTGGGTGATACACGCTCTTGTGAGGCAATGGCAGTAAATCTCTGTGAGTTTGAGGACAGCTTGTTCTATATATACGGAGTTCCAGGACAGCCAGGGCTACACAGAGAAACATTGTCAATATTATTAACAATAATAATAATTTTAAATAAAAATTACTCTATTTATGGGTTACCTGAAATTAACCATCACAGAAGGACAAGGTCCATATGATTTCACTTAGAATCGTCTAAAGTAGCTTCTATAGGAGTTGATAGTAGAAAACAGCTTAGAATTGGCACAAAAATAGACAGGTAAACCAATGGAATCTAATCAAAAATCCTGATATTAGCCCACACACCTACAAACACCTGATTTTCGACAAAACAGCTAAAGTTTTACAATGGAAGGAGGAAAACATCTTCAAGAACTGGTGCTGGCACAATTGGATGATGGTGTGTGGAAGACTACAGATAGACCCATGCCTATCACCATGCACAAAACCATGGATCAAAGACATCAACATAAATCCAGCCACTGAACCTCTTGAAGAGAAAGTGGGAGGTACCCTTGAACAGGAGACCACTTCCTGAACATAACCCCAGTAGCACAGACACTGAGATCAACAATTAATAAATGAGACCTCCTCAAACTGAGAAGCTTCTGTAAGGCAAAGGACACAGTCGACATGACCAAATGGCAGCTCACACACTGGGAAAATTTCTTCACCAACCCCACGTCTGATAGAGAGCTGATCTCCAAAATACACAGAGAACAAACTAGTCACCAAAACACCAAATAACCCCTTTAAAAATGGGGTACAGAACTGAAGAGAGAATTCTCAATAGAGGAATCTAAAATGGCTGAAAGCCACTTAAAGTGTTCAACATCCTTAGCCATCAGGGAAATGCAAAGCAAAACAACTGTGAGATACCATGTTACTCCTGTCAGAATGGCTAAAATTAGGAACACCAATGACAGCTTATGCTGGAGAGGTGTGGAGAAAGGGGAACACTCCTCCACTGTTGGTGGGAGTGCAAAACTCATACAGCCATTTTGGAGATCAGTATGGCAGTTTCTCAGGAAAATGGGAGTCAGTCTACCACAGGACCTGGCAATTCCACTATTAGGCATATACACAGATGATCCACATCCATGCAAAAAAGATATCTGTTCAACTACGTTCATAGCAGCATTATTTGTAATAACAAAAACCTGGAAGCAATCTAGATGCTTCTCAACTGAAGAATGGATAAAGAAGATGTGGCACATTTACACAACAGAATACTACTCAGCAGGAAAAAACAAAAAACAATGGAATCTTGAAATTTGCAGGCAAATGGATGGAATTTGAAAAACCCATCCTGAGTGAGGTAACTCAGTCACAAAAAGAGGATCATGGTATGTACTCACTCATATATGGCATTTAGACATAGAACAAAGGATCACCAGCCTATAATTCACACCGCCAGAGAAACTAAGATACAAGGAGGAACCTAAGAGATTCATACAAGGTCCCTCACAGAAGGGGAAAGGAACAAGATCTCCTGAGCATATTGGGAGTAGGGGTCGGCAGGCAGTGAGTGGAGAAGGAGATAGGAGAAAAAGAAGGGAAGGAGAGGAGAACATGTGGGACCAGGAAGATTGAGTCGGGGACGAATAGACGAGAGCAAAAAAAGAGAAACCATAAGAGAGGGGGGCCAGTATGTGTTAGAAGAGAAAACTGACTATAGAGAAATGTCCAGAGACCTACAACAATGGCCCCAAATAACAGTCTGAGTAACAGTGGAAAGGCTACCTTAAATGCCCTTCCCTGATAATGAAATTGATGACTAACTTATATGCCATCATGGAGCCTTCATCTAGTTTTTTATAGAAACAGGAGCAGACACCCACAGCTGAACACTGACCCGAACTCGTGGAATCCAGTTGCAGAGAGGGAGGAGTGATGAGCAAAGGGATCAAATCCAGGCTATCGAAACCCACAGAGACAGCTGACTTGAACAAGGGGGAGCTCAGTGACCCCAGACTGATAGTTGGGAAACCAGCATTAGATCGACCCAGACCCCCCGAACATGGGTCTCAGTTAGAAGGCCTGGGCAGTCTATGGGACCTCTGACAGTGGAACCAGGATGTATCCCTGGTCCACAAAAGGACTTTGGGAGAACATTCCCCATGGAGGAATATTCCCTTAGCCTAGAGACAGGAGGGAGGGCCTAGACCCTACTTCAAATGACTTCACAGATTTTGATGATCACTCCTGATGATCACCGTCCCTGGGGAGTGTTTGGGGAATGGGATAGGAGGGAGCCTGGAGTCATGGGATGGAGGGAAGGAGAGAGGAAGAGAGGGAACTGGGATCGATATGTAAAATAATAAAAAATTATATATATGTGTATATATATGTATGTATATATACATTTATATGTACACATGTATATACATGTATACATGTATATGTAATATATATGTACATGCACACACATATATATACACACATATAAATATATATAAAGAAGTTGATAATAGAATGATGTTGTTTTCAGGGACTGAAAAAAAAAGTGAAAGACTTATGGTTTAAGATTGCTTTATGAGTATTAAATTATGTTTAGTTATGTGTATGTTCTAGTGTACTATTATACTAGAGGAACAATATATCATAATTGCTACATATTTTTTATTTTAACATTTATTTTTGCAATTCTGAGGATAAAACATGGGCTTGGAAGATACTAGGCAAGTGCTTTACTACTGAATTATATCCCTAGCCTATATTACATTTTTAAAAGCTAGAATAAAGGATTTTAAAATACTTAGTCTATTTTTAAATGTTTTAAGTTTATTTTTGCTTTTGCTTATAAGTGTTTTCTTACATGTATATAATGCATGTATACCACCTGTGTGCATGAAGTGCCTGCAGATGTCATGTGGGTACTGGCACCTAGACCTTGATCTCTACAATAACATCAAGTACTCTTAACAATCGAACCGTCAATTGATTCAGCTCCCAATTTTGAACATTTATTCATTTTTAACTCTTAAAATTATTATTATTTAGTTTTGCTTTTTGAGGCATGGTTTCTCTGTGTAGCCCTAGCTGTCCTGGAACTCGCTCTGTAGACCATGCTTGCCTTTAACTGACAAAGGTTCACTTGCCCTAACTGATAGGGGTCCATTTGCCTCTCCCTCCCACGTGCTGGGATTAAAGGCATGTGCCACCACCACCTGGCTTTAAATTTATTTTTATACAACATATGCTGATCATATTACTCTTTCTCAACTTTCCCCAGATACTTCCCAGCCCTGTAACCTCCCCCCAACTTCATGTTCTGTCTTAAAAAAGAAAAAAAGCTGGAAAAACAAAAAAAAAGCAAAAATGTAAACAGACAAAATAGAAAACAAGACAAAACAATAACACAACAAAGAACACATGTATACACACACAATAACAACAACCAGAGAATCCGTTTTTTGTTGGCCCACTTACTCCTGGTCATAGGACCTGTACTGGAGTGTGCTTGAAAATACCTAGTGACATTTCATTGGCAAAAAAAATCTGATTTTTGCTTTTCAGTAAGTATCAACTGCAAATAGCTTCTTGGTTAGGAGTGGGGATTTGTGTTTACTTCTCTGTCTCAGTGCTGGGAGTCGGTCTGGTTTGAACCTGTGTGGATCTTGTGTGTTGCTGTCACAGTCTCTGTATGTTTCTGTGTGCATTAGTCTTGTTGGGTCTGAAAAACACTTGTTTGGTGTAGCCTACCACCTCTGGCTCTTAGAATCTTTCTGATTCCTCTTCCACATAGATCCTTGAGTCTTGAGGGAAGATATTTAATGAACTGAGTGGTCTAATGTCTCTTACCCCATACGTGGTTCAGTTGTGCATCTGTTTGTTAATCACCATCGACTGCAAGAATAAGTAAGCTTCTCTGATTAGGATTGAGTGATGATCTGCTCTTTGGGTGTAGCAAAATATCGTTAGGATTTATTTTATGGCTATACTCCTTTAGCAAAATAATAGTATTAGGTTTTCTACTAGACCCATGACCTATCTAGTCTAAGGTTCTTGGAAACTTTAGAAATGTCATATAGTCCATCTAGTGGAGTGAGCCTTATATCTAATCAGAAAGAGCTTTGTTATTCCAATAACATTTGGGCAGCTATTGGACTAGTATATCTTGCAGGCAGTTCTCTGTTATGGGTCACAGATTTGTAGCTGGATGATAATTGATGATTACTTTTCCCCACTGATCATGTTCAATATACCTTCTGGTTCCATGAAAGTTAGTAAGGGTGAAGCTTCTCATTGGGCACCAGCTCAATTTATCAGTGTCCAATGACATAAATACTGTCAAGTTATGAAGGGTAACTGATAGTATTGGCAGTAGCCTGTGGTATTTGGGAGTTTCTATAGTACTCTGGTACTGGAGGTTTTATTTGGTGGCATAAGATGTCTAATTGGGGCATGTTCTCTCAAATAATATGGTGTCTCCATTTAGATTCTTTCCACATCTGTATAACTTTTAGGAAATTACTACAATGCTAGTTGGCCTGTCCAGTATTCCCTGCTTTACCCTGCTCTTCCCATTTAATCCTTGTATTCTAGTTTCCCCTTTATACCGTAATAAAACTATACTCTAATTCCCCTTTTGGGGGGGGAGATGCCACCCTCCTGGTTCCTTACCAAGTACCTAATATCTGTGGGTTTTCTAAACACACACAAACACACACAACTAAAGCTTACATGCTAATATTCTCATATGGAGAAAACATGCAACATTTGTCTTTTGTGGTCTGGGTTTCCTCACTCAGGCTGATTTCTCTAGCTCCATTTACCTGAGAATTTCATGATTTATTTAACAGCTGAATAAAATTCCATTGTGTGACTGTACCAATATACATTATCCATTAATCAGTTGGTGGATATCTAGCATTTCCAGTTTAGGACTGTTATGAATAGAGCAGTAGTGAACATAAAAGAGCAAACTAATCTCTGTAGTAAGTGTTCTTGGGGTATCTGCCCAAGAATGACATAGCTGGATCTTGAAGTAGATCCCCAGCTTCCTGATGAACCACCACAATGATTTCCACAGTGACTGTACAAGTTTATACTTGCACGAGAATAAATAATTTCCTTTTCCCACATCTACACCAATATTTGTTGTCATTCAAAAAAAATCTTTATTTGGATATTTTCTCTGTAGATTTTTTTGTTGTTGTTGTTGTTAATTTGGCTAAATTTTTGTCAATTTGGTGATTTTTCTTTAAAAAAAAACTTTTTGGATAATTTTTTAAAATTTAAATTTGAAACAATCTTGTTTTACATGTCAATCCCAAGGCCCCCAACTGACACTGACACCCACTTTCATTGTGCATTGTGTTCCCTAGGTTTGTGCATGGTGTGTTTTCATTTTCATTCTAAGTTTTTTAATTTTTTTAAAATTATTTTTAATTCTAAAATTTTAAAAATTTCTATCTTGATTTTCAGTCTTTTTTATTTTTTTTATTTTTATTATTTAAAATAATTTAGGCTCTAGGAGAAATTCCCAGGAATCCACAAGGATGACCCCAACTAAGAATCTAAGCAGTAATGGTGAGGCTACCTTAAATGCCCTTCCTCTATATTGAGATTGTTGACTACCTTAAAGGCCATCATAGAGCTTTCATCCAGCCCCTGATAGAAACAGGCCCCCTGAATGTGGGTGTCAAGTGGGCTGTGCATGGGTCCTCTGGCATGAACTGGTTTTTTAGAGCCCATTCACTATGGAGGGATGCTCTCACAGCATAGATACAGGGGAGAGGACCTTGGTCCTGCCCCAGATGTTGCGACAGACTTTGATGATCCCCCATAGGAGGCCTCACCCTCTCTGATGAGTGGATTGGATGGTGGAATGGGGAGATGGTAGGGGGAATGGGAGTATAGGAAGGAGAGGGAACTGTGATTGCTATGTAGAATAAGATTATTAAAAAAAAAACAAACTGAATGGAGAGAAACTTAAGACAATTCCTCTAAAATCACAAACAAGACAAGGCTGCCCTCTCTCTCCATATCTCTTCAATATCGTACTGGAAGTTGTATAAGACAAACAGAAGAACTTGAGAAGGAACAAGAGTCAGGGACCTACTCATTTATTATTTAAAATAATTTATGCTCTAGGAGAAATTCCCAGGAATCCACAAGGATGACCCCGACTAAGAATCTAAGCCAGTTCCTCTGGTGGTGTGAATTGTAGGCTGGTGATCCTTTCTCAAGGTGTAAAATCCATATATGAATGAGTTCATACCATGTTCCTCTTTTTGTGACTGGGTTACCTCATTCAGGATGGTTTCTTCAAGTACCATCCACTTGCCTGCGAATTTCATGATTCCATTTTTTTTTCCCGCAGAGTAGTATTCCAATGTGTAGATGTGCCACATCTTCTTTATCCATTCATCAATTGAGGGACATCTAGGTTGCTTCCAGATTCTTGTTATTACAAATAAGGCTGCTATGAACATAGTTGAGCACATGTCTTTGTTGCATGGGTGTGGATCATTTGGGTATATGCCTAAAAGGGAGATTGCCGGGTTCTGTGGTAAACTAATTCCCATTTTCCTGAGGAACCATCATACTGCTTTCCAAAATGGCTATACGAGTTTGCACTCCCACCAGCAGTGGAGGAGTGTTCCCCTTTCCCAACATACTCTCCAGCATAAGTTGTCATTGGTGTTTCTAATTTTAGCCATTCTGGCAGGAGTAAGATGGTATCTCAAAGTTGTTTTGATTTGCATTACCCTGATAGCTAAGGATGTGGAGCACTTTCTTAAGTGTCTTTCAGCCTTTTTGATTTCCTCTATTGAGAATTCTTTCTTCAGTTCTGTATCCCATTTTGTAATAGGGTTATTTGGTGTTTTGATGACTAGTTTCTTGAGTTCTTTGTATATTTGGGAGATCAGCCCTTTGTCGGATGTAGGATTGGTGAAAATCTTTTCCCAGTCTGGGGGCTGCCATTTGGTCTTGTCCACTGTGTCCTTTGCCTTACAGAAGCTTCTAAGTTTGGGGAGGTCCCATTTATTAATTGTTGATCTCAGTGTCTGAGCTCCTGGAGTTATGTTCAGGAAGCGGTCTCCTATACCAATTTGTTCAAGGTACCTCCCACTTTCTTTTCTAAGAGGTTCAGTGTAGCTGGGTTTATGTTGAGGTTTTGATCCATTTGGACTTGAATTTTGTGTGTGGCAATAGACATGGGTCTATCTGCAGTCTTCCACATACCATCATCCAATTGTGCCAGCACCATTTGTTGAAGATGCTTTCCTTCTCCCATTGTATACTTTTAGCTGTTTTGTCAAAAATCAGGTGTTCGTAGGTGAGTGGATTAATATCAGGATTTTTGATTCGATTCCATTGGTCTACTTGTCTATTTTTGTGCCAATACCAGGCTGTTTTCAGGACTATAGCTCTGTAGTAGAGCTTAAAGTCATGGATAGTGATGCCTCCTGAAGTTCCGTTATTGCACAGGGTTGTTTTGGCTATCCTGTTTCTTTTGTTTTTCCATATAAAGTTGATTCTTATCCATTCAAGGTCAGTAAAGAATTGTGCTGGGATTTTAATGGTGATTGTATTAAATCTGTAGATTGTTTTTGACAAGATGGCCATTTTTACTATGTTGATCCTACCCATCCAAGAGCATGGGAGGTCTTTCCATTTTCTGGTATTTTCTTTAATTTTTTTCTTTGAAGACACAAAGTTCTTATTAAATAGGTCTTTCACTTGTTTGGTAAGCATTATTCCAAAATACTTTATGCTATTTGTGGCTATTATAATGGGTGATGTTTCTCTGATTTCTTTCTCAGCCTCATTGTCATCTGAATAAAGTAGGGCTACTGATTTTTTTGAGTTAATCTTGTATCCTGCTAGTTTGCTGAAGATGTTCATCACCTGTAGGATTTCCCCAGTAGAGCTTTTTGGGTCGCTTTTATAAACTATCTTATCATCTGCAAATAGAGATCATGGTTCTTTTGATGTGTTCTTGGAATTGGTCTGCAAGTATTTTTTTTGAATATGTTTGCATCTGTGATAATAAGGGATATTGTTCTTCAATTCTCTTTGTTCGGTGTTGATGTTGTTTGGTTTGTCAGGGTTACTGTGGCCTTGCAAATGACAACTTCCCTTCTGTTTTTATTCTTTATTTTTGGAATAATTTAAGGAGTATTGGTATTAACTCTTTGACTTACTGGTTTTGTATGTCAAATGACACTATTTATAGTCATCAGCGAGGAGGAGGGAGCCTCACTTGAGGAAATGCCTCCATGAGATCCAGATGTAAGATATTTTCTGATTTAGTGATCAGTGGTGGAGGTTCCAGTCCATTGTGGATGGTTCCATTCCTGGGCTGTTGGTCCTGGGTCCTATAAGAAGGTAGGCTGGGCAAGCCAAGGGATATAAGCTAGCAAGCAGCTTCCCCCAAGGCCATTGCATCAGCTCCTGCCTCCTGCCTCTGGGATTGTGCCCTGTTTGGGTTCCTGTCCTGACTTTCCTCAGTGATGAACAGAATGTGGAACTGTAAGTCAAATAAATCCTTTCCTCAACAACTTGCCTTTTGGTCAGGATGTTTCATTGCAGCAATAGAACCCCTAACTAAGACACTCTTCTATAAAAGTCTGGTACAATTATCTGCTAAAACCTGACCCTGAGATTTTTGTATTTTCCAGTTAGCAGACAATATGACTGCTTCTATTTTCTTACGGATTGTAAGTTTGTTTAGATTGTTGATCTGGTCTTGATTTAACTTTTGTAAATGGTATGCATTGAGAAAATTATACATTTCTTTTAGATTTTCCAGTTTGTTGAAGTACAGGTTTTTAAGTATGTCCTTATGGTTCTTTGTATTCCCTCAGTGTCTACTGTTATATCCACTATTTTATTTCTGATTTTCTTAATTTGGGTGTTCTCTATTCTCTCTCTGCCTTTTAGTTACTTTAGATAAGAGCTTGCTTGTCTTGTTGATTTCCCAAAGAATCAACTCTTTGTTTCATTGTTTGTATTATTCTCTTTGTTTCTATTTAATTGATTTTATTCCTGAGTTTGATCATTTCTTGTCATCTAATCCTCATGGGTGTGTTCAATTCTTTTCTGTTCTAGAGCTTTCAGGTGTGCTGTTAAGTGGCTAGTATGAGATCTCCAATTTTTTATGTAGGCACGTAGTACTATGAACTTTCCTCTTAGCCCTGTTTTGTTTGTGTTCCATAAGTTTGGGTATGTCGTGTATTCATTTTAATTGAACTCTAGAAAGTCTTATTTCTTTTATTTCTTGACCCATTTTTCATTTAGTAGATAGTTGTCCAGTTTCCACAAGTCCATAAACTTTCTCACAATAAAGTTTTGGGAAAAGATTATCCAATCAAATTGTAAGAAACAAGCTGGTGTAACTATCCTACTATTTAACAAATTACACTTCAAACTAAGATTAATCAAAAGAGATGAAGAAGGTCATTTCGTATTCATCACAGGAAAAATCCATCAAGATGAAGTCTCAATTATGAACATCTATGCCCCAAATACAAAGGCACCCACATTTGTGAAAGAAACATTACTAAAACTCAAGTCACACATAAAATCCCACACACATATCGTGTCCCAAATTTCTGGGTATTTTTTGCCTGGGAGTTTTTAGACTTAACATTTTCTTTGATCTATCCATCTCTTCTTCCTTTATCTTCAATACCTGGAATTCTCTCTTTTATGTCTTTTAATTTGTTGGTAAGGTTTTCTTTCTTTTTCTTTCTTTCTTTCTTTCTTTTTTTTTTTTTTTTTTTTTTTTGACAGCCAGAATTTTTTATATCCATTGTTATTTCAGTTTGAGTTTTCTTTGGTGATTCTATTTCTTTAATAAATTCTTCTTTCATATCTTGAAGTATTTGCATTTTTATTTAATTGTTGGTGTTTTCATGATCTTTGTTAAGGTATTAGTTCATGCCTATTAAGGTCATTGAACATCACAATTCTTTTTTTATTATTTTTTTTAATTTTTATTTTACATTTTTATTTTATTTTACAATCCCAGTTACCCCTCTCTCCCTCCCTCCTCATTTCCCTCTTTCCCACCCTCACATGCACCACAATTCTTATTTTGAAATCTTTGTCTTGTGTTTCAGCTAAGTTGCTTTTCTCAGGACATATTGCAATAGGGTTACTGGCTTCTGGAGAGGTCATATTATCTTGGTTGTTCATGTTTGTGTTTTGTGTTGGGTTTAAACAGCAATTGTCATGATATTTGAAGTATTTCTTGACTTAGAAATCTGGTCTTGTCTGTGTTGGATGGGTGGGTAGTTCATTCATTGGTTGCTGTTGCCTACTCTGGGTCCTAGCCAAATGTGGTGTCTGTGGAGTCCCTGGTACAAAGTGTTTATGGGGGTCAACAGTTATCACAAATGAATAGAGATAGGCTAGAAGGAAAGCCTAAAAGGCATGGCCAAAAAGAACTAAGGGCTTCCTGATTCTACACCAAGAGGTAGACTTTCCAGGAAATGAATGTGGGCTGTGAAAGTGGGTTCTTGTGTGCAGACTGCAGGAGGACTAAGAGTAAGTCTGAAGAGACTGCAGTGGTCAGCAGAAGGATAATAAAGGTTATCTACTTGAGTTATAGCCTAGGGTAGCCACTGAGGATCCCTGGTATAGAATAGTTCTGAAGGTCTGCTGCTGTCACAAAGGCATGAAGATGGACTAGAAGGAAAGGCTGAAAGAGGGGCAGTAGGAAAAAGCAGGATAATTCTTGTTTCTCAGTAGGGAATATGTTCCTCATTTACACTCTTTTCTGACTGCTTTCAAGATTTTATTTTTGTACTAATTGTGCTTTCAAGATTTTATTTTTGTACTAATTGTCTGTAATATTATGTTTCCATGTGGTTCTTTACATTTATGTGCATGTGTACACACACACACACACACACACACACACACACTCACACACACACACTGTGCTTAGAGTTTTTTTATGCTTCTTAGATCTATGGTTTGGTGTCAGTCACTAATTTTGGAAACTTTAGTCCATTATGTCTTCCAAGTATTTCTTCTGCCTCTTCTTTCCCCTATGCCTGTTCTAAGTACATTATTGTATTCTTTATTTAGGTTCCATAGTTTTGTGGTCCTTTGTATTTTTCTTTTATTTTTGATATTTTAAATACATAATTTCTTCCTTCCCTTTCCTCCCTCCAAATTCTCCCATATGCCTCTCCCATTCTCCTTCAAATTCATGGCTGCTTTTTCATTGATTACATGTAGTCCTCAATGCAACCTTGTTAGTGTGTATAATTTTACTCATATGTATGTTTTCAGGACTGAAATTGGTATTGGATTACCAATTGATATTCACTTCCTTTGTTAAGACTGTATTGCTCTTGCTCTAAGCATTCCTTAGTTGTCTGCATGTAGTTTTTTTGTGTAGGCTTGAGGTCTCCTAGTCTTTCCTCAGTGTACTTTGGCATGTTTATTGTTGTCATTATTGTTCAGCTCATGCTTATCCAGTCATGTTGGTGACACTTCATGAATATAGCTCCTGTCCTTTCAGGAGATACAATCTCATTGCAATCTCCCTGATCCTCTGGCTCTTATATTCTATCTGATAACTTTTCCTCAATGTTTCCTGAGCCTTGGGTAAGAGTTATTTTGTAGCTGTGTTCATTGAGATAGGGCTCCACAACTCTGAATTTTGCTTGGTTGTGGCTTTCTGTAGTGGTTTCTGTATGTTGCAAAGTGAAGTTTTCTTGATAAAGGGAGAACTGTACTTACCTGTGAATATAAGTCAAATGTTTAAATTGTTGTTAGAGATTACACTGGTTTAGTACTGTGACCGTAGATAGTTACCTCATCCTGTGTAATTACATTTTAAATAAAGCATTTAACACAATAGTCATAGCCAAATGAAATCCTTACTTTGATAATTCCAGCATCAGTGTCATAAATAAGTCTGTTTCTCATGCTTTCTCTCTCTTCAGATTTTTTTGTTTGGTCTTGATTTTTCCCCCCTTTATGATGCTCCTTAGAGACAATCCATGTCTTTTATCTCATAAAGATACATTTCACTACTATTTCATCTTGGGTTTGTGTGTGTGTGTGTGTGTGTGTGTGTGTGTGTGTGTGTGTGTGTGTGTTTAGATTTCTTTAAAATTTTTATGTGTTTGAGTGCTTTGCTGCATGTGTATGTGCTTGTGGAGGTCAGCACACATAAGCATAGGGCAACTGAGTCCCTGGAACTGGAATTACAGGTGGTTTTCAGCTGACATGTTGTTGCTAGGAACTGAACCTGGATTTTCTACAAGACCAGCAAGTACTCTTAACTGCAGACCCCTTCACTACTATTTTCAATGAAGTTATTTAGTTTGGTAGTGAAGGATGAAGAACTAAGATGTTCTATGCTATTAAGTCAGTCTTTGGCAGCCTTTTCTTGAGTATTTGGAGTGTGCCTGTCACAAATTTTCTTGCCCTCCAAATGTAATAAGTAGGCCTAACACCTTGCTTAGCAGGTACATTTTCTATATTTCTTCCCACTTTAGAGGGTTTTTTTTTTTTTTAAATCGGTGCCCTTAACTTTTGTTTACCCTCCTTCTGCAGATTGAAATGTTTTCCCTCCATGTAAGAGAAGGTAAATTGGTCTGGCCTGAGCTTCAGGAGAGAAGGGGTATTATCTGCCAGGTACAATAAATTAGCCACCAGTGTTTCCAAGCTATGGTTTCTGCTGCCTTTCCCTTGGAATAATAAGACTTTCCCTGCAGGAATATAAAGCAAATTTTCTGGGAAGAATTTGAGCAATAGTTATTTTTCTGTTCTCCTTCCCAAGCCAGAGCTATATAATACTTTTCTCAGGGTTTTTCTAATTTTTTTCTGCCAGCACCTGGAGGAAAATTGAAATATATATAAAGCTATCTGTCTGCAGTCCCTGTGAGCATCATATTGGCTCACAACCAGCTTAGCAGTTCATTAGTCATTTTAGTCTGGACCTTTTTATGATTTGGTATGTTGTTCAGCAATTTCTGTATCAACTAAGAAATGCCAGAGTCCTATTGCCTCTTGATGCCTGTTTTTACAAGTTTAAGTTGGCTATCTGCACTTCAGACTCAATTTTCTGATGAGTCTAAGAAAAGTTGTGATTCCCATTTTAACCCCCTCTGTTTTTTCATAATGATGGAAGTAGTGTGGATTTCAGCTCTACATATCTAATCTAGTGGCAGAAAAGCCTTTAAGTGTAGGAATAAGCCTTTGAGGATATGCTTGTCTTCCAGCATCTGTACCACAGTTCACCAATTCCCCCACAATGATGATCATGGTGGGTTTACCAGCTCGAGGCAAGACCTACATCTCTACGAAGCTCACACGATATCTCAACTGGATAGGAACACCAACTAAAGGTATGTCATAGAAATCATTTGCTATACATCCCAAGCACAGGCCACTAACTGAAAACTGAAGAAGGTAGAAGGCCAAACCTTTCAATACAAAAAGTGATACACACCCTTGTTTCTAGGATTATAATCTCTTCTACCACTATTATTACCACTGTTACAATGGTCATGAGACTATGTTATGTGGCTAATACCATGCTGGGTTTTAGGCATAGAAAAACCAGTATTAAAACTAAATCTACTCTTAAGAAGGCTTACAAACTCAAAGCAACCCTTTGCGAATTGCAAGTATTTTTATCACAACTACATTGCCCCATCAATAATACTATTTTTTGTGTGCATTGTTTGTTTTCCCCCCATGGATGTCAGGTCCTCTGGAACTCTAATTAGAGATAGTTGTGAGCTGCCATGTGGGTACTGAGAATTGAACTTGGGTCCTCTGGAAGAGGAGTCAGTGCTCTTAACTGCTGAGTTATATCTCCAGCCCCCAATAACAATAGTTTTCTCATTATAGTTTTCACCATTTTATAGTAAAATAATAATGTCAAAGAGGTGAAATACCCTTTCTAAAGGGACACAGTTATAATCGACAGGACCAGGATATGATTGATTTCAAATCTGACATTCTCCATTAGGTCTAATGCATGGCTGTATTGAAGGGAAGAAAGGGGGGGGGATCCTGTAGTCTTTTTCCTTTCATTATTTTCCTCTCATCCTTTCTCTTGTTTGTTCAATATTGTATCTACTCCCTTCCATCCAGTCACCCTTCCCTCATTACCATCAAGCCTTCTCTATTTCTCCTCTTTTTTTTGTGTGCTAGGGATTGAACCTAGAGTTTTGTTGTTTGTTATTAAGTATACACTGTGAACCTAGAGTTTTGTTTATAATAAGTATACACTGTACTGCCAAGTTATACCTGGCACCAAATATTTCCCACTCACCCCCCCCCATTTATCCTTCATTGCCCTTCATCTATTTTCTGTAATTAATTTACTAAAGTTTTCCATGTGCCAAAACCCATACCAAGCATTAGGAAATAAATAAAAATGGGTGAGACACAAGTCCTGTCCTTGAAGAAATCTAACCCTGAAAGGTATACATAAAAAGACCAAGGCTGTACTGGGAATTCTCAGACAGCATGCTGAGGATGCTCACAGAGGGAATTGCTGACTGATGGGCATAAAAACTTTCATGGATAAAAATATGTCTGACATGGATCCTGTGGAACATTTGATGAAACAAGGTAGCCAGGAAAGAGCACAAGACTTAGCTCTTTTACACTCGTGGGTGTCCCCTTTCTCCTCAAACTACATTTTATGAGTTTTCTTCCTCTGCTTGCTCCTTTTCATTATAGATCTGTGTAAGACTTATTACTAAAACCGCACGACACAGTCAAAACTAGTTTGACTTGAAATGTCCTCAGTCAGTACTATTAATCTAAAATTCTTCAGTTTATCCTGAGGCAGACTTTTAGGAAAGGGGAAAAAGCAGCCACATTTCTTTGCCAAAATAACACAAGAATAGGCTCTAGGTCACTTGCTAATTATCTTCCACTCTGGAACTTGAACTGGGCCCCCACAGTTCAAATCAGTCCCAGCACTGCTTTCCATGCTCCTACTAGAATGGCCCATTAAGTCTTGCTTAAAGCATATAACCACTTTTCTAGTTCAAAGTCCCCAAACCTTCCATATTCTTCCAACAAACAGCATGATGAGGCCTGTAATATCAATACCATGCTCCCTGATACCAACTTCTGTCTTAGTCACTATACTATTACTGTAAAGAGACACTATGACCATGGCAACTCTTGTAAAGTAAAACATTTGATTGGGCCTGGCTTACAGTTTCAGAGGTTTACTCCATTATTATCATGGCACAGAGCGTGGCAATATGTGTTCAGGAAGATTGTACTGGAAAAGTAGCTGACTGAGAGTTCTATATCTGGATCCATAGGCTGGTGGAAAACAGAGTGTCTATGGACTTGGCATGGGTTTCTGAAACCTCAAAGCCAATCCCCAGTGACCCACTTCCTCCAGTAAGGCCACCCCTCCTCCAACAAGGCCACACCTCCTAATCCTTCTCAAATAGTGCCACTCCCTAAGTAATCAAATACATGAGCTTATGGGAGCCACTTTTATTCAAACCACCACAGTATCCTAAAGCTATATCTTAGATTAGGGGATTAATGAGATATGATCTCTTTAGATGTTTATCCTCTTTCTCCATTCCTTCTCTGTTTTTTCTCATTACTAGTGGGGAAGTGCTTTTTGGAGATTTACATTTAGATTTTCCCTTATTACACAAAATGGTAAAACGACCTTGGTAACTAGGAGTCAAGAGACCCAGTCTGTAGATGTTATTAATTCACTCTTTGTTTGACTTTGGGTAACTGATTTTACTCTCTGTATCTCATTTCTTTACATTCCCTATTGAATAAGACATTTAAATGGTTGTACTTTATGATAGAGTAAAATAACTTAGAATCAAAAGACTTGGGTTTGAATTCTAGATTGGCAGTTATTAACTTGAAAGCTATTTTGTACCTCTGAGCTTTACTTTCCTAATTTGTAAAGGTGAAATAGTTAACCCTACTTTGCAGGGAGAAAATAAGTTGGTACTCATAATTTTAGGTTTTATAATTATATTTTCCTTTTATATGTACAGTTTCCTTTAAATTATGCCTTCTATCTCTGAGGTTTCTTCCATCAAGTACATATTTTTGGCCACTGCAGTGTTTCCCACCTCTTCACTAGGGTTTCCTGTTTTCAGTGTTTAATTTAGGCCAATATCGACGAGAGGCAGTGAGCTACAGGAACTATGAATTCTTTCTCCCAGACAACAAGGAAGCCCAACTTATCAGAAAGTAAGTGTCCAACATTTAAGAACCTGTGCTGTCCTTTTGCTGAAGGGGACCCTTCCTCATATCCTACTAGAGGAGTATGAATGAGTAACCTGCTCTTCCATGGGTGTCCAAACTTTTGACATTGCAACAAAGTATGGTTTTCTGCAGTGGTCATGCTTGCAAACTACTCAGTTATGAACAGGAAAACATACAAAAAGTCTTAAGTGTTTTATGTAAGTTTATGATTTGTGTTGGGCCACATTTCATAGTTGTCCTATGCCATGTGTTAAACACCCGTCTGTGTCCAGCCTTTCTGTCAACCTTCTCACAGTTAGCTCTAGTCATAGCCATTCCCTATCAAGAAGCATTTACAGTATCTTATTTCTTACAAGAGAACATAGAAATTTTTTACCCTAGCATTTGAGATTGAGTTTTTTAGTAGCTTAGTACTCTTCAGTGTCTGCAGTGTCACTGTTTTAACTTCAAAGTCTCTTTTATTAATGTGGCTATAAGTACTTCTAGGTGCAACCTGAATCTCAACTCTTTACCTGTACCTCACAATAAAGCCCAGTAACCTGTAACTATTAAAACAATTTTTTTTTCTGAAAGCCTAAGTACATTATCCATATCATACCTGTGTTTACAATGTTGTGGATGCCAGAAAACTCATTTTAACTCTAAGACTGCATCACTAGATCTTACCTGTATACATCAACTAATTCAACTTGAGCTCCAGTAGCACACAGTTAGAGCCCCCAAATTAGGATGCTTTCATTGCTCAGCATGTCATCTTATGCATGCATGTCCTTAAGCTGTACACAGAGAGCCAGTCTCACCTGTGACCCCTCTGTACTTAGCATGATGCCTAGAACAATGTATGCTGTGTAGATGTTCAACAGATGAGTAATTTAGTATAAAATATGAGAGATGGTTCATAAGAGAACAGAAGTGAGGAGAACTCATCCTGGGAATAGGGATTGTCTGCTTCTTTGTTTTTCAGGCAGTGTGCTCTGGCAGCCCTAAAGGATGTCCATAAATATCTCAGCCATGAGGAAGGTCATGTTGCGGTAAATAATCTTCCATTTTCTCCCTCAGGCTATCTGTCAGTATGGAAAATAGATAATGTGTACTAAGCATTTATTTATCCCATACATTATTCTAAGTACTTGGTAGATATTAATAATTTAATTCACATTACCCTATAATATAGTTGTCATTATTATGCTCTATTTTAGATTCCTAAAGAATTACTTCAGAAAGATTAAATTATTTCCCAGGGTGGTACAGTATTTGCAAAATCCATGCTCTTAAGCCCCATACTGCATTGATTTGTCCTCAAGTCTTAGCATTATAAAAATCTAAGACTGCATTACTTTCATTTCTGTTTTCAAAATGTTATAAACTTTCTTATTAAAAATCATTGGAAACAATTACAAACATACCACACCCAAATAATAAGACCTGAAGTCTATACAACTCCATGAACTTCCATACAGTGTAGAATATAAACTGGTTGAATTGTGTCTTTGTTTTTTGTTTTTTTGATTTCTTTCCCCTTTTTACAGAGAGATTGGCCTAAATATCTCAGCAATTTAATGTCTTAAATCTTTGGGTTAGAGATACTCAAATTTGTGAATACTAAGGATAGGGAATTTTTTCTGTTCCCAAGCTTTTCTACAGCTTTAGTAATGACAGGTCTCATGTGGACAAGCAGCTCTGTTATTCCTCTATCAGCAGTCCATGGCTGTTATCAGAGCAAGTCCTTCTTCTAGGCCTGTCACTTCACCTACAACATGACCCCAAAGAAAATCCCCAACTTTTCTCTTGCCTTATTATATTGATAGAGCAGAGGACATTTCTGAGCAGACAATAAGAAAAGATGCTTTTGAAAGTGACACATGCCAATTCCAAAGCCTTCTTTTTCTTTAAGACTTTCTTTAAGTTATGCTCCGTTCTGGAAGTGCTCCACTTGGAACAAAGGTGAACAATGAATAGTCAAACTAGATTGAGATTAAGCCAGTCTTATTACATGTCTCTAGGTTTTTGACGCCACCAACACTACCAGAGAACGACGATCATTGATTCTGCAGTTTGCTAAAGAACATGGTTACAAGGTAGAGTGAACCAACCATGCTTACTTAGAGCAAATTCTAAGGAAGTACAATCTAGGGTACTTAGAGCAGCCAATTTGGACACCATGGGCTCAACATCAAGCTTTCCTGGGTAAATTCAGAAAGAGCAGAACAGAACAGAAGAGATGCAAGGTTAGGCAGTGGAAGCTGGTTACTTACAGGCTGATACTGTTGATAATGAGATGCTAATGATGAAGGCGTTATGAGAAATATGTAAGAACCAAACCAACCAGAAACCTGGGGCAATTCAGTTAGAGCCAGGCTGCCTCATTGGAGTCAGAACCCTGGAAGCACTATTTTGTAAAAGCATTGTTTTTAGAAATGTCCCTAGGGATGACTCAGGGTTGTCAAGAATGGGTATGTTTATTTGGCTCCCCCAAAACATAGTCCTCTGCTGGAAAGCTCTCTTTTTCTTTTCTAGGTCTTCTTTATTGAGTCTGTTTGTAATGACCCTGACATCATTGCAGAAAACATCAGGGTAAGGAAAATCAATTACATTTCTTCCTTATTCTTTTAAAACTAAGTATTAATTTAATTTACATTTTAAATCTGCATACACATACACACACAAACACACAAACACACACTGCATGTGTGTGAAATGTTGAATGCACATTCCATGATGTGTATGTGGAGGTCAGAAGATAATTTCTGGTGTCAGTCTACATCTTCCACCTTGTTTCTTCCACCTTGTTTGAGATAGTGTCTCTTCTTTTTCTCTGTTATGTATTCCAAGCTAGCTGCCCCTTAAGCTTTTAAGGCATCCTCATATCTCCACTTTCCATTTAAAAATAGGAGTGCTGGAATATCCCTCCATGGGGGATGTGTCCCAAGGTCCTTTTGTGCACCAGGAATACATCCTGGTTCCACTGTCTGAGGTCCCTCAGACTGCTCAGTCCTTCTAACTGAGACCCATATTCAGGGGTTCTGAGTCAGTCCCATGCTGGATTCCCAGCTATCAGTCGGTGACCCATTAGCTCCTCCTTGTTTGGGTCAGCTGTCTCTATGTGTTTCTGCAACCTGGTCTTGTCCTCTCTCTCTGCATGTGGATTCTAGTTGGACTCAGTGTTTAGGTATGGGTGTTTGCTTCTGTTTCCAACAGGTACTAGATGAGGGCTCCATGATGGTGGATAAGTTAGTTGTTGATCTTAATATCCAGGAAGGGCATTTATGATACTCCCTTAACCTAGAGACAGGAGAGAAGTCCTAGTCCCTACTTCAAATGACTTGACAGATTTACATGACCCCACCTGAATGGCATTGCCTTACATGTGGTATTGGGGTGGGGGAATGGGAGAGGAGGGTGGTCAGGGTGCTTGTGAGGGGGAAGATAGGGTAAGAGGGAGGGAGGGGTGAAAGGGGAACTGGGATCAACATGTAAAATAAAAAAAATAGGAGTACTGAGATTACAGATGAACACCACTACATCCAGCTTTATGAAGGTTTGGGGGAATCCAAACTTAGGTTCCCATACTTGTGTGGCAAGCTCTTTACCCACTAAGTCATCTCCCTGACTCTCAATCCTCCTTATTCTGTCTTAGGCTAAAAGACCGCTATAAACTTAAAGTATTCCTCTCCAAGATGTTCCTCCCATCTTGTGTAAGAGCACTCCTCTGCCCATCCTTGCCCATAGTGTTCCTATAAAGTTAGATGAAACCATCATATATAGAGCCCTTAGAATGTATCAAGCACTAAGCTTGACTCTCCTTATTTTCAGAACAAACCTGCATGTTTGTTTTAGAGAAACTGAGGCTCAAATAGTTGAGTTGGCAAAGAGTGATGGTACATCTCAAAACACTTGAAGTAGGAATGCACTCCAACTAGACTGTCTTTATCAAAAGTCCATATTCTATATTATGCCCTACATTTCACATCAGAATCATTGCTACTTTTAGCCTCTTAACTGCCTGGTCTAGTATTAGATCACTCACAAACTTTTGTTGTTCCCTGCCACTTCAAATTACTGGTGCTCAGGAGCATGAGAAACTTTAAAGGTCATCTCTTTCAACACTTGAAGTACTTAAAATCTCAGCTAAGTATAGTATAGTATACTACCCATAGTAACAAATACTCATTAGAAAGCATCTTTACTTTTTAATTAATACTCATTAAAATACTCATTTAATTAATACTTATTAAAATGTAGCCTAATCAAAGTGAAATTTGTCTCCCAGTAACTTCTACCCATTTGTTGTATTTTTATCTCTTGGGACATATAGCATGTTCAAATATTTTTTTCTTTTCATCCACCCAAGTATCCATCTACTTATTGATTCAGGAGAAACTGTACATCTAGATAGCCATTTTGGGTATTAAAGATATAGAAACAGTGAAAGCCCTTCTCTTGAACTCCCAGTCTGGTTAGGGACACTGACAGATATATAGACAGAGCCTTTGAGATTAGGTAAGGGGAAAGAGAAGATTGTGAGAGCACAGTGGTAAGGGCCAATGATGCATGTGGGAGAATGCCATGGAAGGCCTCCAAGTAGAGGTAACAACAATATCCTGATGGATACATAGGAATTTTTATAGATAAATAATTGATATGGGGAATAAAATACACTAAATATGATATATCCAGGGAACTATAAGTAGTTTGGACTTGATAAGGCAAAATGTGTCTCCAAATAGGAGAGTAGTAAGGGATTATAGTGAAAAGGCTATTGGACTTGTCATGATCCACTTTAAAATAAATAGTTCATACTTTATCCTAAAAGACACTTGGAAATTGTGGAGGAGTTTAAATAGGAGTATCCCATTGTCAAATGTACAAGTTATAAATACCCTTCTAGGAAAATAAATAAAAATCCTTCTGGGATCAGTGAGATAACTCAGTTTGTAAAAATGCTTAGCACATAAACTTGATGACCTGAGTTCAATCCCCAGAGCTCACACAAAAGTGGAAGGAGAGAACCAACTCCACAAAATTGTCCTCACACTCACTGTGGCATGCATATGTCCCACAACACCACATCATATACACATGTACATGCACACAATAATAATAATAAATCTTACACATGTACATGATAATAAAATAATCTAAAATTTAAAAAGGAGTATCTCTCTGGCTACCAGTAATTATTCACAAAGCTCTATTGAGCATAGTCAAAAGAGATTAGCTATTTAGGAAAGAGATTAGAGGGGCTTAGTTTCTGCTAACAAATGAGAATCTGTGTAGGCTTAAGTGATTGAGTGGAGGGAAATAAAGATGGAGAAAGTGGATAGTGGAGGATTAGGAAATTCTAGTCTTTAAGAAAGCCAATGACAACCTGCCTGTTTCCTCAACAATGACTAAATTCATAAAAGCCTTTATGATATCAAATCAAGATATCTTATGCTTCTGCATTTCAGTTTCTTGTTCTCTTACAGATGTAGTTAAGCAATATGTCATCTGGAAACAAATACATTGTAAAATATAGCCCAACTTCTCTTCAGTTGCTTGATTTTGTCAACTTGGGCAAAACCCTTCATCAAACTCTTTAAGTTTCCTTGCCTTTGTAATGGGGTGTATGGTAGTCAGTTGTCTATTTGTAAGAGCCCTTTCCAAATACAATGTCAGAGTCTCTGTTTTCCCACATTTATCTTCTTCCCACCTTCTCACAGCAAGTGAAACTCGGTAGTCCTGATTACATAGACTGTGACCAAGAAAAGGTTTTAGAAGACTTTCTTAAGAGAATTGAGTGCTATGAGCTCAACTACCAACCTTTGGATGAGGAATTGGACAGGTAAGAACCCAACAACACCCCATGGGAGCCATAGCCCATTTTTTATGTCTCATGGGACCTAAGGAAATATCTACCTTTGAGAGGGGTGTGCTTAGCTTTTCTTTCCATAATATCAGAAGTGGGACTTGACTTGATGTGTATTTATGACCCCCTATAGTCCAATTTTCCATGAGGCAGTGAGTCCTTAATGTGGGAAGTATACGTGAGTTGACAAAAGTTGTGTCTTCTTACACACTAGGTACAGATGGAACTTTGCTCCATGAGAACAAATGTCTCCCTTCTGTGAATATTGTGTTTTTAATGCAGAAATACTATTCACATGTCTTCTAGTATCTAGTCAGATCTGCCTTCTTTATTCCATCACATTCTATAGCTTCATAAACAAGGCTGTGGTAGAGCTGATGATCACAAATTTCCAAAGAGGAAACTGAGTCTTAGGGACCTGAAGCTACTTCCTAAACTTCCATTAGGTGGGACTAGGAGTCTCACCATATATTCTGTCTACTGTTGTTTCTCTTCCCAAAACCCTCATATATCTCTTCAATCAGCAAGTCTTTGGAAACTTTGCATGCAAAAGGTGTCAATAGAGTCAAATGAGATGGGTTCTGTCCTTAGGTAGCTTTTACAAAGTCTCAACCTATGAAAAGATGAAAAGTCCTATAAAACAAAAAAAAAAAATCTTTCATAATACCACATACAGATAGGGAAGTATTGGCTGACAGTTTAAAGTAGATGTGAGTTTAGATATAAATATTTAAAGAAACTCTTGTTCTTTCAAAATGTGTTCTAATGAAAACAGTCTCTGGCTACCCATACTCTTTGATACCCAAGTTTGAAGTGTAAAAATGCTGTAAATGGTCATTATTACTCTAAGAAGTTTAAAAGCGTCCTTTCAGTCTTATCCAATGGAAATGTAAGGAAATGGGTAGTGTCACTTCATAGTTTGGGAAACTAACAACCATAGATTGATCAGGTTTCCTGAGGCTACACAGTGAGTCACCAATATAGTCTATACTGAATGAAGCCTTATTTCCCAAATTCCAGCCTGATTTTACCCCCTCCATATCCTTGTATCACAAGAAATATCAAATTGGACTTAAAAATTCAATGCAAGGGGCATGGCCTTCATGTGTAATTTTATAGATTACTCACTGCACATGCTCCCTGATCAAAGATACATTTGTTTCTCTCAGGAAGACATATAAAGAACTGGGTTGTTTATGCTTTGAAAAGGGCAGCTTTTTCAGAATTCCACAAAAGCACTGTGGGCTAACAGTATATGATGGAAAGATTTTGCAGGAAGGAGGCTGAAGGGAAAGAATGACATTGAGGAAGCCAGCAGACCCGAGTCTAGACACCTACAAGGGCACTGATGGGTTTTGTTTTTTTCTGTTATTCTTTAAATGAACCCATTGAGCCTGAAGAAGATGGATGTAGGCCAGTTTTATTTAATTATTTTTAATAAACTGGATTGTTTTTATCCATTTGTTTAATAGACATTTATAGCTTGTGCTTCATGACTAGCTGTAGCAGTGCCCAAGGAAGCCAAAGAGGCAAGGCTGTCCCTCTTTTGCTAGAATGCTCAGTAATTTGGAGAAGATGGTGTATACACAGTTGAACTCAGTTATGGAAACAGTAAGCCTGATGATTGAAGGAACTCAAGCAGGGAACTTGGACCACCTATAAGGAAGAATGCCCAGAAGAACTGGATTTTTCAGTAGGCAAGCTAACTGTATTTAGGGCATCAGCAATGTTGGATCTTCCAAAAATAAGAAGAAAACTATCCTACAGCCATTTGACAATTAGAGTAAAAGTAGTCCTAGCTTTTGAAAGGTGTATACATAGGAGCTCTACTTTGGAAATTAGCAAGGGAAATCATTTCAAGCAATATGAAAAGTACTTTGAGACAGCTGTCCTAATTAGCTCTTAGTATGAAAAGAGTGTAGGAGTACAGAGAATATGCCAAGTACAGCAGCAATATAAGAATTAAGACGTTATGGTTAAAGTATGGTGCTGCGTATTGAGGCCAACTACAGATAGCATGTAAAATCATTTAGGGTGTAAGACATAGCTATGGAATTTGAAAGTTCCCATAGAGCCACATAGAGTCTAGTATTGGGAACAGACAATCCAACAAGATCACATCAGAGATATTTTACTTTTAGGCACTGAGGGTCCTAGAAAGATCACTAGAGGGGACACATTTTCTGTGGCAAATTGGTTCTCTGTGTGCTTCAGTTTTCTACATGATGAGATCGTCTATGAATGATGGCTGTGAGGATTCATACATCTTAAAATCTCCCAGTCTTTGCAAGATACAGAGAAAATACTCAACAAATGCAAGTGTTCTGTGGGAGTCACTGCACATGGATCCCAGAGCCATGAAGGATCGGATTGTAGATGTAAATGACTTCTCTAGGAAGATCAAGGAAGTGACCCTCTGAAACCAAACATGTCAGCAGCCTTATGGGCCCTAGGTTGCTTGTGTCATCCTACGATTCCAGTTCCCACACCTCTTCCCATGGAATTCTCTCAGAACCTTACAGTCAAATAACTAGAGGATATATGGGTGTTACAGAAGCAGTAGAAGTCTTACTTCATGGCTCTAAGTCTTCCGATCTATTGATAATCCTAACCCCTGCCTCCCAGCTCCTCCACAGACAGGTTGTTATATTTGATTATTACTCAGTATATAGTTAATAGTGCTGAGAACAGAACTAAGGGGACCACCAGGAACTTGGCACCAGGACCACAAGTTCGCTAATTGTGATCTGCATTATTTTTGCAACCCTTCATATTAATACTTGCTACACTGTACTGTTTGTGACAGTAATGTTGAATAATATTCATATGTTTCCAAGTGCATGTTTCTTACTACTCTAAGAATTCCCAAAGGGCCAATATCCTCTACCCAAGGCACAGTGCCTTAATTCAAATTAAAGTACTTGTGAATTGCAGATGTAGACTATAGAATAGAACCTTATCTGGTTTTATTGTGATTAAGAAAGGTAAAAAGACAGGTTGACTCAAGTTGAAGAAAGGAGATGGTAGCTAATGATGATAAGATCCCTAGAGTTGTCAGGAAAAACATCTCTAGGACATATTCCCAGAACAATACTATGCATAACATCATGTTAGGTAGGAGCTGAATTCCAGAGGAGGATTGGAAACAGGATGTGTGGTTGGGAATTTCTCTTGGAATCAACCCTCGCTATAAGATGTTTGCTTCTGCTTGGGTCGGGCCTAGCCACCTGTCCTATATCAAGATCTTCGATGTGGGCACACGCTACATGGTAAATCGAGTGCAGGACCATGTTCAGAGCCGCACAGCCTACTACCTCATGAACATTCATGTCACACCCCGATCCATCTACCTATGCCGGCATGGGGAGAGTGAACTCAACCTCAGAGGCCGCATTGGAGGTGATTCTGGCCTCTCATCTCGGGGCAAGCAGGTAAGAAGGGCTCAAAGACTCAAGTGTGTAGGCTAGGGTAGCCCAGGTGGGGTGGCCAATGACTGGATTTTAAGAAATATACCTTGATGGGAAAGGAGAAAATTATGATCAACCCTTCTCGTCCATCATTAATCACTGAGTCCTGTCACAAATCATTGAATGGTTCCTGTACATCTACTACTTCTGCAGTAGCATTG
Organism: Phodopus roborovskii; assembly: GCF_943737965.1. NCBI lineage: Eukaryota > Metazoa > Chordata > Mammalia > Rodentia > Cricetidae > Phodopus > Phodopus roborovskii. The sequence goes on along the minus strand of NW_026125906.1, from coordinate 110,433 downwards.
TCCTCCAAGGCTGCAAAAATCTAGCTGCTCTTCAAGCTCCATCACACTTGATGTTCCCCTTCATCATTCTTGCCATTCCCACCTTGCTGTCATTTTTCGTCCCTCTGTCAGCTGGTAACTGTCAGGTACATAGATTGGTGACCTGAGGGTCTCAGCCTGAATCCCTCTTCTTCATGACTCAGTGTTGATGTTGTTCCCTCGCCCATTTTAGAAATCACACTATCCCTACCTTGCTGCCTCTCATCACTCCATTTCCTTCTTAGTCCCTGCTCTTGCTCCAAGATCTAGTCATCCAGGAAGTCCTCCCTATTCACTCCTTATACCATTGGTCACTGGCCTTTGGGAACATCACTCCTCATTCTGGTCTATTACTGACTCTTACCATGACTCTCCCTGTTCCCAGGCCAATGGAGTAACCTGTCCATTCTTGGGTACCAGTTTCATAAAGGGATTTGCTTCCCAGCTTCTGGTCCTTTACCTAGGATTGTTAGCACACATGATACTGAAGAAAATCACTTAGATATAACATAGGTAGGAAATGCAGTGCAAGAGGGGCATTTCCGGTTCTTAATGTCTTTTTTTAAAGTTTTATTTGTTTTTATTTTATATGTATTTGTGTTTTGCCTATATATGTGCCTGTGTGCCATGTGCATGTCTAGTGACCACAGAGGCAAGAAGAGGACACATGTCTAGTGACCACAGAGGCAAGAACGGGACATCATATCCCCTGGAGTCATAGATTATTGTGAGCCATCATATGGGTGCTGAGAACAGTAACATCCAGTGCTCTTAACTGCTGAGCCAACACAATAGCCCCATACTGTCTTTTTTATTGAACACCTTTGCACAGCCATAGTACCATAAACTTCTACATGTATTTTTTAAATGACATCAGCAATGTGAACTGAGCATAACTGCCATTATTTATGGATGAGGAAGCTGAGCAACAGAGACAGAAAGCAGCCTCATGTCATATGGTCAGTACAAGATAACATAGGCAGAACTGAAAACTATGCATACCTGCCTTGCATTGGCAACCCTGCTGAATAGGTGGGAGATGTCCCCAACTGGGACTGTCCCTGAATCCCTGTTGTTAGGGATCCTTTCTGATTCCTTTGCACTAGAAACCTCCCTCTGAAGGTTGCCTCTGACATGACTCTTACCTCTCATGCTCTCCAGAACAGAAGCTGAAATCACTTTAGGTATTTTTATCATCTCTAGGACTTCTTGGTTATAGTTAGTCCCTGTCTTACTTGCATAACTCAGAGCTCATTGGAAAAGTGGCCATGCCCACATGAGTACCTCGGACACATACACAAATATGTATATATATGCACACATCAGACCCAAACCTTCACATTCTTCAGCTCACTGCACCAGACCTGGTTTTAAAGGCCAGCCACCCCAATCTCTATAACTTTCACTTAACTAGTACCTACTGTATACCAGGAAGTAGTTTGCTTTTCAAACAGCTCAGAGGCAAAGCTAGATAAGTGCATAATGTTTGTATTTTATAGGTATGATATGAGGTCAGAGATGGGTACTATGCAAGGGACATATACTGGTTTGCCTTCCTCTTACTCAGGCAGGGGCTTCTTCTACCCATGAACACTGACGGCTGACTTGCATCTATCATACAAGTTTGTGCCTATGCCCATTTTTGCAGATGTACCTGGGACGAGCCATGTTTGATTAAAAAACACTGCACACAGGACTCCCATGGCCCATTTTGGTTCCCTTCTGCACTGCCATTTTCTCTAAGTGGCTGGTTCTGTAGAGCATTAACTGTAACATGAAAAGTTAGAAGACCCACAAGACTGATTGGGGTTCAAACTTCAAGCAGAATATAAGAAAAGCAAAGTGGCGGGCCACTAGTTTCTTACCTCTACCCCAGGCTGAATTGGTTGATCCCTCTGCCTCTCCTCAACATGGCTGGAGAATCCTGAGACTTCAGTGTCTTCCCATCATCTTTGATACTGAGCCTTCCTATCTTCAGTGTGGCTGGAGAATCAATGCCTCCTACTGACTACTGAAGGCCTTGCTTTTTATCTTTTATACCCACCTACTGTGGGATTAAAAGCATGTGATTTGTTACTCTTAGACTAATTCAATCTCATGTATCCCTGGGTGGTCTTGTACTCACAGAGATCCCTCTACCTCTTAATCATGAGTCCTAGGATTAATGGTGTATACCACCACCTCCTAGCTTCTGGCTTCTGGGATTTAAGGTGCGTTTCTGGCTTCTATGGCTTGTAGCTGACTTTGCTTTCTGAATCCTCAGGCAAGCTTTAATAAATCATAAATAATTAAATCACCACAAGTGACACTTAAGCATTCAAAACAGGGCTATGAATACTCAATGAATGTGCAAGTGCCCATTAACTGAGTACCAGGATTCCCCATTTAAGCAATGGGAATTCATAGAATTGGAGCACTGTCTTTCACATCCTTCAGTCCATACTTCCAGACCCCATTCTGCACTCTTTTAACCTTTTAACCCCACAGTAATGGCCTGAAATCTGCTTCAGTGCATGTATGCTGATTATCTCCACCTTAGGGCAGGCCTTAGTCACAAGAATATTAACTTTTAAGCTCCAGCATAGCCCTAAGGTTACTCTTTGTGTGGAAAAGGACCACTAGAGGTGGAGCATAACCAGAACTTGGTGATGTGTTTTGATGTAAAGATACCTAGAAGAGCTGGATGGCACCAGAAATGGAAGGAGAAGGGATGCAGTCAATGGGGTGGTTCCATTCGTTCTTAGGCTCCACATATGTTAGAAGTGGGCCTATTTGAGTAAATGAGTGACCTAGTAGGGGATTCCGTGAGCAAGCATCAGTGCCTCAGGATAGGATATGACTTAATTGCACACATTGGTTAGATGCAATTTGCTACTTCCATGCTAATTGTATTTTGACCTATCATCTCATGTGTTTAAATTGTGTGTGATGAGAATATTCACTATCTTCTAATGGTTTGGAACTATACCACACCATTTTTTAATAATAGCCACCCACCTGTGCATTGGAACATTAGAACTTATTCTCTTAACTCTAACTTTGTACCCATTGGTTATTCTCTAACTGTAACTTTATATCCTTTGATCAGCTTTTCTGTGGCCCACCTTTTCAAGAGTATATCTTCATGTAATTTTTGTTGTGTGAAGAGTAGAACCCAGCACCTCACTATCTCCTAGACAAATGGTCTGCCTCTGACTTGTAGTCCCAGGTTTATCATTGTATAAATTTAATCCTCATTTTCTTGCTTGTCCTTTAGTACTTCACCATTCATGAAATATTTGAACTTGTTCTTATGACTCATTTGGTCTTTCACTTCTCATCTCTTTTTTTTTCCTTACTCTCTTTTGTACCCCTAGTATGCCTATGCCCTAGCCAACTTCATTCAGTCTCAAGGCATCAGCTCCCTGAAGGTGTGGACCAGCCATATGAAGAGGACCATTCAGACTGCTGAGGCCCTAGGTGTCCCCTATGAACAGTGGAAAGCCCTGAATGAGATAGATGCGGTAAAATGGAAAGGGTTAATGTCCTGGCATGTAGGGAGGTGGTAATTCCCAAATTATCTCCTGGGTTACTTCTGTTCCAGGGAGCCTAATTAGTTCATCAAACCTTGTTTTGCTTTTTTTCAACCAACCATATTTAAGAGAGCATTCTGTGTCTTGGAAATCTTGTGAAGCTCAGCATTACATTGACCTATAGAAATGTTTATGGGGCATTTTCATGATTATTAATTTATATAAGGGGCAGCTCACTGTGGGCAGTACCATGCCTAGGCAGGTAGGTCTGGGATGTATAAGAAAAGTGTCTTAATGTGAGCCCAAAGTAGACAAGGAATCATATTTCCTCCATGGTTCTTGCCCCGACTTCCCTTAATGATGAACTGTTATCCTACCCAAGATGCTTTATGGTCATGGTGTACCACAGCAAGAGAAATCAAACTAGACAACTTCTATAAAGTAGTTATTTTCTACATTTTACAGATAAGGACAATAAAACTCAGCTTAAGCATGTTGCCTAAAGTCAAAATAAGAAGACAGTGGTCATTTCCATAGGCAAGATGCTGCACAATAAGTCTCAGAAATAGAAGCTCAAAACAGTCTAAAAGGATCTTTGTACACTTTCTGTCCGATGAGTAATGTCCATTCAGAAAGCCTGACACTGCAGAGCTGTTTGTAATTTGTAAGTGTTCTGTTCCCTGGCCCTGAAGGAAGCCTGGTAGATAGTCTAAAAAGACAACAGCCAGAGTCTGGTAACCCCAGGCACCAAACAAACAGGGTTTAATTAGAATTCACACACTTTGAAGGACATGTCAGAAACCCACTTTTTACCACCAATAACAACAGTCTTGCCTATGGGGATTTCTTAATAGACTTGGAAGCTCTTAGAGTTTATCTTCCTAGACCCAGTTAAATTAAAAATTTCTTAATTTTTGCCTTATGAAGTATCTGTGGATAGATTTTTTCCCCCAAAGATACTAAAATATAGGCCAGGACAAGAAGGATAAGGAAGGTTGTCCAATGGGAGAGTACCACTGTGTTATGTACATACATACAGAGTTTCAGCACCTGCCACAAGTATGTTTACAGGTATACACATGAACTTCACAGTCACAACAACTCTCTTCTGCCAATCATGTCTGTACCATATATTCACACACATCTAGAAATAAACATAGGCACATCATATACATACATGCATTTCATATGGACACAGATGAGCAAACCATTTACATGTACACAGCACTAATTCATAGCTTCAGGCATATTACCTCAAATTCACAGACTTCAGACATAGGCACACAGATACAAACATAGCAAAAACATAATGTAGAATGCACACATTCATGGACATATGCCACCAATACACATGCAGGCATATACCACAAAATCACCCACATGGGTGTATTCTCAGATACTTAGACACTGTGTACATACACACAGAGAATACAAGTGTACTACATTTGCAAAAAATAGATAGACAATATACACACAAACATGAGGCTTTGAACATATCTCAAGCACAGTGCTGTGTTTATATAATTATTCTTTATCAATAAAGCTTTGGGAGTCAGAGATCGGGCTAAGAACCTAGATGATCAGGGAAACAGAGAAGCCACCAGTCACCTCCCCTCTCTTCAGTTCCTCAATGCAAAGAAAGGGCTTAAGATCCTCTTTCTACACAGGTTACTGTTTGCCTATCTGTCCTCTATGATTAATTTTGGTCAGCTAGTGGCCAGATGCTCCTTCTGACTCAAAGCAAACTTTATTGTCAAAATGAAATCAAAATATTACACAACAGCACATGTAATAAGCATGCTGCAAATGCTTACAAACATAGTAAGACCTTATTGTATATATACCTATATATACGCACATGGAACTATTGAGCAAATCAGGAAAATACCATATACTCAGTCTGAACAAACCCATCCATTTGTCCTCACACACACAAGTCACACCTCAAACACACACATACACATCACAGGCAACAGGTACAACTCAAGAGCTACATTCACAGAAACCCAACTGTTATACTATTCTATAATCATTGGTCTCTGAACTGTGTGAAAAGGTATATGGATTTCCCCTGATGAATATAGTGTTCACAGATACTTTTTAATAGGGTGTCTGTGAGGAAATGACGTATGAAGAAATCCAGGAACACTACCCTGAAGAATTTGCACTACGGGACCAGGATAAATATCGTTACCGCTATCCCAAGGGAGAGGTAAAGTTGAAGGGGTGGTCTAACGCCTAGGACTTTCCCCCTGTATCTGCATTCCAACTGCCAGTGTTTCCTAAATAGCTTTAGAAACAAGGCAAAGCATGTTTTCAGTAACTGCTACCTGTCAAGGTACATAATCATTTGGTCCTTAGCTGTTAGGCAAGCTATTTTTCTTGTAAAGAAATATTTATGTATTTATTTGTTCATTCATTCATTCAGTGTGTTTATGCATGCATGTCATGCTCTGCATGCTTGTGGAGGTCAGAGAACAACCCATGGAACTTGGTTCTCTCCTTTTACCATGTAATACTGGGGATCAAACTCAGGTCATCAAAGCTCAGTGATAGTTGCTATGACCTGCTACTCCTCTTTTTTAAAAGCTACATATTTGCCTGCTTATAGGCACTATGTACTTTTAGAAGAACATACTTTATCCAATACCTTGTATTTTTCATTTCCTCACTGGACAACTTGAAATAGCTCAACATACTCCAATTCAGTAATACTTTATTGCCAACTTTCCTAAAGTTCTAGGCTCTCTTAGCAGTTGGCAAGGAACAAAAGCTATTACTTTAATCAACTTCTTGGATGCCATATGAGCCAGAACATAATTTTCCTGTCTCTATATGAAATGAATGCTTGTTGCTTTCAATCCAGCCTCTACTTAGCCATTTCTGCATTTAATGTATTTATTAGTCACACTCCATCTCTGTTCCAAAACCCTATGAACAGTTCTCTGAAAATACAGACATCTGAGAAGATAAAACAGTATATGTTATGTACAGTCACAAATCACTTTAATATTTTCATCTTTACTCTCAGAAGGGACTCCATTAAGTTAATGTTCATTTGTTCTCATTTCCTTTATATATATATATATATATATATATATATATATATATATATATATTAATTAGACCATGTTATTAGAGGCATGCAAATTAAAAGTAATTTTGTCTTCTTGCTGCATTACACATTTTAATTAAGAATGGCTTAACTCTTTATTTCCTTACTAATGATGTTTACCTAACACAAATCTAGCTCTACATGGTATCTACTAATCATTTTCTGAGTTCATCTTTATTCATTCACTTTCAACTTCTCTGGATACTTTTGTTTTATTTATGTCTCATAAGTATTTTATAGTTGGATTTTGTTATTTTAAATCCAAATTAGAAAAAAAAAATAAATCCAAATTAGAATATATCTTTTGAATGCTAAGCTTGGTAATATTTTTATTGGTATTACTTACTTTTTAACATTTATTTCTGTTGTCTTAAACTTTCTGTGCTTACTTCATTTTTCTCTTGCTTTCCTTAGGATGAGTTTTTCATCAATGTGTGTTAGAATCTGTTTCCAGATTGTCGTGGAGGTTGTGATTAACTTTAAAAAAGCCATCATGGTTCTTTCTGTTTTTGAAGATATCCCACTAAGGGTATGAGGTCAAAACGTTATACGTTAAAATCACTCAGAATAACTTGTTGTGTATTGCTATACAGTCCACTTGAACACTTAACTTTTTTTTTAATTTTTTTAATTTATATAACAAAGTCCATTTAAATGAAAACAAACATTTATAGGCAATATTTGGGAATTTGGGTGTCGTTCTTTCCAAACTACTTCCTGCTGGTAAGGGCCACTGTCATGGGGGATTCGAAGAAGATTCAGAAATCCTGGCTGTAGTCTGTAAGGCTGCTTTGTCCAGCTGTTTTGAATGTAGGATCACCTTGTACTCTGTTTCAGGCTGTCTGGCTTGATCAAACCACATTAGTCTGGAAGGAATCCACAGCTTTTCATTTTCTGTGGAAACAAAAATAGAAATCCTTTTCCCCAATAACTTGTCCTTGAACTTAAATTTTAGAGTCAAAGCATTTTTTTTAATTTAATTTATTATTTTACATGTCGATCCCAGTTCCCTCTCCCTCCCTCCCTCCCTCCCTCCATCCCTCCCTTTTACCCTCTCTGCCCTCTCACATGCACTCTGAACACTTAACTTTTTATGTTTCTTTTTTAATCAAACTTTTATGTAATGTATTTTGATTATGTTTTCCCCCTACCCCAATTCCTCCTAAATCCTTCCTACATTCCCACTTGCCCATCTTTGTTTCCAACAACCCCCACAAAAACACAAAAATGAAAATCAAAACAACCAGTAAGACAGATAATGCCAAAACAAGACATGGAGTTAGTTTTGTATTGTCCAACTACTGTTGGACATAGCATGTGCTCTGAAGTGTTCTTGATACACCAGTAACAGTACATAGGAGAAAACTGATTTTCCTTTGGCCAGTAGGTATTAGTTACATATAGCTTTTTGGTTAGGTTTGGAATCCTATCTCCACTTCCACTTCTGAGTCCTGAGACCTAGGTTTTGTGCATGTTACCATAGATTCCTATGTGTATCACCCCTGTTGCATCTGGGAGACACTGATTTCTTGGAGTCATCCTTCACCCCTGACTCTTACAATCTCTCTGCCTCCTCTTCCACATAAGATCCCTGAGCCTTGGAGTAAGGGGTTTGATAAAGACATCCCATTTAGGACTGAGTGTTCCAGAGTCTCTTACCCCACACATTGTCCAGTTGTGGGTCTCTGTGTTTATTCTCATTTACTATTGGAAGAAACTTTTCTGATGAGAGTTGAGTGAGGCACTAATCTGTGGATATATGTCATTAGCAGTCATTTTAAAGTTTTGCTCCTTTAGCAGAACACTAGTATTAGATTTTCCCATGAGCCAATGATCGATCTAGTCTCAGATTCTTGGACACTTTAGCATTGTCAGGTATAGGTTCCATCTCACAGAATTAGCCTTAAGTCCAATGAAAAAGTGGTTTGTTATTCCCATGTTTGTGCCAACATTGCACTAGTATGCCTTGCATACAGGTCACTGTTTAAGTCACAGATTTTGAAGCTGGGTGATATTGAGAATTACCTTTCTCCTCTGGAAGTGTACAGGGTACCTTCCAGCAATGAATGCTAGTCAGTAGGGTTAAAGTGTAGTTGGGAACCAACTCAATTCTCTATGTTGATGACATAAGTAAGTTGTGTCTTCAGAAACAGGGCCTGACTATCAGATTGTAGAGAAAAACCAATAGTCTGCAATAATTAGGACATTGTCTCCCTTATTATATGGTGACTCCATTTAAATTTACTTCATGTATGTGTATATTTTTTATTTTTTATTATTATTTTTTATTTTACATGTCGATGCCAGTTCCCCCTCCATCCCTCTTACCCTCTCTTCCCCCTACCATGCACCATGACCAGCCCCACACTCCCCTCCCATCCCCCCACCCAATTCCACAGGTAGGGCAGTGCCATCCAGGTGGGGTCATGTAAATCTGTCAAGTCATTTGAAGTAGGGACTAGGACTTCTCTCCTGTCTCTAGGTTAAGGGAGTATCCTTCCATGGGAGATGTGTCTGCAAGGTCCTTTTTTTTTTTTTTTTTTTTTCAACTTCCTCCGGAATACATCCTGGCTCCACTGTCTGAGGTTCCTTAGACTGCTCGGTCCTTCTAGCTGAGACCCATATTCGGGGGGGGGTCTGAGTCAGTCCCATGCTGGATTCCCAGCTATCAGTCTGGGGGCCGTTAGCTCCTCCTTGTTCAGGTCAGCTGTCTCTATGTGTTTCTGCAACCTGATCTTCTCCTCTCCCTTTGCATCTGTGTTCTAGTTCGACTCAGTGTTTACTGATGGCATTTATGGTAGCCTTTCCACGGTAGCTCAAATTGTTAGTTGGCGGCAGTCTTGTAGGTCTCTAGACCTTTCTTTAGGTTCAGTTTTCTCTTCAAACCACTAATGGCTCCCTCTTTTATTTTTATTCTGTCTCTCTCTCTCTCAGTCTCTCTCTCAGTCTCTCTCTCTCTTTTGCTGTCTCTCTCTCCTGTCTTCTATTCCTACCCTGACTTAATCTTCTTAGTCCCACATGCTTTCCTCTCCTCCTCTGCTCTTTCTCCTACTTCTCTCTCCATTCACTACCCCCCCACTTCCCATGTGCTCTGGGGGACTTGTCCCTTCCCCCTTCTGTGAGGGACTTTATATGAATCTCTCATAATACACCTTGTATCCTAGTTTTTCTGGTGGTGTGAATTATAGGCTGATGATCCCTTGATCTAGGTCTAAAATACATAAATGGGCGAGTACATACCATATTCTTCTCTTTGTGAGTGGGTTACCTCATTCAGGATGGTTTCTTCAAGTGCCATCCACTTGCCTGTGAATTTCAAGATTCCATTACTTTTTTTCCTGCAGAGTAGTATTCCATTGTGTAGATGTGCCACATCTTCTTTATCCATTCTTCGGTTGAGGGGCATCTAGGTTGTTTCCAGTCTCTTGCTATTACAAATAATGCTGCTATGAACATAGTGGAGCACATGTCTTTGTTTCATGGATGTGGATCATTTGGATAAATGCCTAAGAGGGGGATTGCCGGGTCCTGTGGTAAACTAATCCCCATTCTCCTGAGGAACCGTCATACTGATCTCCAAAATGGCTGTACGAGTTTGCCCTGCCACCAGCAGTGGAGGAGTGTTCCACTTTCTCCACATCCTCTCCAGAATGAGTCGTCATTGGTGTTTCTAATTTTAGTTATTCTGGCAGGAGGAAGATGGTATCTCAAAGTTGTTTTGAGTTGCATTTCCCTGATAGCTAAGGATGTTGAGTACTTTCTTAAATGTCTTTCAGCCTTTTTGTATTCCTCTATTGAAAATTCTCTCTACAGTTCTGTACCCCATTTTTAATAGGGTTATTTGGTGTTTTGTTGACTAGTTTCTTGAGTTCTTTGTATATTTTGGAGATCAGCCCTTTGTCAGATGTAGGATTGGTGAAAATCTTTTCCCAGTCTGGGGGCTGCCATTTGGTCTTGTCCACTGTGTCTTTTGCCTTACAGAAGCTTCTAAGTTTGAGGAGGTCCCATTTATTAATTGTTGATCTCAGTGTCTGAGCTCCTGGAGTTATGTTCAGGAAGCAGTCTCCTATAACAGTTTGTTCAAGGGTACCTCCTACCTTCTCTTCTAAGAGGTTCAGTGTGGCTGGATTTATGTTGAGGTATTTGATCCATTTGGACTTGAGTTTTGTGCATGGCGACACACATGGGTCTATCTGCAGTCTTGTACACACCATCATCCAATTATGCCAGCACCATTTGTTGAAGATGATTTACTCCTTCCCCTTGTATTCTTTTAGTGGTTTTGTCGAAAATCAGGTGTTCAGAGGTGTGTGGGTTTATATCAGGATCTATTCCATTGGTCTATCTGCCTATTTTTGTGCCAATACCAGGCTGTTTTCAGGACTATAGCTCTGTAGTAGAGCTTAAAGTCAGGGATGGCAGTGCCTCCTGAAGTTCTTTTATTGTATAGTGTTGTTTTGACTATCCTGGGTCTTTTGTTTATCCATATAAAGTTGATTATTATCCTTTCAAGGTCAGTGAAGAATTGTGGTGCGATTTTAATGGGGCTTGCATTGAACCTGTAGATTGCTTTTGGCAAGATTGCCATTTTTACTATGTTTATCCTACCTATCCAAGAGCATGGGAGATCTTTCCATTTTCTGGTATCTTCTTTAATTTTTTTTTCTTTAAAGCCACAAAGTTCTTACTATGTAGGTCTTTCACTTGTTTGGTAAATATTACCCCAAGATACTTTATATTGTTTTTGGCTATTGTAAAGGGTGCTGTTTCTCTGATTTCTTTCGCAGCCTCTTTGTCATCTGAATAAATTAGGGTACTGATTTGTTTTTTTGAGTTTATCTTGTATCCTGTTAGTTTGCTGAAGGTGTTTTTCAGCTGTAGGAGTCCCCTGGTAGAGTTTATTGGGTCTCTCATGTAAACTATCATATCATCTGGAAATAGAGACAGTTTGCCTTCTTCCTTTCCAATTTGGATCCCTTGATATCCTGGTGTTGTCTTACAGATTTGGCTAGAACTTCAAGTGCAATATTGAAGAAATATGGGGAGAGAGGGCAGCCTTGTCTTATTCCTGATTTTAGAGGAATAACCTTAAGGTTCTCTCCATTCAGTGTATATTTTAGGAAGCTTCTGCAGTAGGTTTCTATGTGGTTTTCCAAAAGGCCTTTAGACTCTTAGCTGTATTCCCTCCTTTTACCCTGCTGTCCCATAGCCCTCTCCAAGGAAGAAGAAATAGAATATAGTGTTATGGAGATATAAAGCTGAAACTAGAATAGGAACATTTAGTATTTTAATATACATGACTAACAAGATCTAAAAATGAATGTCTCTGCTATCCCCCTAAATAGTATAGGATCTTTCAAACTTCAGTAACTTCTAACTTACATGTTTTATATTTTCACATAGTGTCAATCTCTTAATCCCTAAATTATTGTCATTGTTATTGTTACTTTATAAGTCATTTAACTAAATGTTTACTGATCCTTTGATCATTCTTGCTTCCTTTGATCCTTCCAGTCTTCTATCTTGTTGTCGAGTTTTCTCTACTGAAAATCTGTCATTGGTACTTGTAGTGGGATATTCACTTTGTCTCATTCTGTGGCACTGACCACGCCCATTAGGGGGTGGATCCAGGGGTGGAAGTGACCTGGGGAACTAGGTCTGAGGGGGGGGATGCTCTCTTGCAAGCAGCATGGGGACAGGAGGACTTCTGGAGGAATTGTTGGAAGCAGGAACTGGCTGGTGTTCACCTGTCTATGTCATGAGTTATTTCTCCCTGAATAAACATCTGTTCAGCCTAATTCTTTATCCAGATCCTTATTAAACCATGACAGATACTTTCACCTTCCTTTTGTCTAAAACTATCTTTGTGGTGCAGCCTCAATCCTCAATGATAATTGATTGCATATAAAACTCCCAATTTTGACTATTGTTTTCTCAGCACTTTAAAGATACTTCTCTCATTGTTTTATTGTTTCCACTGTGACTAAGAAATTTTTCAATTTCACTTTTGTTTCTTTGTTCATTGGCTAAGTGAAAAGTCTTTATGTCTTTGTTATCTTAACGCTTCATTCTTCTATATCTAGATAATATTTGATTCCCCTTCCTACACCCTCCCCTCTCTTCCTTTCATCTGTCTCACATCCTCTCCTTGTCTCTCCTTTCTCTCCTTTTCTTCTTCTAAACTCCATACTATCCTCTACACTTCTGTTCTTCGTCTCTTTAGTCCCACCTTTTCCTTTCCTTTCTCCTCCCCTCTCTTCAACATTCCTCCTTTCTCCTGCTCCTCTTTCTTTTCTTCCTTTCTTGTATTGAGGTTCAATTACAAGACTTCCTACATGTTCTTTATGCCATCGGCCTTTTAAAATCAATTGTTACAGGAAGCATTTCATATTTTCCCATCAAAATTAGAGAGGCAGATACATTTTTTTCCATTTTAAAGTTGATTTTTATTTAAATTAAAAACAATCTTATTTTACATACCAATCCCATTTCCCTCTCCATCCCATCCTCCCATTCTCCCTACTATCTCCCCATCCCACCCACCATCCACTCCCCAGGGAGGGTGAGGCCTTACTTGAGCTATCATCAAAGTCTGTCACATCATTTGGGGCAGGGCCTAGGTCCCCTATAACTAGGTTGAGAGAGTATCCCTCCAGAGGGAATGGGCCCCAAAAGTCCTTTAGTGCACTAGGGATAAATACTGATTACCCTGCCAGAGTCCCCATAGACTGCCCAAGCCTCCCAACTGACACCCACGTTCAGGAGTCCTGATTCAGTCTTATGCAAGTTCCCCAGCTGTGAGTCTGGAGTCTGTGAGCTCCCCTTTGTTCAATTCAGCTGTTTCTGTGGGTTTCTCCAGCCTGGAGACCCCTTTGCTCTTCACTTCCTCTCTACAAGTGGATTCTAGTTCGGCCCAGTGTTTAGCTGTGGATATCTGCTTCTGCTTCCATCAGCTACTGGATGAAGACTCTAGGATGGTAGTCATCAATCTCATTATAGGGGAAGGGCATTTAAGGTAGCCTCTCCACTATTGCTTAGATTGTTAGTTGGGGTCATCCTTCTGGATTCCTGGAAATTACCCTAGTGCCAAGTTTCTTAAGCCCATAATGGCTCCCTCTATTAAGGTATCTCTTTCCTTGCTCTCCTTCTCTGTCCTTCCCACAACTCAACCTTCCTGATTCCTCATGTTCTCCTTCCCCCTCCCCTTCTCCCCTCCTCTCTCTCCTAACTCCCTGGTAGAGCACACTGGTAGGATTTGCTGAAGAAGGTGGACGCAGAAGGATCAGATATATTTTCTTACTGTTTTCCTTTCTCCTGTGGATGGACTTTTTCCATTTTAAACTTTTACTAGGAGTATAAAGATTTGTCATCTGAGAGTCTCAGATCTACATTGAGTCCCAACTCCTAGTTTAACTCATATTTCTATAAGGTTTTTGAAACTCCAGATTCCTGATTGATGAGATTGTCAAATGTCCCAGTATAGCCTGGCATCTTCCTCCTCTTATTTTTTTTAACTTTTTATTTTAGAATACTACAGGTCAGAGGTTTCCTTATTTTTGAAATGCCAGTTGTACAGTTAAGTGTATATTTTATAGTTGGGGTTATAGTGTTGTCTTTTAGCCCACACTTATTGATTGGTTCATTTAACAGATGAGAAACGAAAACCTTGAGGAACAGGTATTTTGCCATAGCCATACTGTTGGGTCAACAATTCAGTTGGCTCCCAAACCAAGTTTTCTTCTCTGGGTAAATATGCCTCACCCCTACCCACATTTCTTACAAGTATTTCTCTTTTGTTTAGTCCTATGAGGATCTAGTTCAGCGTCTTGAGCCAGTTATAATGGAGCTAGAACGACAAGAAAATGTTCTGGTGATATGTCACCAGGCTGTCATGCGGTGCCTCCTGGCATACTTCTTGGATAAAAGTTCAGGTAACACACCCCTCACCCTCTGTTCCTGCTGTGAAGAACTGGATGTGATTTGAGATGCTGATGACAGCACTTAGAAGTTTATATCTTAGTGGTTAAATGCACAATATTTAAAACAAGGATATCTAGGTTCAACTTGTTGCACAGGTCTGTGCTATTTTCAGTAAGTACCGTTAGCCTCACTCAGGCTGTTTTTTTCCACTATAAAATGGAGAGAATTAATGTTAAAGTTGAAATAAACTAGTTAAAAGCCTAGAACAGATGATGCATTTATGCGCTATGTAGCCATTATTAGCTAATCTTAGGTAATCTGTAGAATTTGCATATTGAAAACCAGCATAAACAGTCTGCCACACCTCACATACTGAGTCAGTATATCTCTGAAGCACACTGGCCTCAGTTGATAGTGAGACCTGAGACCTTGCTGTATGAATAATTTCTCCAAGGTAGCAATGTCTATAATTTAATTTTTCAAGTGGTAATTTATCTTTAAAAATATCTAACCCCTGTATTTATGAATGTATACACAGACTTTATATACTGATAAATATATATATACATATATGTGTGTGTATATATATATATTGTGTGTATATATATATATATATATATATATATATATATATATATATATATATCTCCACACACACACACACACAGACACACTGACTACTTATGCTATGCTGTCTTACATATATACACAGACTTCATATACTGCCATGTGTATGTATATATACTTAATATATATATATGCTGACTTCATATATTGCCACATACACACACACATAGAGACTTCATATACTGATATGTATATATATGTATATATATACATATATATATATTCACACACACACTATATATGCTGCCATACATATGTATACAGACTTGATGTACTGCCATATACATGTATACAAAGTATACATATACTATATCTTCTTCTCAGGTGACCTGGCACCACCTTCATATGACAGTCCATTTCTAATGTGGATGATGAAATGTTGGCATTTCCAGTATATTTTGAAGGTGTTTGGGAGCAATGATAAATGCTATTTAATCCTTATAATGTCCCAAACTCATGAGCCAATTCTGTTATAGTACTTTTAAAATAAAGAATATATAAAATATGGAATAATTCAAGATTGGAATCCAGGGAACTTGAGAACTTGACATTATATAAGTCATATTCTCTACCTGGTTTTTAGTACACTTGAAAATGTCCTCACTTGAAATAGGTGATGGACTGTGTGATGGAGATCCTCTCAGTCTTAGAATTCTGCTTTCCAGAGCATTTTTTGAAACTGAGCCTGTCACTATTCCCATTGCTCAGATGAGAAAACCAAGGCTTAGAGCAATGAAATGACTTGCCCAAGTTAAGATGAGGCCCTGTTGGACGCTCTGTTCTCTCAAATATATACAGGAGCCGTGTACTTACTTCCTAAAGTCTTCATTTCTTAGACCATTCTAACTGTTTACAACTTGGCCCCAGGAGCAAGGTTTCACAGGGCTTAACAGATAATTTTACCCTTCTTATTCCGGAGAGTGATGAAAGGATGCCTAGAGATAATTATATAAGTTAGAATGTATACCCACAGACCTACAGGGCTAGGGCACCTTCAGATTGTACCTAATCTAATCTTGTTCTGTAAAATGGGGATATTGAGGGCCAGAGAGGGAGGAGACCGTGACAAAGCTGGATCAGAGACTAAGTAAGTTACTTCTGTTCTCCAAACCTGTTTCTTCATATGGAAAGTAACAGTGGACAGGACCCAGAGCACCAGTTTGGGTATAGTGGGATCACAGACAAAGAAGTCATTGGCCCAGAATTTAATTATAATGATTGACAGTGAGGAAAAATGGAATGAATTTCGAGGAAAATGCCCCCATCTTGATATATCAGGAGGTTTGTAGGATGGTGGCATGCCTTCAAAGCCTACAAGTTGCACAAGGTACAAGAAGTCATTACAAGTGATGGTTTTCCAGTTAAATGAGGGAAGTAAGGGCATGTAGCCTGGAGAGTGGTGAGGTAGATATCAAGATAAAGTGTCTAAAAAAAAGTGTGTATCCCCAGTACTCTGTGATTCCCTCCACGGCAGCAGCTACAATCTGCAAGAGCAGAGTAGGCATCTTGTCTTCAGAGTACCCTAAGTTGGAGGCCCCAAACTGTCACTTCCTAGCCATGGTGCATTTCCCCTTGAAGCCCATTTCCTTTCTATGGAGTAAGCATGATCCTTTCTGTCTATCTGAAAAGTAGAAACACTGGTCTTGAAAGGAAATTGTACATAAATATTCAGAGTCACTTTCTGTATAATCGTTAATAACAGGAAACCAGTGAATCGATCAGTTCTCTATAAACAAGTTGTAGTATGAATAAAACACAAGTGCGCATGTGTGTACTCACACATACAAACACACACACACACACACACACACGCACACACACACACACGCACACACACACACACACGGGGAGAGAGAAAGAGGAGAGACAGACAGATACCAAAAGACAAGGAGACAGATAGGGTGGGGAGGTTACTGTTTGAATGGAGGAAAGACTGTAGGAGTAGTCAAAGGCCACATATGCCTCTGCCTTTGTAGTAGTACTTAGGACGGTTTCAGAGTTGTGGACCCTTATTTATAAGGAGTCTGTGGAAAGTTGGCCTGGGGCAGGAGGGAAGCTTGCTTTCATCTCCTGCTAATTCTGAGTAAAGAATTGACACCCCTAAGTGGGTACCTAGCCCTCCTATGAGACTCATATTCTGTCCACCTTTCCCAAGGCTCTCTCTCCCATTTCTAGGCAGCTTGGTTTCTCTATTTTACCCATCTTAGCTTGCTTGAGTGACTACCCACTATATAGAATACCAGCTAAGTGTGTACTGGGACCCAAATAGGAAGCAAAGGTAGAAGTAGGAACATCCAACAGCCTGGTTGTGATCCTCTGCTCAATACTGCATCTCAGGGTTGCTTCTTCCTCCTTTCCAGATGAGCTGCCCTATCTCAAGTGTCCTCTGCACACAGTGCTCAAACTCACACCTGTGGCTTATGGTAAGTATGCCTACTCTCATGTAAGGAAAGGCAATTAGAAGCCAGGGTATGTCTCCAATGTCTACTGTTTGCTCTAGAAGACCCTAGGTAAGGTTCCCTGGGTGGCTGGTGGTCTATCCTGGTAAAGGTACAGCTGGTAACAGTAGGATAACAGGGAAGAAGTAGGCTAACATCCAAATCTGGACCCTGGCTCTTTCTGTCTCTGCCTGGGCACTGAGTACAGAACATTGTTCTGTTTGTGTTGAGGCAGAGGAGGCCACAACAGATACCTCAGGAAAAGTATAGGTTGGAGACACTGAAGAATGGAGGCATTAGTTGTTTGTGAAAGGTTCATAAGCAGAGAAGGGATAGAATAAAATGTAGTCTAGGTTATGAACAGGATAAAAGAACCAACTGTAACCTGTGACAGGATAGTCTGCAGGAATGGTACTAAAGGGGCTAGATTGAACAGCAGATCTCCTCTGTAAACCTCAGGCCAGTCTTCTTTAGGTCACTCATGTTGTGCTAACCCCCAACCATAAATTTACTTTCATTGTTACTTCATAACTGTAATTTTGCTACTGTTATGAATCATAATGTAAATACCTGATATGCAGCATACTGATTTGCAGCCCCCCAGTGTCATGACCCATAGGTTGAGAACTGCTGATCTAGAGAGCATGGACCTGGGATATGTGCGGTGATGATGGGAAAGGGGAAACTAATACCTTAGGAAAGACTTGGGCTTATCCTGAGTATTTATGGTCAAATGAGTTGTTCTTTTCTGAGGCTGCAGAGTGGAATCTATCTACCTGAATGTAGAGGCTGTGAACACACACCGGGACAAGCCTGAGGTAGGTGGGGTGCTCAGTACCCAAGCTGGCCATTAACAAGATACACTCTGAAAGTACACTCACATGGAAAGGCTGTCTCTAGCCCCAGATCATCCCAGGTGTTTCAAATCAACTAGTATTCAGAAATGGCAAGACCCTATTCCAATCCCATAGACACTAAGGGCTGTTACAATTCCTGTTAAACAGGCTTCAGCCTGATTGCCCAGGAGTGCCTAAGAAGAGGACCAGGACCCATGCCCTGTTGAAAGAGGGATGCCTAGCAGTGAAGACAGGAGGCAGGGCTGGGATTGGGACCCTATACTGCCTACTAACCCTGGGCTCTCTCTTCAGAATGTGGACATCACCCGTGAACCTGAGGAAGCCCTGGACACTGTCCCTGCCCATTACTGAGCCCTTTCCAAGTGATCAGAGTGCCTCTGTCCTTACTGCCTTCCTCCTGTAGGAACTGCTGCCCTTGTTCTCCCTAAGCAGACTCTGGCTTTAGCCTGAGAGTGCCCTACCTCCAGTGAAGAAGTCTGTAGCAGCTTCCAAACAGGTCCCAATTCCTAGCCAATCTATAAAGTTCTTTTAAATAACTATTTTCTGATGAATAAAGATATATATTCCTGCCTATAGGACAAGGAGAAGCTATAAGGCATCTCTCAGTGTTTTCAATATCTTGATTCAAACCCAACTCTGGTGCTGTTGGTGAAGAATGGGTGAGGATGTCTGAGATTGAAGAGTCCTGGGGTAGCATTCTTGAAGATGGAAAAGATAGGTCCTTGTGAGTTCCTGTTGGTTTTGTTCCTTGGTACTCAAGGTACATGGGGACATTATACTCAAAGAATCCAGTACTTGGGCTTTGGTCTGCTCCAACTCTTGCTACTGTCCTGAGTAATTTCATTGCCTATGTTAATGATGTCGTCAACACCCTCCCTCCCAGGGATGTGATGCTCTCAACTTCAGTGATTATCTGTTTTCATTTGTGGCATCCACTCACTGAGCTAACTTATTGACTGGAAGCTTCCTGTTCATTCGAGCCTATAAAATTTAATCATACTTAAGACATCAGCAGTATGCCCTGATACCACAGGCATACATGTAGTATTTCTTAAATGAACAATATCTGCCCTTATTAATCCACATATTCCTTTTGAGCCTCCCCCCCCCCCGCTGCCCCCTAGTTCATTAGTCTCTCATTATTCTTCTGTCCCTAACCAACTTGAACCTACCTCTCCAGCTGCTTTCCATACACTAACCATTATGATTCAGGTACTAGAGTTCATGTGATAAACAACCTCATAACCTTGCTGCCTTTGTTCCCTAGTCCTTTCATCACAACCACCCAGTAAAATCCAAGCCTTGAATCATCCACACCTTTTTAAAACTGGGATCCACTAGGGTTGTAGATCAGTACTTGGAATATCTATTTATCCACTTCTACAGATACCCATGAACCCTGTTCAAAGTCAAGGTTGCCATGTATTTTCTGGCACTGTCCCTTTCCACTGTCTCATACTACTTCAGTCAATTCTTGACTTTCATATCAATCCTTTGCTTCTCAATTGCCTTTGGTCCTACAGTCTATACTTATTTTTCTTTCCTGTCCCAAGAGATTGTCCTCTTGCTCCCATGTCAACTCCTAGTTCCTTCCCTTATCCCTCTATTCTTACACAGCTACCCCAAATTAGTGTGAAATTACTATCCATAGTTATTTCTGTTTGCAATCTATCTTAGGCTTTCCCCTTCCATATCTTTCCTCAAGCTATTATCTCTTGGCCTGCCACACTTTCCCAGAGCTCTCTGACTCTGAGAAATACCTATCTTTGAGCTGAAGCCGCATAGACCGCAAAAAGCTAAGCTGAATTCTAGTTCTACAAACCCCAAACACCACCATATTAAAAGATGGAATAAACTCAGATTCCTTTGGCAAATTTAATGTAACTCTGATACCAAAATATGACAACAACACGGGAAGCAAACACAAAGCAGGAACAGCAGAATTTTCATAGTGTTTCACTCAGCTAATGGGTAGTAGCTGCTTAGGCTGCTGTGTGGACAACGATTCCAAAGCTGCACATTGGCTCCATGGGAATTACTGCTGCATTAGCATTATCTGTAAACATGGGCAACAAACCTGAAAAACAAAGCAAAATACCAAAAAAAAAAAAAATAGGTTAGCACCAAGCCTATTTCCTCATATTTCCCATCTTGCCTTCATCTTCTCACTTGACCCTCCTATCTTATGGTTTCTTCTAATATCTCCCAACTCTCATAGCTATTCCCCATGGATCCTGGCTATGGAAATATTGCAGTTACCTGAAACTTCATTAGCCGTAAGAGAAGCCACAGGGACCGAGGTTAGTGGCTCCACCACCAAAACCAGTACCGGTGCTTGGTCCACCGCTGAATCCAGTACTGGTGTTCAGTCCACCACCAAAGCCAGCACTGCTGCTCAGTCCACCACCAAAGCCAGCTGCAGTGCTTGGTCCTCCGAAGCCACCTCCAGTGCTCGGTCCGCCAAAGCCAGCTCCTGTGCTTGGTCCACCACCAAAGCTACCAGTGCTTGGTCCACTGCAGAAGCCAGCACCAGTGCTTGGTCCACCACTAAAGCCAACAATAGAACTGGGTCCATTACTGAAGCTGGAGCCGGTGCTGGGTTCACCAGTAAAGCCACTGCTGGTGTTGGAATCACTGCCAAAGCCAATGATGGTATTCAGTCCTCTGTCGAAGCTGGCATTAGACCCACTGCCAAAGCCATCGCCAGTGCCGAGGCTTACACCAAAGCCTGCACCAGTGCCAAGTGTGCCGCCAAAACCAGTATTGGTATTCAGGTCACCAGCAAAGCCATCATTAGTGACCAGTCCACCACCAAAGCCAGTGCTGCTGCCCAGTCCATCGCCAAAGCCAGTGCTAGTGCCCAGTCCACCACCAAAATCAGTGCTAGTGTTTAGTCCACCATTGAAGCCAGCACTGGTACCCAGTCCCCCACCAAAGTCAGCATTAGGATTTACTCCACCACCAAAGCCATTGCTGCTGCCCAGGCCACCATTGAAGCTAGCACTGGGGCCTAAGCTTCCTCCAAAGCCAGTGCTGGTACCTAGGCTGCTGCCAAAGCCAGCACTGGTGCCCAATCCATTTCCAAAGCCAGCACTTGTACTTAGCCCATTCCCAAAGCTGAAAATGGAACTGGTGCTGTGCCCCTCACTGTAATTGGCACTGGAAGCACCACTAAAGCAGGAGTTGGTGCTAGAAGAGCCTCCAAAGCATAGGTTGGTGTTAGACGCACTGCCAAAACAGAGACTGTTGCTGGGTGCTCCACCAAAACAGAGGTTAGTGCTGTGAGAACTACCAAAGCTAACACTGGTAGTGGGAGCACTGCCAAAGCTAATGCTGTTGCTGTGGGTACTGCCAAAGTCAGTGGTACTAAGTGCCCCACCGAAGCCAACACTGGTACTGAATGCACCACCAAAGTCGGGGTTGGTGCTGAGTGCACCGCCAAAGCTGGCACTGGTGCTGATGGCACCGCCAAAGCCAGCACTGTTACTGAGTGCATTACCGAAGCCGGCACTGGTGCTGATGGCACCACTGAAGCCAGCGCTATTAAGTGCACCGTCAAAGCTGGCACTGGTGCTGATGGCACCGCCAAAGCCAGCACTGCCATTGAGTGCACCACCAAAGCTGGCACTGGTGCTTATGGCACCGCCAAAGCCAGTACTGCCATTGAGTGCACCACCAAAGCTGGCACTGGTGCTTATGGCACCGCCAAAGCCAGCACTGCCATTGAGTGCATTACCAAAGCTGGCACTGGTGCTGATGGCACCGCCAAAGCCAGCACTGCCATTGAGTGCATTACCAAAGCTGGCACTGGTGCTGATGGCACCGCCAAAGCCAGCACTGCCATTGAGTGCACCACCAAAGCTGGCACTGGTGCTGAGTGCACTACCGAAGCCAGAACTGGTGCTGATGGCACCACCAAAGCTGGCACTGCTGTTCAGTGAATTGCCAAAGCCGGTGCTGGTGTTTATGGCACCGCCAAAGCTAGCACTGCTATTGAGTGCACCACCAAAGCCAGTACTTATGGCACCGCCAAAGCTGGCACTGCTGTTGAGTGCATTGCCAAAGCCAGCGCTGGTGCTAATGGCACCACCAAAGCCGGTACTGCTGTTGAGTGTACTGCCAAAGCCTGCACTGGTGCCTGAAGAGCCACCAAAGCTGACACTAGTGCTTAGTGTGCCACCGAAGTCAGAGCTGGTGCTAGAAGAAGCACCAAAGGAAACACTGGTGCTGAGTGTACCACCAAAACCAGTATTGGTGCTAGGAGATCCACCAAAGCAGATACTGGTACTGAGTGTGCCTCCAAAGCCAGCACCAGAGCAGGGTGAGCTACCAAAGCAGACACTGGTGCTAAGAGTGCCCCCAAAGCCAGTGGTGGTGCTAACTGCACCACTGAAGACAGTGCTCGTGGTAGGTGCACTGCCAAAACTGGTGCTTGAGCTGAGTGCGCCACTAAAGCCAGCTGTGCTACTGCTAAGTGTGCCTCCAAAGCCACAGCTGGCTCCACCATTGAAACTGGCACTGGTACAAGGTGAACCACCAAAACTAATACTGGCTCCACCACTGAAACTGGTACTGGTGGTAGGAGAACCACCAAAGCTAATGCTGGACCCACCACTGAAAGTACTGCTAATGCTGGGTGCACCGCCAAAGCTAATGCTGGCTGTGCTGCTGAAACTAGTGTTCGTGCTGGGTGCACCACCAAAGCTAATGGTGGCTGTGCTGCTGAAACTAGTGCTGGTGTTGGGTGCACCGCCAAAGCTAATGCTGGCTCCACTGCTGAAACTAGTGCTGGTGCTGGATGCACTGCCAAAGCTAATGCTGGCTGTATTGCAGAAAGTGCCACTAGTATTGGGTGTGCCACTGAAGCTAATGCTGGCTCCACCACTGAAACTAGTGCTAGTGTTGGATGTGTCACCGAAGCTAATACTCGCTGCACTGCTGAAGTTGGCAGAGGTGTTGGGTGCACTACCAAAGGTAATGCCATTTCTGCCACCAAAGCCACCATTGGCATTGGGTATGCCACCAAAGCCACCATTGGAGTTGGGTATGCCACCAAAGCCACCACTGGGGTTGCTTATACCACCAAAGCTAATATTGGTGCCATCACTGAAGCTATTTCTAGTACTAGCTCCTTGGTTGAAGTTGAGATTGTTGGTGGAATCTGCATTTTCTTGGGCTCTGGAATCAATTTCAAAGGAAAATCTGTTCCAGGCCTGAGCATCATCACCCAACTCTTCCCTTGTCAAACAGTCAATATCCATGTCATCCCAATTCCAGGGCCCAGCCACAGCTTCCTCTCCAATCCCCATTTGGGCTCTTGCCTCAGCCCTGGCCTCAGCCTCAGCCACAGCCACAGCTGCAGCCTGAACATCCATCTCTACTGCCTCCCGGTACTGAGCAGCCCAGTCTTTAGGATCTTTCTTCTGTACCTAAAATGGAAATTATAATTGTTATAAGAAAAGTAGTCCTTTTAATTATATGTGAAGCACCCATTATGGGATCCACAGAAAACTAATAGCAGAATATTAAAAAAAAAATCTGGAGTTCTAATGACTCAGTCTTGATATCGAACTTCAGCTCTGATAACTTTCGCATACAAGTTATGTACTTAGACAAGTTGCTTTATATCACTGAGCCCAAATATCCCCATTTGTAATATGGGAATTGATAAGAAACTAAGTATGTTTTGGACTGAGTGTATTTCCCCACAATTCTTATGTTGAAAACCCAACTCCTAATCAAGACTATTTGCAGACAGGGTCTTTATGTGTATAACTTAAGTGAAATGAGTGAGGCCTTGATCAAATAGGATTAATGCCCTTATTAGAAAAGACATGAAAATGAACTCAGGTTTGCTCTATGCTATATGAAGATGCAGAAAAGTTAGCAATTGTAAGTCAGAAAGAGCCTAAACCAGAAAATGACTGTACTAGGTGGTGATCTAGGGATTTTATTTCCATAATTATGAGTGGATCAATTTATATATCTTAGGCCATCCAGTTATTAATAATATGTTATGATGGCAGCCTGAACTGACTGATAAAATGTAAAAAATAAGTAGACAAGGAAAAATATCTATCTTGCAGTATATATCTGGGACATTAATGAGGCTTTATATATTTATATACAAACCATATGTTGTTCCATACCTGTCTACCACTGTACACAGCCTGCCTCAGCCTGGAGCTTAAGGTGCCAAGATCAGGAAGTTCATTACCTTGCATGCAAATTTCAGGACTTTCATCTTGCTAGTTTCATGGTAAGATCGCAGGCCCCAGAAGAATTCATATTCAGGTGGTCTGCTGTTGGGGACCCTCTTGTATTCCAGATACCTTGGAGAAAGAAAATGAAACCTGCTTCTAAACAGGCAAAACTATTGTTTAACCACTAGGCCTCAGGTGAAAGCAATTTCCTCTAAAACACCTGGAGAAAAATTTTCCATGCCCTTCAGACCCAGACTCATTCCCATGGAAACATGTTTCCATGCAAAGCCATGAAGATACATAAACAGGACACTATGCCACAGAACACAGATGTGTTTTGTCTCCTATGAAGACTAACCACAGACTCTTTTTGTATGTGCTGTTAATAAGACTGGCTATTTTGGGGGCCCCTTCTCTGAGTATACCCCATTGCAATGGTTCCAATTGGGCTGAGCCACAAGAATTTTAGATAGGACTTGGTCTAGGTCACAGGAGTCCATCTGTCCATAAAGAGTGTAAGAAAGGCACTAAGTAGCTTTTTGAACCAGATCACCACACCCAGAGCAGTTCACAGGTACACAAAGCCTTGAAGACTACTTACTTCTGCTTCACGAATTCATCTGTGATGAGTTTTCTCACTTCTCCAAAAAGTGAATGTCTAACCCTAGCAAAGAAAAAAAAATAATCAGTGAATACAGACCAGAAATACCCAGATGAAGCAGAGGTATTTCTCAACATGGAACAGAATCTATAGCCAATGAGGCAGTCTCAACGAAGTGAAGATAGTAGTGAGCAAATGGCTACTAGAAGTAAACAGTGGAGGCCAGATGGCTCTTTGTCAGGGATGCCTGAAGGTCCACCTTACACCTCATCTCAGAACAGACAGAAGACATAAAGGAAAAAAGAAGCAGAGTTCAGAACCATTGCCATTCATCCAGGTAAGAAATCCCCCATCCCCGCCCCATACATGCTCCATCAGACCACCAGGCTGATGCAATCCTGGGACCGTCCTCTCTTGCCAAAAGACAACACGTACAGCAAATTCTGAGAGAGCCCAATCATACCCAGGGCGCAGCCCCAACTTGCGCAGCACCTCCCAGATGACCGCTGCAAGAGGAGACAAGAAGGAGACAAGGACAGAAAATGAGTACCTGGAATTCAGACAACAGCTACCTATTCAACTGCATGCCCAGCCACTCACCCTCACTGGCCTTGTTGCCGTTCATGAAAATGACACTCAGAATCACCATGAGGAGACCCAGCTTAGGTGTGTCCTTGGTCCTAAGGCAGAGAAAGTTTATGTTCATGAGCCATCATCTATAAAGCACAGCTCAATAGACCAGCCTCTCCTAGATTCTTTCTCTCCCAAAGTCCCCTGGCCCCAAGAAGTTGTAGATGGAACCCTAGTGACACTCCTGCTCTCAAGCATCATAGTCCACACCAGAAATCCCTCCCTCCTTTAAAAGCCACCCTTCCACAGCCAGGCCAGGCACTCAGTAGAAGAGTCAAGTGACGACAGTCCAATTTCCTGAGAACTTGTTAGAGAAAGCAAACCTGACAGCAGGAATGCCCCACTCCAGGCTCTCAAACCCTTCTGTCAGCCGTAATCTGGCACCACTACTGCTCTCGGGGATCCAGCCATGTGTGAGAGCTGGGACATAGGCGAGGCATTTAGACCCTCTTTCTTGAGCTTCTAAGAGGAAGCAAGAAGCCCCTTCCCACCCTAGTACTTCCCCAGCTTACGTTCCCAGAATGCCTGCAGAAGACTCCTGAGTGCTGATAAGAATATACAAGCTACTTTGCTTATCAATTTCCTTCAGATTGACTCGAAACATCTGCCAAGTAAAAGAATAGCCTGTGAGATCACAAAATATATCTTGGGTATCAACTAGCACGTTGGGAATTCTGCAGAAAAGCAAGGGTTTTGTGTGTGAGAGGAAATGCATATAAAACATATAGTTCAGTACCAAGTACACATTAAACATGTAACAAACATAAGATAGCTTCTTTGTGACCAGTGAGCATCTGCAATCCACGAGACAGTGTATCCGGCAGCAGACAGAAGCTAGGAGTAAGCTGTGTAGCTTTAGTACTAGCTGTGTTTCCTCCAGTGGCTTGCTGTGTGAGCAGTGGCTGCCCCTCCCTACACCACGGTGCGCTCATCTACACAGTAATGGGAATATTAGGTCTCTGTGCTTCCCACAGGAGGGTGTTCGTATAACTTTCTTCTTTTTAAGGTTTCCCCAGTGCACCCATCCCCCAGGGCTGCCCCTTCACCTTCTCCAGAGCATAGCTTGCTCGTTCAATGATTTCTGGGAAATACTCATCATATTCTTGGATGACATCCTTCAGCATGTCTACAAGAAAGGGGAGACAGAAGATGCTAAACTGCACAGAGGCCAGATGATTGTGGTATTTTTACCAGCCTTGTGTGGACAGGGTAGCTATGGTGAAATATGAGTGTGGCAGTTGATATAGTATGAGAGGAGGTGATGAGTAAACAGATACCCACAGGCCATGGAGAAAGAGTAGTGAAGAAGAGAGCTCAAGAAGAGTACCTGAGCGCTTGATGGGAATCTTTGTCTGGTCCTTAACCAACAGGTATTTCACCAACTTATTTGCCTAAAAGAGGAACAGTTAGGGAGGAATCAATTAAGTGGCAAAGCACTTAGGGGAATGCCAGAGAATGAAGAGGAAGAAAAGTACCCATGAGCAGATTAGATTCTTACCCTTTCCTGCAAAATGGCCACATCTCGCGGTGGTGGAGGCCTCCGGCACCATGGGATCCGCCTGTAATTACTCCCAGTTCTTTCTTCTCCATTAGGATGCTTAGACTTTATCAATGGAAAGGGGAAAAAAATGTCTGGAGTTAACAAATGAAAGAGATTGCTGTTTCTTCCACAAAGTTCTGTAGATTTAGTTGGTCTAGACTCCCTTACAGAGGAGTGTGGCCCTAACTCGGGCTACCTTGACTCCCACGCTTTTCCAATCACTGGATTCTAGGCAACAGTTTATTTCACCTCCAAGGACACAAGCCAAGCAAGGACATGGCCTTGGGGTTTTCCTGTTTCTTTGGCTACCACCATATCCTGCTAGCTACAGGTCCTAAGTGAGTCACTTCATTCCAGAATTTTGTTTTCTTATTTGTAAAGCTGGGACTTAATAGGTCCCAGTTAGTAAGCATTCTTTTCAAGAAATCCACATAAAACTTGGGTAAATATATATGACACAAAATCTGGCACATGGTTAAATATTATGTAAATACAAAGTTACAAATAGATCTTGACTAAATACAGAAATATGTTTCCCTACCAATCTGAGAACTAATAGTGAACACAAAATTGTGTCACATTCTTCATAGCATATCCTATAGCATATATGAACACAGGGTCACTCTTGAAGTTAAATGACTCAGGATACATAAGACAAATGAACAACCTAGTATAGGAAGGAGAAAGAAGAACTAAGTTAAGGATAATGTCACAGATCTCACCTTCCGGTTCCTCTTGCCCCGGGTTCTGGTTGTGGGCTCTAAACTCAACTGAGCCAGATAGTCATCTGCCAAGGCCTGTACAGCAGCAGCAACCTGAGTCTCAAGGGCACTTATGCTGGCCTGAGAGGTAGCCGTCTTGGCCTGAGCTCCTTGGTCGGTGATTTGAGCCTGGCTTTCTTGAACCCGAGTCTTAGTGGCAGCCTTTCGAGCCCTAGACCCTCTCCTGATCCGTACGGTGACTGATAGGGCATGGTTTGTGACCATTTGAATGGCAGGTTGCGCCTCAGAGTGCTCAGAAGCACAATTGGGGCCTTTGTTGGCAACTTTCTTCCCCTTGGGCTTTTTGGGCCTTAGACCTACAGTTGAGGCCTCAATCTGTCTGCTAGATCCCTCCAGGGCATTTGAGGACTCTACATATTCAGTGTCAGTATTTATGGTCTTAGCAGTTGTCCTTTTAGCTTTGGAAGTTTTCTTGGTTCGGATAGTGGCTGCTGTGGCCTGGATACTAGCTGTCTCCTTAGCAGTTTGACCTTGGGTAGTAGCTGTGTGGGTGGCAGTCGAAGTCAGTGACATCTCTGTAGCACTAGGTATGGTCTTATTGGCAGCCTTCTTTGCCTTAGAAGTTTTCTTGGGCTTGCTGACAGCTATTAAGGCCAGGGAATTAGCTGATTCATTGGCAATTGGAGACTGGATAGTTGGTGAGGTAACTGGTAGATTTAGGGCCTTTAAGGGTGACTTGAGCTGTGTAGTGACATCCTCAGTGCCAGTCAGGGATAACTTGGGAGTAACTCTCTTTGTCCTGGCTTTCTTGGGCTGAGCAGTAACTGAAGCCTGGACATTAGCTGCCTCAGTAGTATTTGAAGCCTGGCTGATCTGGGTGAACACTGGTAGGTTTAAAGCCTGCAGAGTTACTTTAGGCTTGTTGCTAGCAACATCATTGGCAGATGGGACTGGAGGGGGAGTGGGTGTGGTCTTAGTAATAGCTTTAACAGAAGTCTTCTTGGTCTTGCTTTTCTTAGACCTGCTGGCAATAGGTGGGTCCTTGGATGCCGACAACAGGGTATGCATCAGCAGGACGCTGTCCTTCTCTGTGGTCTCAGTCTGTACATCTGAAGAGAAAGGAGGCCCTAGGCTCCCAGGGGGAGGCAGAGGGCCCTACATACTTAGGATTATGATCCTATAGGCCATCTAGCTTCCCCACAACCACCCCTCTCTACAGTGACCTCCCCTCCTGAGCAATTTAATTGAAAGGAGGTACAGAAACAAGGAGGGGACAGGAGAGTCAGGCAAGATTCCCTCTTTCCACCCACATACAAGGTCAGGTTAGGTAGGGAATTATGGAATTGCACAGTGGTAGTGAATTCAGGGTAGGGCAAATAGCCTAGTAAGAATGCAGACATATCTCACCTGGAATGTGGGCATTCGATAACCATAGTCATTTCTTCTGTCCATCTTCTTGAGAGGCTAACAGATGAGCCTGAAAGAAATAGGGCTGAGTTAGAGGAAAATAAGGGAGCAGGGAGATCCATCAGAAGGGTGAATTCTGAAGGATGAAAGAATTTACCTTATTTTGGACCTCAGACCTTTTTGGGGTTGTCTATCTAGAAGCCCAGGGCATCTGGTTTCTGAGCTTCAGCATCTTTCACTTCCAAGATGGCAAATCAGTTCTATGACCTAAACCTAAACACCCTCTACCACACTGCAACCTGACAATGCGCATGCGCACAGAATACACACACACACACACACACACACACACACAGAGAGAGAGAGAGAGAGAGAGAGAAGGGGGGGGAGTGAGGGAGAGAGAGAAGGAGGGAGGGGAGAGGGGGAGGAAGAGAGAGAGAGAGAGAGAGAGTGTGTGTGTGTGTGTGAGAGAGAGAGAGAGAGAGAGAGAGAGAGAGAGAGAGAGAAGATGCGTTGTGCACGATCACAGGTTTCCTAAATGAGCCTGGTCCTCAGTACGCATGCGCTTTGGTGGACACAGGACCATCTCTAATCATCTCATTTCCACATATGTCTCCCTCCCCCTCTGAGCTACAGAACATCTAGCTCCCATCCGCCACCTCCTCCTAACTACACGGTCTCTCAGTCCACCCTTTTCCCTCAGAATGGCTCAGGCTCCGCAGGGCTGCTTCTCGCCGCCCCCTCTTCCCCCCCTTCCCCAGTAGCCCCCCCCCATTCCTTTGCCGTTGCGCTGCCTGTCAGCCACTCACCCTCGCTAAGGTTCCGCAGTCCTCCCGCACCTCCCACCGCTCCGCAAGCCCCCTCCCCCCGCGCTGCAGTCGCCTCCGCCGACACTGCCCCCCCATTTCGATCCACGTCTGCAAGGGCCCCGCCCCGCCCTTTCTGCAACATGGATACCCCACCCCCAGATCCAACAGGGATACCCTTCTGGATTCCCAGCTCCCTAACCCTACTAGGTCATACCCCCCCTCCCTTTCAAACCAGTGCTAACCGGATCCTAGCCCGCCCTTTTTCCCTTCCAAGCCTAGTCCTTTGGCCGTTTAAAAAGGATTCCGTCGCTCCTTTCTTGGTCCTCATCTGATCCATCCTCTCTGTAGCCCAAAGGGGGTCCAACCCCCTTTCTTCAGCTTAATCCGAGTCCTTAATTCTGTCTCTTACCTCCTCCTGAACTCGGTCCACCTCCCTTTTTGCTACAGCCAAAATGTTTTCTCAACGTTTCCCTTCCACAACCCCAAACAGGTCTGCATCCCGTCTTTCCATCCCCAAACTGAGTCCAGACCTTTCCATAGCCCAGAGATTCCGCCCCCGCCTCCCCCCCCCATGAGAATTGGGTCCAGGCACCACTAAAAACACAACATCGAAGCCTCTAGATCCCAAACCCCAGCAGATTTTCTTCAAACCTTAATGTTGTATGAAGCCCGTCACCCTGAAGCTGCAGCCTTGAAGCCCCCACAGGGTCTTTACCAAAGCTAGCCACCTCAGCTCACCTCACCCTCGCGAGTCCAGAACACGTCTGCTCTCTCCAAGCCTCTCCTCAGGTCTGAGCTTGTTACCCCCCCGCCTGGCCGGAAGTGGTCCTGCCTCTTTCCGCCTCCAGAGGGGGGTCTCCGTCCCTACCGGCCCGCCCCACCCCCTCCCTGCTTAATGACTTCCCGATCTCCTCAGTGCAGCTCCTCTTTTCTGTTTACTACCTCTTGTTCAGCATCACACCTATCCTCCATTTAATTTCTCTGTTCCCCATTCTGTGTCTCTGTTTCCATTTGATTTTTCTGTTTCTCCTGAAGAGAATGACTTCAGAGCTCCCACGTCTGTCCCGACAACACTAATTACAAGGCATAATACACTGTGAGAACAGAGGATTATGTCACATTCATTGCTGACTTTCAAATATGACTAGATTAAGATATTTAAAGTCTCTAAACATTACAAAGGAGTCCCCAAATAATTCCTACATACAATGTAATAAATATATAAATTAAATATATATTTCATAAATATTTTTAAAGTGGATGTAAGAAAAATCAATTAGGGCTAGTCAGATGGTTCAGCAGGTGAAAACACTACTAAGACGAGAATTTAAATTCTATTCCCTGAACCCACATGGCGGAGATAGAGAACCTTACTGTCACAAGTTGTGCTCACAGCACTCCCTGCAGACAAACACATACGTACACACACACACACACACACACACCTGCGCATGCACTTACACACACACACACACACATTACAAATAAAAATGTAACAAGAATCCATGGATGTTTCAATTTATCTCAAAATAATTGCACTGATACCTTTTTTTTTTATTGAGATTCTATTTTACAGATATCACAATGACTGACACTAAAACAACAAACAAGAAATGTTGACAAAGCTGTGGTGAAAGGGAGTGCTTGTATATTTCTGGTGGGAATATAAACCAGTATAGTAGCTGTGTAACGAGGTAGATCCACCAGAGGTCACACATGAACACTATATGTATAAACCTATGTACACATATGTATATGTACAAACATATGTAAATATAAATATATAAATAAATATTTATTTTACATTCTGGCTGAAATTTTCCCTTGCTCCTCTCCTCCCAGTCCCTTCCCCCAACCATTCTGTTCCCTGCCCACCCTCCACTCTTCCTCTGTTTCTGTTAAAGAAAGGCCAGGTCTCCCATGAGTATCACCAAAACATGATATATCAGTACTGATACCTTTTTAAGAAGCAAAATATAGGAAAAAGATTGGAGTGGGCATTTAACAAAGCACTGATGTAATTTCAGAACTACTTGGGAGGAAAATAAGGAAGAATATTGAATTGAAGTACAGCCTTCTACAATGAGAATATATATATATATATGATATATACACAAAATACATATATACACATTTGTATTGTATAGATACATAAAAATATACATGAATGTCTTTTTTTCTCATGTTCTTCTTTTACTGATGCATTGAACAAGAATTTAGGTTATCTGTTGTGATATAGGCCACTACTCCTCAGTGCAAGAAACATTTTGTGGCATTCACTTTTTCATGAGTAGAGATCATTATGTCAGATAAAAAAGGTATTTAAGTAAAAAACTAAATGACACATTATGAAAAGAATGACATTATAGACTGGGTATGGTTGCCCATGCCTTTAATACCAGTACTCAGAGGCAGAAACAGGCAGATCTCTGTGATATCAGAGACTAGCCAGGGCTACATGGTGGCATTGTGTATTAAAAACAAGAAAATACAATTATAAGAAGAAAAAATTTCCAAGGACCACATAAAAATTACAAATATATATGAATTCAACATTGAAGCACCTGGATATGTGAAACAACCTTAATAATGAATGGAGGGCTAGAGTTCAGTAAAAGAATAGAAAAGAACTGCAAAGATGTAGAAATTATCTGAATGTAAAATCAGTAAAGAAAAGATGGACTTAAATTTCATTTTAGGCTAAATGAATTTAACAGGCAGCTACAGAACATTCTAACCAACAGCTACAGAATACACATTCTTCTCTAATATACATGCAGTATTTTCCAGCATAAATTCTATGTAGGGCCACAAAAATTAACTAAGGCCTAAGTGGAGTCTTAACAAATCTAAGAAGAGAATATTTGTCTGAACACATAGAACTGTATTCACAAAATGTGAACTTTAATATACATAACAAAATTAGCTACATCATACAGTGACCCCTTGGTGCAATAAAGTCTGTGACAAGTGAATCTAACATTATCACAAAAGTATCCTGCAATTACACATTTCATGATGAAAATTGACAAAAAGTACTGAAGATTGAAATTACCTAAGTAATGTTGCCAAAGTTGAAAAAAAAGGAATAATTTACCTTAATATATTTGGACAACTGATTGACTGGAAACTATAAAAATGAGGGCAAGGGCTCTTGAAAGGATCATTGTCTACTTAGATGGGAAAAATTCATTTAAACTATATATCTGTATTTATATTCTGACTGATGAGTATTTTAGGTGATTTTTAGGTAGATTGTTAATAGTATGATTCCTTATGAGTTTTCATCCACCCTGTACTGCTATGTTACCCTCCTCTTCTTCTTCTGTATTTATCTCCTTACACCTTCTTTAATCAGAGCCCTCCATTTCCCATTCCCATGATTTGATCACTTGTACCCACGCATTCCCCTCCTGCCCCCCATATCCTGGCAGTGGTCCTTTTTCACCTTCCTAGTTTCTAGTTACTCTAAGCTATGTACTTATATCTGACGGTTCACAGCTAGGAGCCTAATATAGAAAAAGAATATGTGACATTGGTCTTTCAGGGTCTGGGTTATCTCACTCAATACGATATTTTCTCCTTCTATCCATTTACCTGCCAAGTTCATAATTTTAATTTTCCTTATAGCTATTCAAATAGTAGTCCATACTATATATGCACCATCATAGCATATATGTACCACATTTTCTTCATTCAGTTATTAGTTGAAGAACATTTAGGCTATTTTTATTTCCTAGCTATTGTGAACAGGGTAACAATGAACACAACTAAGTAAGTATCTGTAGGGTCAGATGTTAAGCCCTTTAGACATATGCCAAGGAGTTTTATGGCTGGCTCATGTGGTAGATTTACTTTTAGCTCTTTGAGAATTCTCCACACTGATTTTCAGAGTGGCTGTACCAGTTTGCAATCTCACAAACAGTGAATGAGTATTACATTTTCCTCAACCCCCATCCAGTATTTGTTGTCAGTTGTTCCATTAATCTTTGCCATTCCTACTGGGCTAAGATGAAATTGCGAAGTTGTTTTGATTTGCACTTTCCTAATTGCTATGAACAATGAACATTTTTTGTGATATTTCTTAGCCATTGTTTTTGATCTTTTGAGAACTCTCTGTTCAGGCCAATTCTTTGAATGTGTTGTTTTTGTTTTTTATTATTTTTTCAGTCCTTTATATATTGTGGATAGTAATCCTCTGTCACATATATAGCTGGCTTAGTATATGAGATTCATCTTCACCTGTTTGGTTGTTTCTATGCAGAAGCTTGTTTGTTTTATGATGTCCCACTTGTCTATTGTTGGCCTTAATTTGGGGCAAATGGAGTCCTATTCAAGAATTATTTTTTTACACTTATATCATGTATGGTAGTCTATGTTTTCTTCTAGTAGGTCCAGTGTTTTGTGTTTCACATTTACGTCTTTGATCCACTTGGAGTTAATTTTTGTGCAAGGTGACATATAAGGGTCTAATTTCATTCTGCATGAGGACATCCAGTTTTCCCAGCACCACTTGTTGAATATGCTTTCTTTTCTTTCGCTTATATGTTTGACATCTTTCAAATATTAAGTAGTAGAAGTAATATATACTCATGTTTAGATCTTCAGTTTGTTAAAAGTATGACATTATCTTACATGTCTATCTTGCATATCCTGAAATATTGCTGAGTTTATTAACCTTTATGAACTGGGGGTCTCCATGTACAGAATTTTGTCATCTGCAAATACAGTTTTTGCATATTTTCCTTATAATTATTATTATTCTTTGAGTTAGGTTCTCACTACACAGACCAGGCTGACTTCAAACTCACAGAGATTCTCCTGCTCTGACACCTCTGCTGGTACAAAAGGCATGTGTCACCATGCCTGCCTGGGTCTTCAGTTTTGTTTGACTGGCCTATGACTCTGTTTTTGTGCAGGTAACCATATTGGTTTTATTACTATGTCTTTATAATATATATTAAGATCTGGAAGGGTAACCCTTCTACCATTGTTCTTTTTGTTCAGGATTGTTTGTGTGTGTGTGTGTGTGTGTGTGTGTGTGTGTGTGTGTGTGTGTGTGTGTCTATGAAGAATGAGATAGAGATTTGACTATGACTCCATTGAATCTATAAATAGGTTTATGATTTAAAAAAGGTCATTTTCTAATTCTTTGAATTCATGAACATGAGCTGTCTCCATTTTCTAATGTATCTTTCTTCAGAGGGTTCAAGTTTTTATTCTAGAGAGCCATCACTTGCTTTGTTATGTATACCTAGATATTTTATTTTCCTTAAAGCTGTTGTGAATATGAATGTCTGAGATCTTTCTCTATAAGTTTTTGTTAGTGTATAAAAAAGCTATTGAACTTGGGAGTCATGGCACATCCCTTTAACCCCAGTACTTGGGAGGCACATGGATCTCTATGAGTTCCAGGACAACCAGAGCTACACAGAAAAACTCTGACCCCAAAAGAAAAAAAGAAAGAAAGAAAGAAAATGTGAAGGTTGATTGTGTATCCTGCCACATTATGAATTTAACATTCCTAAACGTTTTCTTGTAGAATTTTTGGGTTTTATAAAGTGTGATGCCATCTGCAAATAGGGATAAATTTACTTCTTCTTTCCTTACTAATATCCCTTGAATTTCTTTCTCTTGCCTTATTGCTCCAGCTCATGCTTTGATCATTGTATTGAAAAATAATTGTGATAATAGACAACCCTATCTACTTTCTGATTTCAATGGGATTTGCAACATAGGTTTCTGTCCTACGTGATCCTACTGCCATTCAGCCCCAAATAAACATGGAGGGTATATTATAAAACTGTTGGCTGATGGCTTCTTATTGGCTATCTCTCTCTTACATATTGATCAATTTCTATTCATCTAAATATTTCCATATGGTCTTATTTTACCAGAGAAAGTTCTGAACCTCTTACTCCTTCCTCCGCTACATAGTGCTTCCATAACATCCCTCTCTCTCTTCTCACTTCTTCCTCTCGTAGCCCATTCTATCTTTCCTGCCTAGTTATTGGTCAAACAGTGTTTTATTCATCAATAACTAAGAAAAATATATACATAGAAGGAATCTTCCATCAGGGAGTGCTTCATTTTTTCTACAACTAGGATTATGTTGGCTCTTTTTTTTCATATATAGCTTTTTATGTTGAGGTATATTCCCATTAGTCCAACAATACCTAGGATTTTTATCATGAAGGCATATTGGATTTTTTCAAAGGTGTTTTCTGCATCTATTGAGATGACTGTGATATCTGTATTTGTATTTTTGTATTGTGTGATTTATTACATTTGTTGGCTTGCATATGATTGAAAACAATTGAATCATCCCTTCATTTCAGAGATAAACCCAGCTTGGGCATAGCGCATACTCTTTTTGGTGTATGTCTGTATTCTGCTTCCAATATTTCATTGAGCATTTTCTTTGTCAATTTTATTTATTTATTTTTCATATTTTACATATTGATCCCAGTTCCCCTCCCTCCCTCTCTCCCTCCCTTCCTCCCTCTTCCCCATCTTCCAAGCCCCCCAAACACCCTCCCATCCCATTCCCCCCTCACTCACAGAGAGGGTGATGTCTTCCAGAAGGGGTCAACAAAATCTGTCAAGTCATTTGGAGTAGGGTCTAGGCCCCTCCCTCCTGCCTAGGTTAAAGGAGTATCCCTACATGGGGGATGTGTCCCCAAAGTCCTTTTGTGCACCAGGAATACTTCCTGGTTTCACTGTCCCAGGTCCCTTAGACTGCCCAGGCCTTCTAACTGAGGCATATGTTCAGGGGTTCTGAGTCAGTCCCATGCTGGATTCCCAGCTATCAGTCTCAGGGCCCATTGGCTACTCCTAGTTCAGGTCAGCTGTCTCTTTGAGTTTCTATAGCCTTGTCTTGTCCTTCCTCTCTGGATCTGTATTTCACTTTGGCTCAGTGTTTAGCTATGGGTGCCTGCTTCTGTTTCCATCAGCTACTAGATGAGGGCTCTATGATGGTGACTAAGTTAGTCATCAATCTCATTATCAGGGAAAGGCATATATGGTAACCTTTAAACTGTTGCTCAACTTGTTAGTTGGGGTCAGTCTTATAGGTCTCTGAACATTTCTCAAGAGTCAGTTTTCTCTTTAAATTTATGATGGGTCCCTCTTTTATGGTCTCTCTCTCTTCTCTCATCTCTTCTTCCCCTGACTCAATCTTTCTTGTCCCAAGTGCTTTCCTATCCTCCCATTCTCTTTCTCCTACTCCCACTCCACTCACTACCCCCCCTCCCAGTTGCTCAGGAGATCTGTTCCTTTCCCCTTCTGTGTGGGACCTTGTATGAATCTCTTAGATTCTTCCATGTATCCTAGTTTCTCTGGCAATGTGATTTATAGGCTGGTGATCCTTTGCTCTATGTCTAAAATCCATATATCTGTCTTTGAAGCTTATACATGTTTCTTGTATGCAGCAGAAGGATGGATTCTGTCTTCATATCCATTCTGTTAGTCTGTGTCTTTTTATAGGCAAGTTAAGACCATTAATGTTGAGGAAAAGTAAGGACCATTGATTGTTAATTCTTGTTTCTTTTAGATTTGGTGGTGGTGGTTGTATTGTGCATATATTTGCCCTGTTTTATCCTTTGGGTTCTAGTGAAGTGGGATTATCTATTGCCTATGCCTTTGTGAGCATAGTTAACTTCCTTGAGTTGGAGCTTTCCTTCCAGAACTGTAGGGCTGGATTTGTAGATATGTATTATGAAAATCTGGCTGTCATTAAATATCTTGTTTTCTCTGTCTATAGTGATTGAGAGTTTTACTGGGTATAGTAGCCTGGGCTGGCATCCATGGACTCTTAGTACTTGTAGAACATCTATCCAGGACCTTCTGACCTTGAGAGCTTCCATGGAGAATCAGGCATAATTTTGATAGGTCTGCCTTTATATGTTATCTTCCCTTTTCTCCTTCACTGCTCTTAATATTCTTTCTTTATTCTATATGTTAGTTGCTTTGATTATTATGTGCTGAGGGTTTTTTTTTCCTTTGGTTCAGTCTATTTGGTGTTCAGTATGCTTCTTGTATTTTCATAGTCATGTCCTTCTCCAGATAGGGAAAGGTTTCTTCAATGATTTTGTTGAATATGTTTTCTGCACCTTTGAGCTGGGCTTCTTCACCTCCTTCTATGCCTATTATTCTTAGGTTTGGCCTTTTCTCTGTGTCTCACATTTCCTGGATGTTTTTTATTAAGGATTTGTTGGATTTAAGATTTTCTTTGTTCGATGAATCTATTTCCTCTAGTTTATCTTTAGTGCCTGAGATTCTCTTCCATCTCTTATATTCTATTTGTTATGCTTGCATCTGTAGTTTCTGAACATTTGCCCAGTTTTTCTATTTCTAGAGTTCCCTCAGTTTGTGTTTTCTTTATTGTCTCTATTTCAGTTTTCAAGTCTTGAACTGTTTGAATTGTTTCCTCAACTGTTTGATTTTTTTTTTCTTGGCTTTCCTTACTTTCTTTAAGATATTTGTTCATTTCTTGCATTTTTTGCTTGCTCTTTTTCTCTATTTCTTCCACTTCTTTTGATTGTTTTTTCTTCCATTTCTTTAAGAGACGTTTTCATATAATCTTTGAGGGATTCTATCATTTTTATGAAGTTATTTTTAAGTTATTCTCTTTTGCTTCATCTGCTTTGTTGTGTTCAGGACAAGTTCTTGTAGAGTCCCTAGATTCTGTTGGTGTCATACTGTTCTTTCTATTGTTGGGTGTTTTCTTGTATTTCTGTCTTCCCATCGCTTGCTTGTTCTAGTGGGTGCAGGTAGAGGCTCTCTCCCTCTAAGCTATTCTCCTGGTGGGGGTAGTTGTGTCAGGAGTTTGATGTCTGTAGCTCTGGGTGGTTCAAGCTCTCTAGGAGGTCTCTCCTCCCTGCAGGGGGCCGGTGATGTTGGTCAAAGACCAGGCAGTCAGGAACTCGGTGTCAGGTGATGAGGTCAAAGATCAGACAGGTAGGGACTCAGTGTGTTCCCATGTGGATAGGTGGGTCTCTGGCAGAGGCCACCCCAGGAGCCCGACAATGGAGGTCAAAGATCAGGCAGGCAGGGACTCTGGGTGGTCCCACCTGGACAGGACAGTCTCTGGAGGCTCTGCCTCCGGCAGGGAACCAGCAATAGAGGTCAAAGATCAGGCAAACTGGGACTCAGGATGGTACTCTGCAGAGGCCCGTGGATGGGGTCAGAGATCAGGCAGGCATTATTCAGCACTTTTAATTCTATGTATACAAGGGATATAGGCCTACAGTTTTCTTTATTTTGTTGTATCTTTATCTAATTTTGGCATTTAAGTTATCCTGGCTTGATAGAATGAAGTTTTAGAGTATGTATTGTTTCTTTTTTAAAAAATGAGAAGGATTGGCTATAGATGTCCTGGAAAAATTTGGCAGAATTCTACTGTAAATCCATCTGGCTCTATACTTTTTTTTTTATACTCGAAGGCTTTTTATTACTGTTTCAATCTTCTCATTTGATATAGGTCTATTTAGGTTATTGACTTCTTGGTTTTGGTCATTTGGCTGAATCTGAAAATCATCCATTCCCTTTAGATTTTTCCAGTTTACTGGAGTATGGGTTTATTTCTAATATTTTCATATAATATTCTATATTTTTCTGTCTGTTTTAATATTTCCCTGCTCATTTCTGAGTAATAATTTGTGTCCTGACTCTATTTCTTTTGGTTAGTTTGGCCAACAGCCTGTCTATTTTGTTTATCTTCTCAAAGAACCAGCTCCTAGGGTCATTGATTTTTTTCTATTGTTTTGTTTCTATTTAATTGATTCTTACTATTATTATTTATAATCATCAACTGGTTTTGGATTTGTTTCATTCCTGCTTTTCCAAATTTTTGAGTTGCATCATTAAGTCATTTTTTTGTATTCCTTCTGATTTATAATGTAGGCGCTTTAGTGCTACAAATTTTCTATGTAAGACTGCTTTCCCAGAAAATGGAAAGATCTCCCATGCTCTTGGATAGGTAGGATAAACATAGTAAAAATGACAATCTTGCCAAAAGCAATCTACAGATTCAATGAAATCCCCATTAAAATCCCACCACAATTCTTCACTGACCTTGAAAGGATAATAATCAACTTTATATGGAAAAACAAAATACCCAGGATAGCAAAAACAACCCTATACAATAAAAGAACTTCAGGAGGCATCACCATTCCTGACTTTAAACTCTACTACAGAGCTATAGTTCTGAAAACAGCCTGGTATTGGCACAAAAATAGACAGGTAGAGCAATGGAATCGAATTGAAAATCCTGATATTAACCCACACACCTATGAACACCTGATTTTCGACAAAACAGCTAAAATTATACAATGGGGCAAAGACAGCATCTTCAACCAATGGTGCTGGCACAATTGGATGATGGTATGTGGAAGACTGCAGATAGACCCATGTCTGTTACCATGCACAAAACTCAAGTCCAAATGGATCAAAGACCTCAAGATAAATCCCACCACATTGAACCTCTTAGAAGAGAAAGTAGGAGGTACCCTTGAACAAATAGGTATAGGAGACCGCTTCCTGAACATACTCCAGGGGCACAGACACTAAGATAAACAATTAATAAATGGGACCTCCTCAAACTTAGAAGCTTCTGTAAGGCAAAAGACACAGTGGACAAGAGCAAAGGCAGTCCCCAGACTGGGAAAAGATTTTCACCAATCCTATATCCGACAAAGGGCTGATCTCCAAAATATACAAAGAACTCAAGAAACTAGTCAACAAAACACCAAACAACTGAAGAAAGAATTCTCAATAGAGGAAATCAAAAAGGCTTAGAAAATGCTCCACATCCTTAGCTATCAGGGAAATGCAAATCAAAACAACTTTGAGATACCATCTTACTCCAACCAAGAATGGCTAAAATTAGAAACACCAATGATGACTCATGTTGGAGAGGATGTGGAGAAAGGGGAACACTCCTCCACTGCTGGTGGGAGTGCAAACTCATACAGCCATTTTGGAGATCAGTATGTTGGTTCCTCAGGAAAATGGGAATTAGTTTACCACAGGACCCGGCAATCCCACTCTTAGGCATATACCCAAAGGATTCACATCCATGCAACAAAGAAATTTGTTCAACTATGTTCATAGCAAGCACTATTTGTAATAGCAAGAACCTGGAAGCAACCTAGATGCCCCTCAATTGAAGAATGGTTAATGAAGATGTGGCACATCTACACAATGGAATACTACTCTGCAGAAAAAAATAATGGTATCTTGAAATTCGCAGGCAAGTGCATGGCACTTGAAGAAACCACAAAAAGAGGAACACAGTATGTACTCAGTCATATATGGATTTTAGACCTAGATCAAAGGATCACCAGCCTATA
Organism: Phodopus roborovskii; assembly: GCF_943737965.1. NCBI lineage: Eukaryota > Metazoa > Chordata > Mammalia > Rodentia > Cricetidae > Phodopus > Phodopus roborovskii. The sequence continues at coordinate 68,683 of NW_026125906.1, read as the reverse complement.
ATTCACACCACCAGAGGAACTAGTATACAAGGTGTATTCTAAGAGATTCAAATAAAGTCCCTCACAGAACCGGGAAGGGACTAGTCCCCCAGAGCTCAGGGGAAGTGGGGGGGGGCAGCGAATGGAGAGAGATGTAGGAGAAAACGAGGGAGAGGAAAGGAAAACATTTGTGACCAGGAAGATTGAGCCTGGTTAGGAATAGAAGACAGGAGAGAGAGAGAGAGAGAGAGAGAGAGAGAGAGAGAGAGAGAGAGAGAGAGAGAGAGAGAGAGAGAGAGAGAGAGAGAATAAAAGAGGGAGCCAATATTGGTTTGAAGATAAAATTGAACACAAAGAAAGGTCTAGAGAACTACAAGACTGCTGCCAAATAACAATTTGAGCTTTCGTGGAAAGGCTATCATAAATGCCCTTCCTGGAGAGTGAGATCAACAACTAACTTATGCATGGAGTCCTCAACTAATTTAGTTCTAGGAAATGTTTTCTCTTTTGATTTGTTGAGTTATTTAATCTCCATAAGTTTGTGTATTTCCTAGAGATTTCTTTGACATAAATTTTAAGTTTGATTGCATTGTGGTCAACTAAGATACACAGTTATTTCAATCTTTTTGAATTTGTAAAGATTTGTTTTATGTCCTAGGATGTGATCTGTTTTAGAGATGCCACTGTATGCTGCTATGTAGAAGGGGTATTCTTTTATATTTGTATGTAATATCCTGTAGCTATCTGATAAGTCCATTTGAGATGTCTCCATGTGCTACTAAGTAAAATGTTTCTTCTTTGGTGTTTGTGTGAAATATTCTTTAGCTATCTGTTGAGTCTATTTGGTATGTGATATCAATTAATTCTTACGTTTCTGTTTATTTCTGTACCAATGATCTGTCTATTGGAGAAAGTGGAGTATTGAAATCATCTACTATTAATTGAGTGCTGTTAATCTGCAACTTTAAATCTGGCCATGCATTTTTTTTTATGAATTTGGGTATACCAGAGTTTGGTGTATATATGTTTAGGATAGCAATGCCTTCTTGGTTAATGCTTCTCTTGATTAGAATGAAGTGTTCACTATTTCTTCTGATTAGTTTTAGTTTGAAGTCTATTAAACAGATATTAGGATAGCAGTGCCTGAGCTTCCTTCCTTATCCAATTTGATTAGCATACGTTTTTCATCCTTTTACTCTTAGGCAGTACCTATTTTTAAAGTTAACCTGTGTTTCTTATAGACAACAGGACAGATAGATTTTGTTTCTTGATCTATTCAGTCAGCTGGTGTCTTTTTATTGGAGAGTTAAGGCTGGTGCTATTTAAGGTTATTATTTAAATGTGTGTGTTAGTTTTGGTCATCATGTTCATTTTTGGTGGTGGTGTGTTTTCAGTGGTACTTTGTGTTTTAGTAGTTATGGCTTTATATTTCTTTCTCTTGGCTATGCTCATTCCTTTTTTACCTATGATATTCCATGGGGATTTTCTTTTTGGTATTGTCTATTTTGTGCTCTATGTGATTCTTGTATCTGTATCAGTATGTTTATCCTAAGTGAGAAAGCTTTCTTCTAAGGTCTTATTGAAGATCTGGTCTATGCCATTGACTTGTGGTTCTTGTGCCTCATGTATGCCTATAATTTTAAGGTTGGGTCTTTTTATGGTTTCCCACATTTCCTGTATGTTCATTTCCTTCATTTTCTAAGATTTTTTCATGTTATTTGGTCTAGATCTTCTACTTTGAATCCTGATATTCTATACTCTTGTTTTTAATACTTATTTTTTTATTTTTAAAACAATATTATTTTACATACCAATCCCAGTTCCATTTCTCTCCTGTCCTCCCACTCCGCCCATTATTTCCCCATCCAATCCCCCATCCTCTCCTCAGGGAGAGTGAGACCTCCAATGGTGGATCATCAAAGTCTGTCACATTATTTGGGGTAGGACTGAGCTCCACCCCCAATATCTAGGCTTCTCAAGGTATCCCTCCATAGAGAATGGGCTCCAGAAAAGCCAGTTCGTACACTAGGGATAAATTCTTTTTTATATATAAATTCTTTTTTTCTTATTTTACATATTTATCCAACTTCCCTCTCCCTCCCACCCTCCCATTCCCTTTTAGCCCCATCCCATTCCCTATCCACTCCCCAGGGAGGGTAAAGATTTCCAGGAGGGATCATCAAAATCTGTCAAGTCATTTGGAGTAGGGACTAGGCCTTCCCTCCTGCCTCTAGGCTAAGGGAGCATCCCTCCTTTGGGAATGAGCTCCCAAAGACCTTTTGTGCACCAAGATATATCCTGGTTCCACAGTAAAGAGGTCCCATAGACCGCCCAGGCCTTCTAACTGAGACCCATGTTCAGGGTGTCTGGGTCAGTCCAATGCTGGTTTCCCAGCTATCAGTCTGGGGTCCATGAGCTCCCCCTTGTTCAGGTCACCTAACTCTGTGGATTTCTGTAGCCTGGTTTTGAACTAGGGATAAATTCTGGTTCCACTGCCAGTGTCTCCCAAAACTGCTCAAGTCCCCATTGCATCTCACTTGTAAGGCTTTCCTTTGAGTGGTCTAGTTGTGTTATTGGGTTTTCAATTTGAGCTTCAGTCCTCTTCAATAATTGTATCTCTCTTTATTGAATTCTTTCCTCAAGCCCTAGACTGTTTTCACTTCCATCAGCCTTATGTTTGTATTTCATTTGGTATAACTTTGGTGTTTGTTCTCCTTAGGCTATTTCTCCTTGATTTTATTGTGATGTTTCCTTTTTTATTTTTAAATTATTTTTCTTATTCTATATATTGATCCCAGTTCTCTCTCCCTCCCTCTTTCCCTCCCTCCCTCCCATTCCCCCTGACCACCCTCCCCTCCCATCCCCCCCACTCCACAGGGAGAGTGATGTCTTCCAGGAGGGATTAACAAAATCTGTCAAGTCATTTGGAGCAGGGACTAGGCCCTCCCTCCTGCCTCTAGGTTAAGGGAGTATCCCTCCATGGGGAATGTGCTCCCAAAGTCCTTTCATGCACCAGGGTTACATCCTGGTTCTACTGTCAGAGGTCCCTTAGACAGCCCAGGCCTTCTCACTGAGACCCATGTTCAGGGGGTCTGAGTGGATCCAATGCTGGATTCCCAGTTATCAGTCTGGGGGTTCATTCGCTCCCCTTTGTTCAGGTCAGCCATCTCTATGGGTTTCTGTAACCTGGTCTTATCTCCATTTTCTTATCATTTTTCCCCCTTTGCAACTGGATTCTTTACATCTTCTTTAACCTCCTTTGAAACACTTGATCCTTAGCTATTAGGAAAATGCAAATCAAAATGACTATGAGATTCCATCTTACACCTGTCAGAATGGCCAAAATCAAAAATGCTGTGTTGGAGAGATTGTGGAGTAAGGGGAACACTCCTCCATTTCAGGTGGGAGTGCAAATTTGTAAAGAAACTTTGGAAATCACTATGGTGGTTTCTTAGAAAATTGGGACTCATTGTATCTAAAGACTCAGGTATACCACGCTTGAACATATACCCAAAAGATGCTTCATTATATCACTAGGACACTTACTTAGCTATGTTCATAGCAGCATTGTTTGTAATAGCCAGAGCCTGAAAACAACCTCGATGCCCCTCATTGAATTATGGATAAAGGAAATGTGATATATCTGCACAATTGAATATTACACAGTGGGAGAAGAGACAGTGACATGAAATTTGTAGGCAAATGGATGGGAATAGAAAAAAATTATCGTGAGTGATATAACCCAGAAGCAGAAAGATGAGCCTTCATCCAGTACTTGATGGAAGCAGGTACAGAGATCCACAGCCAAGTACTGGGCCAAACTCTGAGTTCAGTTAAAGAGATGGTAAAGGGATTATATGAGCAAGGGAGGGTCAAGATCATGACAGGGAAACCTACAGAGACAGCTGACCTGAGCTTGTGGGAGGTCATGAATTATGCACAGACAGCTAGAAAGCCAGTATGGGACCAACCTTGGCCCTATGCATCTGGGTGACAGTTGTATAGCTTGGTCTTTTGTAGAGTCCCTATCAGTGGGTCCAGGACCTGTCCCTGGTTCATGAGCTGGCTCTTTGGAACCTAGACCCTATGTTGGGTTGTGTTATTTGGCCTTGATGTGGGGAGAAGAGTTTGGTCCTGCCTCAACTTGATATACCATGCCTTGTTGGATTTCCATAGGAGCCCTTACCACATCAGAATGGAGTAGGAGGAGAGTAAGGCGGGAGGGAACTAGAGAATAGGAGGGAGGGGAAACTTGTTGGTATGTAAAATAAATATTTTTTAAATGAATAGAAATAAGATGTTGAACACTTAAAAATACCTACTAGCCAGTTTTATTTATTCTTTTGATAAATTTTCAGTACACCAGTCCCTTTTTATTAATTGGCAGTTTGTGTGTATATGCTTAATTTTAAAGTTCTTTAGGTATTCTAGATATTAGCCCCTTGTCTGAGGGGAAGGTAGCAATTTTTCTACCATTTTGTAGGCTGTACTTTATTCCATTAATTGTTTCTCTACCTAAAGAACTCTATATCTTAGCACAGAAATACTCACACATCCATAGCTGTTGCTACTGTTTTTGCAGTTACAAGCAAATGGGAATTAAGTTTGTGTGACTATCAACACATGAATAAACAGTGTAAATGTGGTACATATACAGAATAGAATTTTATTCATCTATAAATAAAAATTAAATTTTCAAGAAAATAGATGCAACTTGAAAATATTTTATAATATGAGGCAACCCAGGCTCAGAAAGACATATAATGCTACTCCATGTTGTCTCTCACATGTGGATTCTGGCTTCTAATTATTAATTATGTGTGGGAGTAAATATAAGTAAAGACTAGGAATATAAGAAGGGTACCATGTGGCTGGAAAAAAGAAGCTATAATGGAAGGTGATGGGATGGATAATAGAGCACATAAAATATGAAATGGAGGATTACTAGAAAAGAAGGGGGGCAACCATCAGAGGAATTAACAAAGCTACATATGTATAAAATATATCTTTGGAAACTGTTACTTTGTAAATTAATTCTAAAATTTTAAAAGTGTGTGTGTGTGTGTGTCAGCCCTAGCATGCACCTACATGGTGGAGAACAACTTGTGAGAGTTGGTTCTTTCCTTCCACCGTGTAGGCTCAAACTCAGATGGCCAGAGTTGACAGCAGGTATTTTTACTGGCTGGGCCATCTTGCTTTGTAAGCCTTTTAAAAAGAAGAATAAAATAATAAGAGAACAAAAATACACTAAGGAAATGACATTAACAAGATAGATTACTAGATATGCCTAACACTCATTCCTCACACACAAAGAATTAAAAAAATGAATAAACAACTGCAGGCTGATTCTACTAGTAAAAGCGTAGTGGCAGGAACTCCACGGAGCACAGAAATTTGAAACAGGGATCACAACTCTTTGCCTTTTCACTGTCTTTACAGTTGAAATATGGGTGGGAGTAGCTTCTCTCTGTATGGAAGAAGGTTAAAAAGGAGACCCCCACTCAAGTCTTCTTTCTTTCTGTGGACACCTATGGTCTTTGCCAAGGTACACTTCTGAAGTCTTCATTGGCCTTGAGCATAATTTAGTCTTGCCTGGACTGCACAAAGCTGCTTTACTCAGAGGAAATGCCCGGAGTGAGGTGCTTTGATCTAAGCTGCTATCTCACCATGTCATTGGGAAACTTAAGTGAGCTGTTAAAAAATGGGTATCTTTGGGTTTCTATTGCTGTGAAGGGACATCATGACTATGGCAACTCTTATAGAGAAAACATTACATTGGGGAGGCTCACTTACAGTTTCACAGTTTCAGTCCATTATCATCATGATGGGGAGTATGGCAGCATGCAGGCAGACATGGTACTGGATATGTAGCTGAGAGTCCTGTATCTTGTAGGCAACAGAAATTTAACTAAGACACTAGGCAGTATCCTAAGCATAAGATACCTCAAATCCTGCCCTCACAGTGATACCCTTCCTTTAACAAGGCCATACCTATTCCAAAAAAGTCACACCTTCTAATAGTGCCACTCCCTATGAGATTATGGGGGCCAGTTACATTCAAACTACCACAATGGATTTTGAAAAAAATTAAACAAAACTGATAAACCTTTAGGTAGTCTCAGAGCCAAATAAAACCAGAGCTGAAAAATGAGATATTACAACTGAAACCACAGAAGGAGAAAGGAAAATAGGACACCAAAACAACCATATGCCAATAAGTTGAATAACACAAAACACTTCTAGACACATCCACAAAGATTTAATTAAGAAATGGAAAATATGGGCCAGGTTGCATGCATTTAATCTGCGTGCTTAGGAGGCAGAGGCAGGCAGATCTCCATGAGGTAGAGACCAGCCTGGTCTACAGAGCTAACAAGCTCCAAAGCAATACAGAGAACCCCTGCCTTGCAAAACCAGAAAGGGTTGGAGGAAAGGAGAGGGGGGGGAGAGGGAGGAAGGGAGAAGGGAAAGGGAGAGAGGATAATCTGATCAAATTAATAGTGAAAGGTATTAAGTCAATAACAAAGTCATCCATTAAAGAAAAGTCTATGACTTTGTGGTTTCACTGCTGAGTCCTTCCAAATATTTAGACAGTAAACACAAATTATACTCAAACTATTTCAAAGAACTGAAGAAGTGAAAGTAATTCCAAAGTCACTCTAAAAACTATAGCATTATGTTTATAGCCCAACCTGTTAAGGACACAGCAGTAACAAAAAGGAAACTACTAGAACATACTCTCATCAACATAGATACAAAATTCCTTGACAAAGTACTAGTAAACAAAATTCAACCAGATGTAAACAATATAATTCAGCACAATTCAATAGGATGCAAGTTGGGAATACAAGGATGATTTGACATCATATAAACAAAATGAAGGACTAAAATATTTTTATCTTTTTAACAGATAAGTATGTGTGTATATGTGTATTCCTGGAAAATCACATATGTAACGTGTCTTTGTTTTGTGCTTCTATTATACAAGAGGCTAGATAACTTAAAGTGGAAAGACATTGTTTTTGGTTCATGATTCTTGTTGGTTGGAGGACCCAAGGAGCATGGAACCCTCAGTCTAACAAGGGTTCTCAAATTGCACCAAAACTTACCACAGAAGCAGAGAAGAAACTGGTAGCATGAAAAAAGGTCCATGTATGTGGATGGTCCCTATTACTTAAGTACTTCACCTGTCTCCCTTTTATCAATCCCTCCTTTTTTTCATTTAATTACCAAACCACACCACTGGTTACCTTTTGTTATTTCTCTGGAGAGGCTGTGAATATTTCAAACTTGATTGCTTTGCTACTCTTTTATTAAAAGTTTGTCCTTGTACCCTTCTCTTCTTTCTTGTGTGGGTAAATGTAACCAAGTAACAGCCTGAGTGCTTAGATGTCCAGAACTTTCTTTCATTGTTTTAAAATCCAGTCTTCCACAAAGCCTCAGGACATGGCATAGTATGTGCACTGTGTTCTTTACAAAGATGTGCTAAGAATGAATTTATCTCCAATTTCTGACAGGATAATCCTCTTTTTCATTTGAGACTTATCAGCATGTTTCTTACTGTCCACATTCAGTTCATCACTCTGATGACAATGACTTAGCCAATCTCTAAGAAATTCGAGCCATTCGTTTTCACATTTTCTGAGTTCTCATCATTAATATTCATAATTCTCCATGTAAAGCAATAGATGCCTCTTGAAGCCTCTTCCTCTAAATTCTTCCACTCTCTGCTCATTATCCAGTTCCAAAGCTGTCTTTATAATTTCAGGTTTCGCAACATCATTCCACTCCTCAATGCCGATTTTCCATTTTGGTCTGCTTTGCATTGTTTCAGCAAAATACCCTAATCTGAGTAACTTGCAAAGTAGAGAGATGTATTTGGCTCATCATTATGGTGGCTATAGAACCTAAGTATTATAGTACTATCTTGATGAGTCTAATGACTGTCTTACAGTGCAGTGTGGAAGCTGAAAGAGAACTGAAGATAAGAAGAATAGGACATACATATGGAAAAACCTCACTTTATAGCAACCTGCTCTCATGGAAAGTAACAGTATTATAAGGACTATATTAATTTATTCCAAAAGTGGTGTCCCTGTGAGAACTTTTGACTAGACCACACTTCTGAAGACTTCTCAATACCATTACCTTGGAACCAAACTTCCAGAGCACAAACCTTTAGAGGGAAACCATATTCAAAATGTGACCAAAGAAATAATGCCTCGACAAAATAAAGACCATGTGTGACAAAGCCCATGGTCAACATTATATCAGTGGGGAAAAGCTGAATGTGGAGGTGTTTTTCTTTCCTTTGAGGAATAACCCAGCCGTGCTCATTTTTGCAACACAGTACTACTGGATATACTAGCCAGACTAATTAAGCAAGAAAGAAAAATAAAAGACTTTCAGTTTAAAAATGAAATTTTTAAATTGTTCATACTTGTAGACAACGTGATCTTATAGAAAAATCTAAGAATCTGTTGAAATAGCTAGATCTTATAGACAAATAATGATAGCTGTAAGCTTACAAGGTCAAAAGTGTAAATGCAAAAGTCAACAATATTTACATGTATAAATAGAGAATTGATGAAAAAGAAGTTTTAAAATTGCATTCACAATAAATACAAATATTAAAATAATCAGGGATAAAGCTGACCAAAATATGTAAGATCAGAAACTATAGATCACATTCTATGTAAGAACTGAAAACTCTCAAACATAAATGAAAGAAATTGCAGAAAATAAATAAATGGTTTATCTAATGTTCAGCATTTAGAAGACCCAAGATTCCTAAAATGGTCATACTAATCAAAGCAATCTACATATTTAATATAACCACAATTAAAGTGCCAGATGTGTTTTCCATAAGAAATAGGAAAAAGAAAACCAAAATTGTTTGAAACCACAAAATGCCCTAAATAGTCAAAAATTATTTAACAATATTGTAGACATTACCTGATTTCAAAATGTACTACAAAGTTATATAGAGCAAATCTGAATGATACTTGTGTAAAACATAGACCAAAGTTTACAACATAAATATCTCAGAAATAAATACATACCTTTATAGCCAAATACTTTTTATTTGACTTTTGCTTATTATGTAAAATAATGGATTTTGTTATGACATTTTTATACACATATGTCATTATACTTTGCTCATATTCACCCCTAATTTTCCTCTTCTGTACCCCCCACCTCCTGTTAGGCCCTTTCCTTCATGACATAACCCCTCCTCTGCTTTCGTATCATAGATAGATAGTAGAATTGATTCAAATTCAGCATAAGAGCAAATATGATATTTGTCTTTCTTAACCTTTAACTTTCTTATTCCCCCCTCCTTTTAGACCACTTCTTTCTCCCTTCTATTTTAATGTCACACCCAAACCACATTGCCTTCAAAGAATAAACAAAAATACAAATGGAATTACTTGAAACGGAAAAAGTTCTGCTCATCAAAAGAAACAACACAGTAAAGACACAACTTTAGAAATGGAAGACAAAATTTGCCAACTATACATCTGATTAATTTCCACACTATATAATAAACAATTCAATAGCAAGAAACCAAACAACTATATTAAATTGGCAAAAGATCTAAATAGACATTTCTGAAAGGGAAATACACAAGTGGCCAACAGGTATATAATAATAGGATGCTGAATATCACTAATAATCTGAGAAATTAAACCTGTACTGATTACCATGACCCTCTTTTTTTTCAAAACAGTGTTTCTTTGTGTAGCTTTGTAGACCAGGCTGGCCTCGACCTTCCAGAGATCTGCCTGCCTTTTATTCCTGAGTGCTGGGATTAAAGGCATGTACCACCACTTCCTACAATGGCCTTTTAAAAATTGCTGGCAATGATGTGGAGTAAAGGAACTGTCATAGGCAGTTAATGGGATTATAAACAGCATAGTATCATGAACAACAAGTATGGAGACTCCTCACATAATTAAAAAGAGAGCTACTGTATAACCCATTGCTACTACTACTACGACTACTACTGTTTATGTATCCAAATGAAATGAAGTCAGCATGTTAAAGAGATACCCATACTCCCATGTTTATTACAGGGTGGTTCACAATAGCTAAGGTAAATAACTTCAGTATTTAACAATAGATTAATAGATAAGGAAATATGTATATTATGTAGACATACATAAATACATATATCAACATGGAATAAAATTCTGTCCTTTAAGATAACATAGATGAACAAGGAAGATAATTATATTAAATGAAATTAGCCAGACATAAAAAGATAATTACCACATATTTTCACTCATGTAGAAACTAAATTAGTGGTTCTCATGGGATAGTATAGAATGATGGTTTCTAAAGGATTATGTGGTTAAGAAAGAAGTGTTGGTCCAAGAATATACAATTACAGTTATATAAAAAGGGAACGTTCAGAACAGGAAATAATATAAACAATTCACCAGAATAGGCAAAATGTAAATAAATGATTATTTTTGTCAGGGGTACTGAGGAAAAAATAGTTAGGAAGAGGAAGAAAAATTGGAAATGACTACTAATGGTTACAGAGTATATTTCTTGGGTGTTGAAAATGTTCTAAAATTGATGGTAGTAATATTTGCACAATTTGGGGAACATACTGAAAACCACGGGCTTATATGCTTCAAATTGTGAATTAAATGAAATGTGTCTTAAATCTCCATAAAGCTATTTTTAAAAATGCTTTCCTCTGCCACACAAACTACAAATGCTGAAAGGGCTATGTCAAAAGAACACTGCAGCCTATCCACAAGATCTGTCAGTGAGAAAGTAAATGATACAGTACTAGATTATAAAACAATGCACTTACACAAAGTTTCAAACACTCACATGTCCTTACCAATAGAAAGTAAATAATTGAGTAACTGAATGTACAAGCCCTTCTTGGTGATGAATTTCAAGTAAAATATGCAGATGTCCAGGAAATGGTGCTAGTCCTAAACATTTTCAATTTGGGTTGCATGTAGTGAGCTCAATCTAAAAAAAAATACACCAAAAGAGGAAAGTAATAACTTTACAGTGCATAAACTTAACAAATACTACCACAAGCAAGAGAATATGACTAGCACATCTAATATCATGTATTGACCCTGCACTTCCAATATAATGTGAAATCTCTTAACCATAGTCTACTTAACTAAGAAAGGAGTCATATAAACCCAAATCGAAGGGCAGTCAACAAATTCTTCATAACTCTTGAGTCTAGTATTCTTCATAATTGTCAATATCATGAGGAATAAGAAAAGACAGTTACAGACAGAGAAACTGGGAGACATGACTCATAAATGCAATATGGTATCCTGGTTTGGATTCTAAAACATGAAAAGCACACTAGTAGGCAAAAACAAAAGGCTAGAATTTAATTAGGAATATGTCTTAGTTAGGGTTTCTATTGCTGTGAAGAGACACCAGGACCACAACAACTCTTATAAAAGAAGACATTTGATTGTGGTGACTCGATTATAGTTCAGAGGTTTAGCCTATTACCATCATAGCAGCAAGCAAAGCAGCAGGCAGGCAATCATGGTGCTAGAGAAGGAGCTGAGAGTTGACCCATAGGCAACAGGATGTGATCTGTCTTACTGGATGATGTGGCTTGAACATGTATGAGACCTCAAAGCCTGCCTCCAGTGTCACACTTCCTCCAATAAAACCACACCTACTACAACAAGGCCACAGCTCTTAATAGTGTCACTTCCGTTGGGGGCCGTTTTCTTTCAGCCATGTTTTCATTTATACCTATGTTTTGTTTCTCAGTTTTCACAAATGCACCCAGGTGATACAAAGTAATAATATTAGTCACAATTTAGTGAAGAGTATAATGGAATTATCTGTACTATCTTTGGAACTTTCCTGTAAATCTGAACTCATTCCAAAAAAATCTTACATATGTTACTCAATAGAAGAATTAATACTCATAGGAGTTTGAACACCAGAATTAGCAGTAAGAATTGAAATTCATATGATATGAAAGCAGTAATTTTTGTTTGTATTCTGCTAGTGGACATTTGCATTTCTTTTTGCTATTCCAAAAAAAAAATAGTGCTATAATCTTGTTATGGTGGAATACATGAAAAAAATTTCTATTATATGGAATCAAGCATAGAATTCCTAGTTTGTAAAGTATATAAAAATTCCTTGTGATCATTTTACTAACAAACATCTTTCAGTTACTGAGTATTGTCTCACAGGGTCCTTGTGAGATGAATGGGTTTTCCTGTTACCTGACTTTCTCACTAAGATGAAAGTCATCTAGATCAGTTGTTCTGGAGGCACTTGTGTCTGATGTTTTCAAATTCCATGGGTATATATGGCAGGGGAAAACCTAGAGAAAGATTTCATTCACCTGAAAATAGTCTGGACCTTGTCACGCTCGCTTCCCAACCTTATACTTAAACATTCAATTTAAATGCATGTACCCTATTGTGTCACAAACTACACTATTTGAGTGTATGTTCCAATGATAGATATGCCATTGTCATCTTCAGAGTTTGGTTTTCTCCTTCAAGAGTCTGTCTAGGAGCTGGAGAGGTGGGTCAGTGGTAAAGATGTTTGTTGCTCATATAAAGGACCAGAGTTCAGCTCCCAGCATCCATGTCATGTAGCTCACAACTGCCTTTAAATCCAGTTCCACAGAAACCAAAATCATTTTCTGGCCTCATGGTGCACTGCACTCATATACACACACACATATACACACAGACACACAGACACACAGACACACACACACACACACACAGACACACACACACACGTACATGCACTCATGTGTGTATATAATTTTTTAAAGTGTCTACCATGTCTTTAAGTTCTACTTAGGGTGATAAACAGTATTAAAAAGTTAAACCATATCTGTAGTCCTTCTTTCTATTGAAAAAAATTTGCTATAAAGGCAATGCCAAAGTCTGATCTTACGTTTAGAACAATTCAAATATGTAACATAATCTAAGACTCATCAGATACTATTATATACATTTGCTAAGCAGATGGGGATGGAAGCATTGAAAGTGATTTATAGAAGTCAGTGTAGAAGCCAGTAGTATCTTCAAGAGGCAGAGGGGTAGGGAGTGTGGTTCAATGGTAAAGCATATGCTTAACATGTATGAGGCCCTGATTTCCATCTCAGCACCACAAAACCAGAGTAGGCTGTGAATAGCTACCTAATTTTACATAATTGGCTAGGTCTGCTACCTTTGAATATGTATCCCCACCCTCCCTTTCTCACTTGGCTGTGTGCTATTAGTCTAAATGTATTTGCAAAATTTTCAGGCTTTGTGTTCTATAATCACTACTTATTGGTTTGGGGGCCCAGTTCTGAATTGCAGATCAATTACCATATCTTGTGCAACGCTATTACTAGGTGGATGCCATACCTAGGTGTCCTGTGTAATGCTGATCTGATTTTCATGTTATTTCCCTTGATTCTCATCTTTAAAGAGTCCTTTGTACTGGATTTTCATGTGGGTCATAAGCAGGGGTCGTGGTTCTTGTGTAAGTTTCTTCAGTAATGTTTGTCATCATTAAGGCATCTTACTTCCAAACAAACACTCATGCCCATGAATCAGTGAAGGTGTAGCTGGATTCACTCCCTAGGATAAAATTCATGGAAATACACAGCTGACCAAAGGTCCCTGTTTCACACACCGAGTCCACTTCCTGTCTCCTTCTGATCAAAATATAGCCAGCACTATGTCTGCCTTCACACTGCCATGCTCCCTGCCATGATGATAATGGGCTGAACCTCTGAACCGTAAGCCACCACCTCAATTAAATGTTTTCCTTTATAAGACTTGCCATGTCTCTTCACAGCAATAGAAACTCTAAGACACCCACCTTTCTTTCTTGATATGTCAGGTCTGCTTAATAACAATCACTTGCTGAGCAGCCACCACTTTGTTGGTGTTCCCATTTCTGACCTATTTCTGTCTAAGGGTCACATACTGATTATTGCTCTGTTAGAGTCTAATAGTCTTATAACTTCTAATGACAACCACTAATGGTATACTAAATGGGGTATACACTATTGTTGTATACCACAAATTCTGTGTTCAGTACTCCTGGAAGCCTACTGGCCACATGGTATTGTCAGGACATTAGTATGCATAATTTTCAGTCACTGACACTGGGAGCTTAAATGGCATCTTGATGATAACTGATGCAACTGGAAAGCTAGTCTGTATAGTCTGTAGAATCATTTCCTTATGTATGTTTGTCTCTGATGTCACTAGAAGAACACCTTCTCAAACCCTGAGAGACAATCACTTTTGTTAAACAGTGTTCTGTTTCTAACAAGATATTACCTAACCAACCAAAAAGACATTTGGGTCTGTGGCAGCTGCTGCTGCTACTGCTACAAAACCAGATGCTGAATTGAACAAGACAAAATGGACTTGAGACATGATAGATGCCAAATTGACCCTTCTATTCACACCTTTCATGAACAAGTCATGTGTAACCTCATTTAATACTGACCCCATGCTCTTTTTTGTGACTCATTTTTATTAAATTTATTTTACATCTCACTAAATCCTTCCTCTCCTCCCATTCCATCCCTCACTTCCCATGTCCCATCTATTGATGCCGAACTTAGTGCGGACATCCGATCGGCATAGCGCACTACAGCCCAGAACTCCTGGACTCAAGCGATCCTCCTGTCTCAGCCTCCCGAGTAGCTGGGACTAGGAGATGATGGGAGATGCCATTATGTATATATGTTTCTCATACTGGTTAATAATAAAGCACTGTTGGCCAATAGGAAAGGAAGATAGGAGGGACTAGGAGACAAGGAGGAAATAAGAGGCAGAAAAACCAAACTCCTTACACCCATCCACTCCTCCTCTATTCCTATTCAGAAAAGGGCAGACCTCACATGGATATCAACAAACCATGACATATCAAGTTGCAGTTATGACTAAGCACCTCCCCTTATCTTAAGGCTGGGCAAGGCGACCCAGTATGAGGTATAGGTTCCCAAAACATTAGGGAAAGCTCCTGCTCCCACTGTTAAGGAGTCCCACAAATTGCCAAACTACACAACTGTCATATGTAAGTAGAGGGTATAGTTCAGTCCCATGCAGGGTCCCTAGGTGTTTCCCTCTGACCCACCCTTCTCTTAAAAGGAAGTCCATTCTTTGTTCAGACTAGAAGCTCATCCGTGAGCCAGTCCTCCCAGTTTCTCCTTATTCTCTATACAAAAAATATCCTTTCCTTCATTGTGGCGTTCAAGTTTGTTGTTGAGTCTATTATTCTCTGAGGGAGACAGACACAGGTAGGATTGGAAATTACTACCTCTGCTAGCTCGTTCTCATGGACTATTATCTTCCATTTCTTGTCTACCATAGCCTGTTTTATTGATACTGCGTGACTGGGTTGGAGGAGCTAGGTGGGATCTCAATGGTGTACTTATCATCCATCTAGTTCTATTATAATTGTGATTGCTCCCCATTTGAAATATCCCCTAGAAGCCAGAGAAGTGTTAAACATACTTAAAACATCTTTTCCTGTAATTCATTTAGCAACATTAATTCATTTAGGCAGCACTTGAACATGCATTGACCCCAGAGGATCCACTTAAAAATTGCATCATTTCATTGTACAATCTGGGTCAGTTCCAAATCTAGTTAAATTCATTTCCCCAATGTGCCCATGGGTTTAGCATAATACCACAATAGCTTGTTTCTCAATTTCTAAAAGAGCTGAGAAGTTTTTTGTTGATGTCGTTAGATTTATTTTATCTTTATGAGTGTTTTGCTCAAATATATGTCTGTGCATCACCACACAGGTGCCTGGTGCCCATGGAGGTCATGGAATCAAAGGCCCTGGAACTGACAGTTGTAAAAACTATGTGGATACTGGGCATTGAACACAGGTCCTCTGTAAGTTTTCTTAACTGCTGAACCTCTAGTCGCAAAGATGAGAAGTTTTGACAATGTGGCGTAGTGATATCTTGTTTATAATCCCACAAATAAAGCTTACATGAAGATCAGAGGGCAGAAATATCCACTAGTTAACAATAGCGGTCTGGAGGTCTGTATATTGGGGAAAATGATGACAGATCAGAGAGATGAAGTAGCAAAACCACAGCCAACTTACCTATTCAACTTCCCAGCTGAAAAGAGACTGTATTTCTGTCTCCTCCTGCCTTATTACTTCCTATATCCTCGAAGCCATCTCACTTCCTGTCTGTGCGTCTCTGATCTCTCATCATTTTCCACCATATCTGACTTTTATTATTGAGACTTCACTTTTATTATTAAGACCTATTAATGAAAAAGCCACTTGCCTGTGGCTTTTGTAGCCACCTGCACAGATTGGAGCTGCACTTGGAACTCCTACCAGAGTCTCTGCCCTGGCCAGCTAGGTTTTTTTTTTCTTTTTTCCCCAAAACTCTGAGCAACTTTGTGATTTTCCTGTTTTGGTCCCTCTAAAATGGTCTTCAGGTGCCACCCAAACTCCAGAAGCAACTGAGCTCCAAATGCCACAGGATTTACCTGAACTGGATTCTACCACACATGCTTCATCTAAACAATCCCATGTGCATTTTCTAGACATGTGCCTTGCACCCCCCAAAAGGGTTCCTGGCTTTCTCTAGACCACCTTTGATGGGGCTGCCACTATCATCTCATGGCTACATGCTAGCAGCTGCAGCTGTCCTCAGCCAAGGTGTACACTGCCTGTGTTCTTTGATCGCATGCACTATCCAGCCTTAAGCTCCACGATCTTCCATGGCAGATTTGGTAAGACAATTAGGAATTCCTAAATGGGGAAATTAGTTTTAAAAAGAGAGAGATTTTTCCACATTAAAAATGGGAAACACTAATACAATGGAAGGATTTAGGTCTCTGTATGATAATATGATCAATGGTTTGAAAATGAAACAATTAAATGAGAGAATAACTATACATAATGTCAATTATAAACATTATCAGTTTTAACATTTTTATTTTATCACTATAAAGTTGGTTAGTATGAATGCTAAGATACAAGATTTTTTTTTAGTTTTGTGTGTGAGGGATTTTTTAATATTTTTTTATTTCATTTATTATTTTACATGTCGATCCCAGTTCCCTCTCCCTCCCTCCCTCCCTCCCTCATTTTTACACTCTCTGCCCTCTCACATACACTCTAACCACCCTCCCCTCCCATCCCCCACCTCTATTCCATATGTAGGGGAATGCCATCCAGTTGGGGTCATGTAGATCTGACAGCTCCAGTGAAGTAGGGACTAGGGCTTCTCTCCTGTCTCTAGGTTAAGGAAGTTATCCCTCCATGGGGGATGTGTTTGCAAAGTCCTTTTGTGCACCAGGGATACATCCTGGCTCCACTGTCTGAGGACCCTTAGACTGCTCAGTCCTTCTGGCTGAGACCCATATTCAGGGGGGCCTGAGTCAGTCCCATACTGACTTCCCAGCTATCAGTCTGGTGGCCTGTTCAGGTAAGCTGTCTCTATGTGTTTCTGCCGCCTGGTCTTGTCCTCTCCATCTGCATCTGGGTTATAGTTCGACTCAGTGTTTATGTATGGTTTTTTGTTCTTGTTTCCTACAGGCATTAGTTGAGGACTCCATGCATAAGTTAGTTGTTGATCTCACTCTCCAGGAAGGGCATTTATGATAGCCTTTCCACGAAAGCTCAAATTGTTATTTGGCAGCAATCTTGTAGTTCTCTAGACCTTTCTTTGTGTTCAATTTTATCTTCAAACCAATATTGGCTCCCTCTTTTATTCTCTCTCTCTCTCTCTCTCTCTCTCTCTCTCTCTCTCTCTCTCTCTCTCTCTCTCTCTCTCTCTCTCCTCCTGTCTTCTATTCCTAACCAGGCTCAATCTTCCTGGTCACAAATGTTTTCCTTTCCTCTCCCTCGTTTTCTCCTACATCTCTCTCCATTCGCTGCCCCCCCCACTTCCCCTGAGCTCTGGGGGACTAGTCCCTTCCCGGTTCTGTGAGGGACTTTATTTGAATCTCTTAGAATACACCTTGTATACTAGTTCCTCTGGTGGTGTGAATTATAGGCTGGTGATCCTTTGATCTAGGTCTAAAATCCATATATGACTGAGTACATACTGTGTTCCTCTTTTTGTGGTTTCTTCAAGTGCCATGCACTTGCCTGCGAATTTCAAGATACCATTATTTTTTTCTGCAGAGTAGTATTCCATTGTGTAGATGTGCCACATCTTCATTAACCATTCTTCAATTGAGGGGCATCTAGGTTGCTTCCAGGTTCTTGCTATTACAAATAGTGCTTGCTATGAACATAGTTGAACAAATTTCTTTGTTGCATGGATGTGAATCCTTTGGGTATATGCCTAAGAGTGGGATTGCCGGGTCCTGTGGTAAACTAATTCCCATTTTCCTGAGGAACCAACATACTGATCTCCAAAATGGCTGTATGAGTTTGCACTCCTCCCAGCAGTGGAGGAGTGTTCCCCTTTCTCCACATCCTCTCCAACATGAGTCATCATTGGTGTTTCTAATTTTAGCCATTCTTGGTTGGAGTAAGATGGTATCTCAAAGTTGTTTTGATTTGCATTTCCCTGATAGCTAAGGATGTGGAGCATTTTCTAAGCCTTTTTGATTTCCTCTATTGAGAATTCTTTCTTCAGCTGTTTGGTGTTTTGTTGACTAGTTTCTTGAGTTCTTTGTATATTTTGGAGATCAGCCCTTTGTCGGATATAGGATTGGTGAAAATCTTTTCCCAGTCTGGGGACTGCCTTTGCTCTTGTCCACTGTGTCTTTTGCCTTACAGAAGCTTCTCAGTTTGAGGAGGTCCAATTTACTAATTGTTGATCTCAGTGTCTGTGGTCCTGGATTTATGTTCAGGAAGCAGTCTCCTATACCAGTTTGTTCAAGGGTACCTCCTACTTTCTCTTCTAAGAGGTTCAATGTGGTGGGATTTATCTTGAGGTCTTTGATCCATTTGGACTTGAGTTTTGTGCATGGTGACAGACATGGGTCTATCTGCAGTCTTCTACATACCATCATCCAATTGTGCCAGCACCATTTGTTGAAGATGCTGTCTTCGCCCCATTGTATAATAAAGTGTTCATAGGTGTGCGGGTTAATTTCAGAATTTTCAATTCGATTCCATTGGTCTACCTGTCTATTTTTGTGCTAATACCAGGCTATTTTCAGAACTATAGCTCTGTAGTAGAGCTTAAAGTCAGGAATGGTGATGCTTCCTGAAGTTCTTTTATTGTATAGGGTTGTTTTTGCTATCCTGGGTCTTTTGTTTTTCCATATAAAGTTGATTATTATCCTTTCAAGGTCAGTGAAGAATTGTGGTGCAATTATAATGGGGCTTGTATTGAACCTGTAGATTGCTTTTGGCAAGATTGACATTTTTACTATGTTTATCCTACCTATGCAAGAGCATGGGAGATCTTTCCATTTTCTAGTATCTTCTTTAATTTCTTTCTTTAGAGCCACAAAATTCTTATTATATAGGTCTTTTACTTGTTTGGTAAGCATTACACCAAGATACTTTATGTTGCTTGCGGCTATTGTAAAGAGTGATGTTTCTCTGATTTCTTTCTCTGTCCCTTTGTCCTCTTAAAAAAGTAGGTTTACTGATTTTTTTTTTTAGTTTATCTTGTATCCTGCTAGTTTGCTGAAGGTGTTTATCAGCTGTAGGAATTCCCTGGTAGAGGTTATTGGGTTGCTTATGTAAACTATCATATCATCTGCATATACAGTTTGACTTCTTCCTTTCCAATTTGGATGCCCTTGATCTCCTTTTGTTGTCTTATAGCATTAGCTAGAACTTCCAGTACGATATTGAAGAGATATGGAGAGAGAGGGCAGCCTTGTCTTGTTCCTGATTTTAGAGGAATTGGCTTAAGTTTCTCTCCATTCAGTTTGATGTTGGCAGTTGTTTTGCTTTACATTGCTTTTATTATGTTTAGGCATGTTCCTGTTATCCCTGATCTCTCCAAGACCTTTATCATGAAAGGGTGTTGAATTTTGTCGAAGGCTTTTTCAGCATCTAGGGAGATAATCATATGGTTTTTCTTTTTCGGTTTGTTTAATTGGTGGATCACGTTGATAGATTTTCGTATGTTAAACCATCCCTGCATTCCAGTGATGAAGCCTACTTGGTAATGTTTGATGATTTCTCTGATGTATTCTTGAATTTGGTTTGCCAGTATTTTATTGAGTATTTTTGCATCGATGTTCATCAGGGATATTGGTCTGTAGTTTTCTTTCTTAGTTGTGTCTTTGTGAGGCTTGAGTACCAAGGTATTGTGGCCTCATAAAAAGAGTTTGGCAATAAACCTTCTGTTTCTATTTTGTGCAATAGTTTGAGGAGTAGTGCTATGAGTTCTATCTTGAATGTCTGGTAGAATTCTGCACTGAATCTATCTGGCCCTGGACTTTTTTTGGTTGGAAGGCTTTCTATGACTGCTTCTGTTTCATTGTGGGGTATAGGTCTGTTTAAGTTGTTTGTTTGTTCTTCATTTAATCTTGGTAAATGATAGTTATCCAGAAATTTGTCCATTTCCTTTGAATTTTCAAGTTTTGTGGAATACAGATTTTCAAAGTATAACCTGAAAATTGTCTGGATTTCCTCAGTGTCCATTGTTATGTTCCCCTTTTCGTTTCTGATTTTGTTTACTTGCATGTTCTGTCTCTGCTTTTTCGTTAGTTTGGATAAAGGTTTGTCTATCTTGTTGATATTCTCAAAAAACCAACTCTTGGTTGCAATGATTTTTTTTTTGTATTGTTTTCCTGGTTTCTATTTTGTTGATTTCAACCCTCAAGTTGATTATTTCCTGGCATTTACTCCTACGGTGTGAGTTCGCTTCTCTCTGTTCTAAGGCTTTCAGTTGTGCTGTTAATTCTTTTATGTGACTGTCCTTTGTTTTCTTCATATGGGCACTTAATGCAATGAACTTTCCTCGTAGCACTGCTTTCAAGGTGTCCCATAAGTTCGGGTATGTTGTGTCCTCATTCTAGTTGTATATTAGAAAGTCCTTAATTTCTTTCTTTATTTCTTCTTTGACCCAGGTGTGGTGCAATTCCACATTGTTCAGTTTCCATGAGTTTGCAAGTTTTCTGCTATTTGTGTTGTTGTTGAATTCCAATTTTAAAGCATAGTGGTCTGATAAGGTACAGGGGACTATTCTATTCCTATTCTCTTGTATCTATTGAGATTTGTTATGCCACCTAGTATGTGGTTGATTTTAGAGAAAGTTCCATGTGGAGCAGAGGAGAACGTATATTCTTTTGTGTTTGGATGGAACGTTCTATAGATGTCTGTCAACCCCAGTTGAGACATAACTTCTGTTAGTTCTTTTTTTTTTTTTTTCTTTGTTGAGTTTCTGATTTGTGGTCCTGTCTAGTGTTGAGAGTGGTGTTTTGAAGTCTCCCTCTATAAGTGTGTGAGGTTTTATATGAGCTTTCAGTTTTAGTAGCATTTCTTTTACAAATGTGGGTGCCTTTGTATTAGGGGCATAGATGTTCAGAACTGAGACTTTGTGTTGATGGATTTCTCCTGCGATGAATACAAAATGACCATCTTCATCTCTTTTGATTAATTTTGGTTTGAAATCTAACTTGTTAGATATTTAGATAGCCATGCCTGTTTGCTTCTTGGTTCCATTTGATTGGAAAATCTTTTCCCAACCCTTTACCCTGAGGTAATATCTATCTTTGAAGGTTAGATGTGTTTCTTGTATGCAGCAGAAGGAGGGATTCTGTCTTCATATCCCTTCTGTTAGCCTGTGTCTTTTTATAGGTGAGTTAAGACCATTAATGTTGAGGGTGAGTAAGGACCATTGATTGTTGATGCTTGTTTGTTTTAAGTTTGTTGTTGGCAGTGGTATTGTGAATATATTTGTTCTGCTTTACCTTTGGTTTCTGGTATAGTTAGATTATCTGTTGCCTACATTTTTGTGGGCATAGTTACCTTCCTTGGGTTGGAGTTTTTCTTCCAATATTGTCTGTAGGGCTGAATTTGTAGATACATATTGGGAAAAGCTGGTTTTGTCATTAAATATCTTGTTTTCTCCATCTATAGTGATGGAGAGTTTTGCTGGGTATAGTAGCCTAGGCTGGCATCCGTGCTCTCTTAATTCTTGTAGAACATCTATCTAGGACCTTCTGGCCTTTAGGGTTTCCATGGAGAAATCAGGTGTAATTTTGATAGGTCTGCCTTTATGTTACCTGTCCTTTTTCCTTCACTGCTCTTAATATTCTTTATTTATTGTGTATGCTAGGTGTTTTGACTATTGTATGTCAAGGGGTTTTTTCTTTGGTCAAGCCTATTTAGGGTTTGGTATGCTTCTTGTACTTTCATGGGCATGTCCTTCTTCAGATTGGGAAAGTTTTCCTCGATGATTTTGTTGAATATGTTTTCGGCACGTTTGAGCTGGGCTTCCTCACCTTCCTCTATGCCTATTATTCTTAGGTTTGTCCTTTCCACGGTCTCCCACATTTTCTGGATGTTTTTTGTTAAGGATTTGTTGGATTTATGATTTTCTTTGGTCGATGAATCTATTTCTTCTAGTTTATCTTCTGCGCCTGAGATTCTCTCTTCCATCTCTTGAATTCTGTTGGTTATGCTTGCCTCTGTAGTTCCCGATTTTTTGCCCAGTTTTTCTATTTCCAGCATTTCTTCGGTTTGTGTTGTGTATACAGTGTTCTGCCTGCATGTATGTCTGCATGTATGCCAGAAGAAGGCACCAGATCTTATTACAGGCAGCTTTGAGTCACCATGTGGTTGCCGGGAATTGAACTCAGGATCTCTGGAAGAGCAAAAAGTGCTTTTACTGCTAAACCATCTCTGCACTCCTTCAGCCAGTGCTCTTAATAATAGAGACATCTCTCCAGCTCCTGAAATGTTAAATTTAAGGAGATTTAAGGAATGAGTCTCATATAGCACACATTTACCTTATGTGAAGCAGATGTTAAATTCATGATCAAGTTGTAATATAATTATCCCTAGAGACTGAAGAGACTTGGTTAGAGCAATTTTGGAGTCTGTTCCTCAATTACAATGGAAGACCTGGTGGAAAGATGAGGCTAAGACCATTGGACAACAAAGTAAGGCTAGAGGTATGGAAATCTCCCAAGACTAAGTTTTTGAAAAGGCAATCTCTATGATGACCACATCCTGGATTTATGCCACACAGCAGCTTTAAATGCTTGGAACAGAATTGGAGAAGTAGGAAATAAAATTGAGTCAGTTACTAAAGTTATACTGGGTCCAAAGGAAGTCTTCAGAGGAAATAGAATGATACCAGATTCAGAAGCTAGACAGATAATAATTTAATCTCTGATTTTTGAAAATGCTAATGCACAATGCAAAAGGGTAATTAGGCCATTAAAGGAAAGATCTGCACCCTTGGAGGAATAGATCAAAGATACAATCAATATTGAATCTCATGACCATGGTGATGCATGGATAGGAGAGGTGATTTCCAGAGATTTGAAGAAAAATCAAAATGGCAAGTGTTTCATTTGTGGCAAACAAGGTAACTTAAAAAGGGATTTCAGGCGGGGTTTTCTTAGAAACAATGTGCTTTCTAAACATAATTCAAACAGAATTCTTGATTATGCAGGTGTGGCAAAGGCAGGCATTGGACAAATGAATGTAAGTCAACAAGGGGAAGTCATAGTACCCTTTGTCTTTAGGAAATGCCTTGAGGGGCCTCTCAAAGGGCCTCATGCCAAATTTGGTTCAGTATTTTCCTGTAACCATGGAGGAAACTCCTTAAATTAAATACCTAATGCCTATTATAAGAAACTATACTGTTCTGGATAATAGAAAAGCTACAGAAGAGGGAACAAAAAAACCTCAGGAGAATCCGTAAAGCAAATAATTAGACAAACTTCTATTAATCAACAAAGACCAAAATTACAAATATGAATAAATAACATTGAAGGACTTATAGACACAAGTGAGGATGTCACAATAATTTCACCAGAATCTTGGCATCCAAATTGGCCTTTCCCGGAGGTAAATGTTCAGCTTTTAAGGACTAGAACTTTATCTCAGATAAAACAGAGCATGAAATGAGTCAAATGTATAGGGCTAGAAGGACAGACAGGAAAATTAAAGCCATATGTGGCTAACATAGCAATGAACTTATGGGGATATGATTTGTTACAGCAATGGAATACTCAGATTAACATTCCTCCAGTCTCAGAAACAACCCATAAATTAACATACGTTTTGAGGAAAAATATTAGAAGGTATTACAAAGAACAGTCTCTGATCATGCAGGTTGTACAAGAACAGGGGGCAAAAGCTGCTCATCTTTCAAAGTCACCAACAACCCTACTTTTAAAATATTTGAAAGACAAACCTGTATTGGTTAAACAATGGCTGTTAACAACAGAGAAACTGCAAGCCTTAGAACAGCTGGCATATAAGCAGCTAAATGTTCAGCATATAGAGAAATTAACCAGCCCTTGTAATTCTCCTGTATTTGTTATTAAAAATAAATCTGGAAAATGCAGAATGGTAACAGATCTAAGAGAACTTAATAAGACAGTTCAACCAATGGGCTCTCTACAGTCTGGAAATCCTTTCCCTTCTTTATTACCTAAAGGATGGCTTCTTATAGTTATTATTTAAATGATTATTTTTTCATTATAATGTTATATTAAAAAGACAGAGAAAAATTTGCCTTCATGTTATGTACTTACAATAATTCTCAGCCTGTTAAGAGATATATGTGGAAGCTTATACCACAAGGAACGTTAACTAGTGCCACCCTGTGCCAATATGTTATAATTTTGCCACTGGAAATAATACATAAATGATTTCCACAGTCTATAGTTTAACATTATGTTGATGATATTTTACTAGGTGACTCAGATGTAGATATTTTAGAAAGAATGTTTGAAGAAGTAAAGAACAATGTGCCTTGTTGTGGATTGCAAATTACTCCTGGAAAAAATACAAAGAGGAGATTCTGTTATTTAGGATATAAAATTAGTCTACAGAACATTTGACCACAAAATGTACAAATTAGGAGAGATAGATTGCTGACTCTTAATGACTTTCAAAATGGCTAGGAGATATTTCCTATTTAAGGCCCACTATAAGAATACAAAAAAATGAACTAAGTAATTTTTTCAAAATCTTACATGATGACAAGGACTTAAATAATACATAAGATTATCAGCTGAAGCTGAGAGAGAGAGTTGGTTTTGGTGGAAAAGAAATTACAGGATGCACCTGTGGATTGTTGGATCCAAAGCTTGATTGAATTTTGGTTATGTTACCATCTAAGCATTCTCCTACAAGAATATTAATGCAGAGTGAGGATATTCTCTTATATTGGATCATTTTACCACCTAACAGAGTGAAAAAAACTTATGTGGAAAAAATATGAGTTGATTCTAAAAGAAAATCTGAGATTTCATCGAGTATTAGGAATAGATCCCGCAGAAATTGTAGTACCTTTTACTAATGGTAAGGAAAATGGTTGAACAAAGGAAATTAGATTCAGAGTTCTTGTTTTGGATAGGATATAAGAGTATATTATTGAATCTACTCTGAAAAGAAAAAGGGAATATAGAAATAAGATAAAAAGGTAGATTATAGAATTTACTTCTAAACCAAAAAAGCAATTACTAATTTTAAATAATTTATATTGGCTCAGAGTTTTTGTATATTGACACAAAATTGAGATTATTATTATTATTATTTTTATTTTATTGTTCTTTGTTGGCTTGCTTGTTTTGATATAGGGTTTTTTCTGGGTTTTCCTGGCTGATCAGTAACATGCTTTGTATACCAGGCTGGCCTCAAACTCACAGAGATCACCTGCCTCTGCTTCTTGAGTGCTGGAATTAAAGGCATGAGCCATTACCACCCAGTGTATTTTGTCCTTTGATAGCACACATACTCTATTACAAACCTAGATTGGAGCTATAATGGTGAAATGAGAGTAAGTGTACAGGTCACCACAGTAGTGGGGAGAAGTGTCATCGTTCTTTGAGGTAAGGCAATAGCTATACAGGTTAAATGAGTTCCTCTCCAATTTTAGACTACTGCCTCTCCAGCCAAATTGAGGCTAATGAACTTTGAATAGAGGGTCTTTTACACTTCACTCTCCTCAGAACTGTTTAGTTCCTCCTACCAGATATCAGGTTAATTATTCATGAGCACACATATGAGTATGTAATGACAGTGATCTTGGGCTCTAGGCACTACCAGCAAATATGTTCTTTCTGCCAAGGAATGAGCCTGGAAGTCATGCATAGAAGCATATGCCTCCAATTCTACTCAGGAGACTAAGGCCAAAGATTGTGAGTTTGAGGACAGACTGAGCTACACAGCAAGATTTTAACTAAGAAAAATATAAGCCTTGAGGACAGCTCCATTATTAAGCAGGGGCTAGTAGAAGTCCCCTCTCCATTTCCTGCAGTTCCATTGCAGAGCAGGGGCTGTGGAGGTAGCAAAGGCCAACTGAGTTGTCTGTGCTTAGGGGATTGGTTGTATCAGTGTGGATGCCCTGGGCTGCCTTGATATGTTTGGCTTCTGGACCCTCTGCAGAGCCAGAGGGCTAGGTCATTAGAGGGTAGGGAAAGGGAAAGGGCCATTAGCACTACCACCTCTGCTGCTTCTAAGGTCTGCTACCTACTCAGGCTAGGGAGTCCACAAGGGATTGAGGGATAAAGCTCCCCTGTAGTGTTAAATCTGAGAACTGAAGTCCCAGGACTACCTTAAGAAAGTACTCCATCTTCTTGCCTTCCCTCAGGTCCCCTGTGACTTCAGTGCTAGATCCTGCATTTTCCTTTTTCAGAGGAAAAGAGGAGATGGAAGGACAGTAGGCAACTATCTCTGCCATGACACTCTGACATCCTTTCATATAAGCAAAGGCTTAAATTGTAGGTGTTTGAAATCTGGGCTCCTTCTGAAGCTTAGACTGGCCTCAAACCTATATACCACGTATCTATCTAACTTTACTTAATCCACGTATAACCATCCTTCCCAAATATGAACAGAAGGGAAGCCTATGAGGTGCATTGAACAAAACCATTTCCAACTGGCTTTCCTGACTCTCCCAAGGGGCTGTGCATGAGATAATTGCTTTTTTCTGCTTCTGATAAGGCATGGAGTGTCTAGCATTACCTTCATGCGAACTGTAATGAAGAAAACTGTTTAGCTGAAGTGTAAAATTGGATCCTCTGTATTGGGGTATGCCACAGTTTGTGTTGTAATAATCTGACCTCTTTGTGGTGATGTAATTCTTCTAAATGAATGAGACAAGAACTGTTAGGAATTGGTATGCTTTAATATGATTCCATTTATTGTCCACCTAAATAATAAACAGCTTGGATCTGAAATGGCTCATTGTTCTGAAGGTAAAAATTACTTTTGTGTTCTGCCTTCAGTTTTCACAATGTTCTCCATAGACCTTAGAAATAACACCCCAAACAGCCCAATCTTATACTAGTTCCACAGCTAGATCCACATCAGATCTTTTGCTGGAACGACTCACTTCCTTGGATTGACTCCAATGACCATCTATTGTTCTAGCCCTTCCTGAGGCCTCACATGCATGCCCTGGAATTTAGTAGTAATTCATTAATTGACAACTTCTTATATTCTTCACATCTACACCTCTATTTTGCTTTATTTTTCCATTCTGATACATAGTTCTATTAGATATATCCCTATTTAGAATGTATTCTACCTTTGCTATACCTCAGCCAGGATGTTGCAGATAAAGTAAGTAAATTGTAAAGTCAATTCTTGACTTCTTATTCTGAAAAGCCTTGATCCTTCAGCATAAGAAGGGTGATATAGATTCACACCCTATTTTAGTCAAGAAACTTGTAGATTTCAAAAAATGATAGGAAGTAGAGATAGACTAATTAAAATAATTTAATTCTTATTCTCAGCAGAAGAAAGCTATATCCACATATATGTACACACACGAGAGAGAGAGAGAGAGAGAGAGAGAGAGAGAGAGAGAGAGAGAGAGAGAGAGAGAGATCGGGAAGCCTTAAATACAAAGAGTGTTTATGTGTCACTATAGATTCTGAAGAGAGAAATGATAAGCGTGGTAAAACCTAGGCTGAAATGTCAAGCTTACACATTGGTCTGAAAATAAGAAAAGAGTATAAAATACAGTCCCTCTCCACCACATCCCACCCCACCCCAAGTATATAGAACAAGTATCTGGCAAGGTTCCAAAGTCCTGTTACACCATATTTTACAAGGGTAAAGAATTGCCTGTGTAGGATGTAGGCAAATAAACCTATTCATATTTCCTGTAGTTGAGAGCAGCACACAAACAATGGCATATTTCCTAGGAAAGGAAATTGAAGTCTATGATCAGAAAAAGAAGATACATGAGAGACTAGCACACAATCAAATGACCAAAAGCCACATAAGAACATATCTCAAGGATGCCGGTATTGGTAGATAAAGAGCACGGAATATTAGATCCGGAACTCCACACTTCAACACAAGATTTTATATATGAACAGCCAAATGTCAACAAATAGATACAATTGTCTACCACCCAATGTGATAGTAAAAGAAAGGATCATCATTAGAAAGAAAAACATACATCTTACTTTAAATGATGGGTTTGATTTTGTACTGTTAATATACGTAAGTTTAGGATCAGTGTTGATATAAGTAGGTTTAGAAATGGTTATAAATGGAAAAGCCCAAACTTTTATTCTTTAAAAAATATTTATTCTACATCCCAACCAAACTTTCCCTTTCTTCCTCTCTCTTCCCATTCCCTCCACCCCACTTCCCATCTGCCCCCCCTCCAATCCACTCCTCCTCTGTTTCTATTCAGAAAGAGACAGGTATTCTATAGGTGTCAACAAAACATGGCAAATCAAGTTGGGGTAGGATTAAGCACCTTTCCTTCTATTAAGGCTGAGCAAGGCAATCCAGTATGAGGTTCCCCCAAACCAGCAAAAGAGTTAGAGATAGCCTCTGCTCCCATTGTTCAGAGTCCCACAAGTAGACCAAGCTACACAACTGTCACATATAAGTAAAGGGCTTAGGTTGATCCTATGCAGGCTACCTGGTTGTTTGTTAAGGCTGTGAGTTCCTATGAGCCAGCTTAGTTGCTTCTATGGGTTTTCTTGTAATGTCATTGATCCCTCAGGCTCCGACAATAATTCCTACCTCTCTTCAACCAGATTACCTGAGCTTGGCGTAATGTTTGGTTGTGGGTGTTCATCTGTTTCCATCAGTTGCTGGATGAAGGCTCTCTGATGACAACTGGGCTGAGCACCAGTCTATGAGTATAGCAGAATATTGTTGGGCATCAACAATTGTGTGTGGTTCTATTCTAAGTCTTTGGGCCATCCAACCTCTGGGTCCTGGGACTTCAGGCTTTGTCATGGATGAAGCCCAAACATATCTATATTGAATAATCACATATTTCTGAGAGTAAAATTAGGCTCTTCCAACCACCTGGTGGCAGTATACTCTGTTCATTTTTGAGGGGTGAAAGGCTTTTTTCTACTTGCCATGTTGTTTAATGGTCTTCTAAATGTGACATGTTTCTCCATATACTGTCATTTCTGACTAGAATCATCCTTGAAGAATCATGTCAATTAAATGAAAGTGAGGCCTTTTTTGTTTCCCCATCTGTGGTTCCTCACCTTCAGCATAGATAGAATTTCCACCTTGTTCCACCATTAAGTTAATATTGATATCTTAATATCACCCACATTAAATGTTGTCACTTGGTTTTCCATATCTGCCTTCTCAAAGATGGGTTAGCTTATCAAGGGTATGAAGCAAAGTACAACTAATCTTGAGGTTTCCAAATTAGAAAGCAGAGGCCATACAGATTATGAAAGTTCAGGGATTGTTAAAAAACATATATATATATATATATATATATATATATATATATATATATTATTAGAAAGATTTACTTATATATTTTTTATTTCATTGATAAAGGTTAATTTAATTCTTCTGTTTTCCCCCTGCTAGATATGCTCTGCTTTGATATAACAATGTAAATGTCTACAATAAATGCATGTTTCTCCTTCCTATTCTAAAACTTCTGATGGTAGGAATTTGGTCCTTATGTTACTATAATTTTTCAAGAAATGGAACATGTTGTCATCATAGGCAAAATTCCTTATCTCACTCAGTAATATGAAGCTTAAGTTACACTTTGTTTAGTATAAATGTGGCTTTATGTGTTTTCTTTTCATGTTAAATATACCAATCGCCTGTGAATCTAGAGACCTTAACAGACTATGGAACTTGGCTATACTTATGTAGCTAGGTAACAGACAACAAATGTCAATTCCAGAACCCATCCTCTCACTATATCTCCCGGTCTCCTCAACTGCACATCTTCAATGAAGAAACTTATAGTTTGGCAAGAGGCCTCATTTGGTGAAAGCTACTAGCCATGAAGTGGTGAATGGTAGATAATATAAATATAGGCTTCTCCCACGGTCTTATCAGATAGAAGTCAGTCAGATTCATCTGTATGCAGTGTTGGTTAGAGTAAATGTGAAGAACTCAGTAGACACAAAAGAAAAGGATAAAGAGTGCGGAGTGAAAGGAATGTTAACATATAGGTAGATTGGAGCAAGGTGCATGGTGGGTGAACAGATTTAACAATATACTAGACATTTCTAAAAGAGGAAAGAATTTTGAAATTTTTTATCATGAAGAAAAGACAAAGTTTTAAAGATAATAAATATTAGAATGTGTGCATATTGAACCATTAAATGCTATCTTATTATTAAGTACAGCTTTTTTTTTGTTTTAATGTATAGGTTTTTATAAAGCCAGACATAGAGACAGCAAGAGAAATAATGTGTGATAATAATAATGTGTGATATGATGAGACATGATTCCTGACCACTGCCATGGTCAGACCTTGAAGTCGGCCATGATGCCCGAGGTGGAGAAGGCAGACTGGTCTTGCAGTGTTGGGGAGAAGGTGATGTGGACACAGGTCTCTCCCTGCTGTATCCTGGTGGATGGGGGCAAGTACCCCTCACCTGTATGGGTATTGAGGTGGCATCAGGGCTCAGCAGAGAGAAAAGCCATGGATAGGGGGACAGTGAGAGGGACGATGTGTGGGGAGGGTGAGAAGTACAATCCCTCATCTCCCAGTTGCTCAGCTCGCCTAGCATGTCTTTCCAGCTGCCCCACTGACACTCTGTCACAAGGGCTGTGGCCATCTCCTGCCCTGCCCCACCCATCACACTCTGCTTGCCAGACCCAGCCCTTTCTCAACTCCCAGCCCTGGTGGTGCAGGGTCTGTCCTTCATCACAGCCTCCCCCTGCCTCAGTTCCCACCCAACCCAGGGCCGTCTCTGGATGATTCTCATGTCCCCAGCTCCTCCAGGAGACTCAGTGTCCCCAAGAGGGACAGTGTAGTGGCTGATGGGGATGCAGACAGACACAGTGGCAGGTCTGGGTCAGTCTCCTGTCCTTCCTGCTGTGAGACAGGGAAGGCTAGCAGTGCTCCCCTCTGGGACACAACTGTGTGGATCCTCCTCTCCCTCTTCCCCCTGTCACTCAGAGTCATGCCAGTGAAGGTGCCTTTTAGGTTCTCACGAAGTCCCTCATGACTTTTGCTCCTGGACATTTGCAAGATCAATTCCTCTGGAATTGCAGTTCAAGACCAGTGTCCATTGAGAAATGTCTCAGTGCCTCCTTTTCTCCAGAAAATGGAGACTTGGGAATTCTGCTCCCCCCTCCTTCCTGCTACAGCTGTCAGGAAGCTTAGGGGCAAACCGAGCCCCCATGCTCTGAGGAGCCTGTTCACATACATTCCCTGGGCTTCCTTCCTTCCAGGGCTCTTTGTTTTGTTTTATCCCCACAGGACTACTTCTATCCTCTGTTCCTTTAAGTTGATTCACTCAAATATTTTCTCATAGCAATGAGAAATATATTAATAACTGTAGTGAGATATGTGGCAACACAGATGGAATATTGAGATATTATGTTAAATTAAATATGCCAGGGTGGCTACCACATGTGGCGGAGACCCAGGTATCAGTAGCTGTGTGTTTACATCCTGATTGCCAGCATTCTTCTTCCATGCCACACTCCATTTTGGGTTATCCAAGTCCTTAGCTGCTTGCTAGAAACACACACATCATCTCAGCTAGTCTCTTTCCTTCTGAAACTCTCCTTATACTAGACCACTTGCTATCAAGATCTTATGCCACCACATACGTTGTAGACCCAGTTAGGCTCCCTGGTAGTCTCCTGCCTTAACACTCTCCATTTGTATTGTCAAGTCTCTTGGCTGCTATACAGGGACACCTACCTCCTCTAGGCTCTTCTTCTTCCCTGCAGGACTCACCTTATCTGAGCTTAATCTCCACCATGGACCCTCCAACCATAACACATGACCCAGACTCCTAGAGCCCTGATAGTTGCCCAATGGGGCTCTCCAGTTGTACTTTATAGCTTTGAGACCCAATGCCAATCCACATTGCCAGGCTTCTTCTTGACTAAGTTACTGATGACATCAGGGTGTAGCAAAGAAACAGAAGATCAGGATAGTGGCTGTAACCCTAAGTAGCACATAGAGGATGTCAAATTTTCAACACACTAGGGATTAGTCTCATTCTGAACATTGTAAACACCTCTGCTGAAAGAAATATGGTTTTAATAACTCAAATATCAAACTAACTTGAAACGCACAAATTCCAATAGAGAAATTAAAAAACAGAAAACAAACCACAGTTAACTGGTGGATCATGTGGTTCATACACATTTAATCCCAGGATTAGGGAGGTATACAAGACAGGAGCAAGGTCTCAGTATCAGGCATTCACTCTCCAGCAACATTGAAGATAGGAGGAATTCATTCTCCAGCCACATTGAGAATAGGAAGACATTCAGTCTCAGGTTCCTCCAGCCATGCTAAGGAGAGGCAGCAGGATCAGCCCATTCAGCCTGAAGCAGTATTAAGAGCTAGTGGCCCATTAGTTTGCTTTCCTGTTCTTCAGCTTGAAGTTTGAACCCCAATATCAATTTCTGGATCTTTTATTTTTTGTGTTACAAATAACTAAGTCAATCATGAATTATTTTTTTCATGTGTTCTTGAATCGAATTTGCAAGTATTTTATTAGGAACTTACAGGTCAATTTTATTGACCTATAATTTTCTTGGTTTGTTGTTGTTGTTGGGTCTTTGTCTTGTTTTGATATCAGGGTGATACTGGCTTCATAAAAATGATTTAGAAATGTTATATTTTTCTATTTTGTGAAATAATTTGAGGAGTATTTGTGTTAGTTCTCTGAAGGTCTGATAAAATTCTGTACTGTGCCTCTTTTTCAGTTGGAAGGTTTTTAATTACTACTTCTATTCCATTGGATACCATAGACCTATCCAAATTGTTTATTTCATCTTGATTTAGCTATTATTGGCTATATAAATTTAAAGTTTATCCATTTCTTTTATATTTTCCAGTTTGATTTGGTGAAGTATAGATTTTAAAGTATGTCCTTATGATTCTTTGAATTTCTTATGTCTGCTGTAGTACCTGTCTTTTTGTCATTAATCTTATGAATTTGGGTTCTGACCTCTTTCTTTTGGCTAATTTGGTTAAAGGTTTGACAAGCTTGTTAACCTTTTCAAAGAACAAACTGTTCCATTGCTTCTTTGTGGATTTTGTTTTCATTTCTATTTCATTAATTTCAGCCTTCATTTTGGTTATCTGCTCCTATCGTTTAAGGGAGTATTGTTTCTCTTATTTTCCCAAGGTCTCAGGTTCACCATTCATTTATTTATTTGAGATCTTTGAGTCATTTTGAACCAGGCATTTCATCATATGAGAAAAGTTTACAACAGGGTTTTTGTTGTTGTTGTTGTTGTTGTTATGATTTTGCTATGGTGAATTTTTAATTCTCAGTTAAATCCTTGATTTTATTATTGACCCAATTATTATCCAATTGTGTGTTGCTTAGTTTGCATGAGTTTGTATACTTTCTGTAAATTCTGTTGCTGTTGAGTTGATATCCAGCTTTATTCAATTGTGTGAGCTGTTTCTCATAGGACTAGATCATTCTTGTGTAGATCTGGGTGTGCTTGAACTCACAGAGATCTGTCTACCTCTTAGTCATGAATCCTAGGACTACTGGTATGTATCACCATCTCCTAGCTTCTGGCTGCTGGGATTAAAGGTGTGTGCCTGGTTTCTATGACTTGTGGCTGACATTGCTTTCTGAATCCTCAGGCAAGCTTTAATAAATCATAAATATTATATCAACATAGTAACTGTTATATTGCTGTGAAGAGACACCATAACCAAAGCAACTTAAGAAAGAAAGCATTTCATTGGGGGGCCTTCTCTACAGTTTCAAAAATTTATTCCTTGGCTATCATTGAGGGGAGCATGGCCGTAGGCAGACATGGCATCCTGATCCTCAGACTCAAGTATGATTTTAAAACCTCACAGCTCATCAACATTGACACACTTCTTCCAACAAGGTCACACATACTCCAATGGAGCCAAGCCTCCTAATTCTTCCCAAACAGTTCCACTAACTGGGAACAAATCAAATATATGAGTATATGAGGGACATTCTCATTCAATCCACAACAACAATCAAGTCAACTTCATCCCATGCAGGGATGATTCAACATACATAAATCAACAAGAGTAATTCACCACATAAATAGAATTGGAGACAGAAATGATGTGGTCCTCTTGTTAGACCAGAAAAGGCCTTTGGCAAAAATCTAATCTCCCTTAGTGATAAAAGTTTTTAGAGAATCTAGGAACATGAGGGGATGTATTTCCACATGATAAACAGCAAGACTACAACGAACATCTTGTTCAATGGAAAATAACTCAAAAGTATTTTTGTTAAAAGCAGAAATAACACAAGGCTCTCCATCTACTGTTTCACCTTTTGTTTAATATACTGCTTGAAATCTTAGAGCAACAAGATAAGAGGAAAAGATAATGAGAATACAAATATGAAAGGGAGAAGTCAAAGTATTCTCATTTGTAGATATGATTCAACACACAAAAGACCCTAAAGAGTCCAGAAATATCCCACACTAATACACACATTCAGAGAAATAGTAGGTTACAAAACAAAAAAAAAAAAAACACTAATCAGTAGTCTTCCTAAATACAACAAAAACAGGCCTACTGCAAAAGAAATAGAGAAACAATTCCATTCACAATAGCTCCCACCAAAAACTCTTCCAATAAAATTTTAAGCAAGGATACCAGACTTGTACAATGAAAACTTTACAACTCTGAAAAAGAAACAGTTGAATAGATGAAAATATCAAAAGACAGAAAGACCTCCTATGATCATGAATTAGCAGGATTATATTGTGAAAATGGCCACCCTACAAAAAGCAGTCTACAGATTTAATGAAATACTCATCAAAAGTCCAATGCAATTCTTCACAGAAATTGAAAAATCAATATTAAATTTTATATAGAAACACAAAAGACTCATTGGTATAGGAAAGGACTTTCTGAACAGGACACCAAGAGTACAGGCATTATGACCAAAGATTAATAAGTGGGCCCGGATGAAGTTGAAAAGCTTCTATATTATAAAGAATATCATCATTCTAGTGATGAAACAGCCTATAGAATGGGAAAATACTTGCCAGATACACATTCAATGAAGAGTCCGTACCTAGAATATATAAAGAACTAAGAGAAAACAAGCGTGTGAAACTAATGGATTTCTCAAAAGATGAAATAAAAACAGTTGAAGAACATATTAAAATATTCAGTTCTCCCAACTATCAGGAAACTGCAAATTAAAGGTACTTTGAGATTTCATCTAACATAACTCATAAATGGCTAAGACCCAAATAAATAAATAAAATGATGGGAAGTGCCAGTATGAATGTGGGGGAAAGAAACACTTACTGCTGCTAGAGGGAGTGCAAACTGGCACAAACACTGGAAATCAGTGTGACAGTTCCACTCTAAGCTTGAAATAGCCCTACCACATGATCCACCAGTTAATCGTGGATATATACCCAAAGGACTCTATATCCCACTATAGAAGTACCTGTCCATCTATGTTTATCTCTGCTCTATTCACAATAGCTAGGGAATAGAAATAGTGTGGATGCCATCCCTAGCACTGCAACAAAATACCAGCTATAGCCTTTTCCCACCACTACTCACATCTCCTGTGGTTCCCACAAACCTTTGCCTTCTATTCTTTCTTCCATCACTCATTGCTTTATCCCTGGCTCCAATTCAAGTAGGCACTCCCTGCTAACCCAAGGACAGCTCTCCCCAGGGTTACAAGTAGGCTGAAGACAGACACACACCTTTCCTCCTGCTCCTAGAATTCAATTTCCCCAGTTTCATCCCCAGCTCTGAAACTGGAAAGATGCTATAATCACCCTTTGCCTTCTGACCCCATCCAAAACAGATCATAAAAACATCTTCCAATCTTTCTTCTCCCAACTCCTAACCAGTATCCCAGCCTCCAACACCACCAGACATTCTCTGTGAACACACCAGCTGAACACACCAGGAAGTCAGGCAATACACAAACATAGCACTCTGAAAATCAGAGATTAAATAGAAACCAAGGAACAAAACACTCATCCAGAGAAGAGGACAAGACCAGAACACAGCCAGCAAGTCTGGAGTACTATGAAAAGACCAAACCTAAGAATAATAGGAATAGATGAAGGAGAAGAAACCTAGCTCAAAGGTCCAGAAAATGTTTTCAACAAAGTAACAGAAGAAAAAGTTCATAACCTAAAGTAGGAGATGCTCGTAAAGGTACAAGAAGCATAAAGAACCCCGAATAGATTAGACCAGAAAAGAAAGCCCCATTGCCACATAATAAAACACTAAACACCTTGCCACATAATAAAACACTAAATATTACAGAACAAAGAAATAATATTAAAAGCTTCAAGGAAAATAAAACAAATAACATATAAAGGCAGACCTACTAGAATTCTACCTGATTTCTCAATGGAGATTCTAAAAGCCAGAAGGGTCTGGACAGATGTCCTGCAGTTTTAAGAGAATACAGATGCCAGCCAAGACTACAATACCCAGCAAAACTTTTAATCACCATAGAGAGAGAAAATAAGATATTCCATAATAAAGTCAAATTTCAACAATATATATCTACAAATCTAGCCCTAGCCCTATAGATGGTGCTAAAAGGAAAATTCCAACCCAAGGAGGTTAACTACTGTTGTAGAATATTATTTTAAGATGTGTTACATTTGTTTATGCTGTGGAACATTTGTTTTAATAATGCAATGATGTTTTGCATTCTTTTATGCTGCATTTGTTTAACTCTGTGGAGCTTTGTTACTTTGACAGACTAAAAACACCTGATTGGTCTAATAAAGAAGTGAGCAGGAAATAGTAAGATAGGAGAAAGGATAGGCAGGGTTGGCAAACAGAAAGAATAAATAGGTTATTAGATGTAAAACAAAGTATAACCTGAGTACAATCTGTAGCCCCAGTGAAACTAAGTTAAAAAAGGGGAGGGGGCTAGAGGGACACACATGGAGGGATCCAGGAAGGGAAAATAGTTAAGATCTCCTGGGTAAACCTGGAGGTATGGTAAAAGGGAGGAGATGAGGGATGGGAACATGAGGGACCAAGAAGGTTGAGTTGAGGGAGAGACAGAGGGGGAGAGCAATGAAAGAGATATCTTGATAGAGGGAACCAGTATGGGGTTAGCAAGAACCTGGTGCTTGAGAAATTCTCAGTAATACACAAGGA
The DNA here is from genome assembly GCF_943737965.1 of Phodopus roborovskii. Lineage (NCBI taxonomy): Eukaryota > Metazoa > Chordata > Mammalia > Rodentia > Cricetidae > Phodopus > Phodopus roborovskii. The sequence goes on along the minus strand of NW_026125906.1, from coordinate 31,023 downwards.
TGACCCCAGTTAAGACTCCTAGCAATAGTGGAAAGGGTGACTGCATGGGCCTTCCCCTTTAATCAGATTAGTGACTACTCTAATTGTCATCATAGAACCTACATGCAGTAACTAATGGAAGTAGGTGCAGTGACCCACATCCAAGCACTGGGATGAGCTCCTGGAATTCAGTTGAAAAGAGGGAGGAGGGATGAAGTGAACAAGAGGGGTCAAGATCATGATAGAGAAAACCACAGAGACAGTTGACTCAAGATGGAGGTGGCTCACAGACTATGGACTGATAGCTAGGGAACCTGCATGGGACCAAATTAGGCCCTCTTAATGTATGTGACAGTTATGTGGCTTGATCTGTAGAGCAGACCCCTGGCAGAGGGACTTGCATTATGATTCTGCATGAAAGGAACCTTGGTGGGTGGGTCCAACCATGGCAGGTGAAGGACAAACACACCATGCAGACCTTATGTGGAAAGTTTTACTGGGGGAAAGGAATGGAGGGGGGAAAAGACCAGCCTGCCTCTTCAGAAGAGCAGCAGGATAGAGATACATATATGAAATTCTCAAAGAAGTAATAAAAATTAGATAAATCATTAAAATAAATAGCAGAAAAGAAATGTCAGTTACAGAAAGGCAGATAGTACATATTTTCACGTATAAGTGGTATCTGAACAAATTTCTAGAAACGAAGAGTAGAATAGTTGTTGCTGGATGATTGAGAGTAAAATGGGGAACTGATAATCAATGAGTAGAAAGTATGTTAATCAAAGATGATTAAGTTCTAGACCTAGAGTCACCAACACTACATTATATACTTGAAAATGTGTTGTGTCAATAGATCTCATATTAAGTTCACCATGATATAATAAAATTGTTATTTTAAAATAATGGTATATAGCTGGGAGTACAGCTTATTGATAGAGCCTACCTGGCGTTAGTCCTAGATTTAATCCCCAGAGCCACAAAACACAAACACAAATAAACAAAAACCCCTAAATATAATGGAACAAACAAATACATTTAAAAGAATATTGATACCTATTTCACACCATGTATAAGACAACCTCAAAGTAGGTCATAGACCTATATATAAGACCTACAACTATACAACTTCAAAAGAAATTTGTCTTATTTGGATTTCTTTTTCTATGGTAGAACACTAAGGCCGTGGGGAGGGAACTGTTTGTTTCACCTCACAGCCTGTAGTCCTTCATTCAGGGAAGTCAGGGCAGAAACCTAGAGGCAGGGACTGATGCAGAAGCCATGAAGGAGTGTTGCTTACTGGCAAGTCCAGGGGTTGCATGCTCATAAATCAATCTGATGGGAGCATTTACTCAATTGATGTTCCTTCTTTTCAGGTGACTCTAGCTTATGTCATATTGATATCAAACTAATCATCACAAAAACATACAAGTAAGTCTTCTTCTCTTCAATTCAACAGTAATTCTTATTTATTAAATTTGTTATTTGACTGTTTCATGCTACATTCTGTCTACATCCCTGCCACCCTGAACAGGCCTTGTGTCATCTGATTGCTCATATTCCCTACCATCTCTTATCTCCTTTCTACCCCTGGTGTAACCTCTCCTCCATATAGGTTCCTTTCCTGAATTTATGCATTGTTTTGGTTTGATTTTTTTTAACCTGGATGGAGTTTGTTGCTTTGGGTTTGGAAGTATTCTTTAGAGTCTGGGGTGCTGTTTGATATAAAACTAAAGGCAATGACTGTCCTCCCCCTACAATCCATCAGTTGCCAGTAGTTCAGCATGGAAAAGTAGGGTCCATGAACCCCTGCTTGATCTATGATTGGTATTGACACGAACAGTCTTGTGTAGGCCCAGTGCAGACAACCATAGCTAGTGTGAGATCGTATAGGAAATAGTCTTTTTGTCACTATATAGCAAAAGTTTTGTTTATAATTATGTGTTATTGAAATAGACATTTTCTCCCCCATCCAAATGCACTCTTCTTAAAATATTTGCTCTGTTTTTTTTAAAGAAGCCCCCAAATTTTAGTATGTTTAATTTAGACCATTACAATAACTTAGGTGTTATTAGTTTCTTTGGTGTGCTAGATGGCACTCTTCCCCACTGAGGTAAACACACAACATAATCTTAGTTACTTTTGAATGACATTACTATTGTGCTGTGAATTAACATTTGAATATTATAAAACTGTTTTCTAATATTTGTAAATTAATATTTGTTTGTTTATGACAAAGAGGTTCATTACATATCCCTGGCTGGCCTGGATTGGCTATGTAAACCAGAGTGATCTGGAACTTAGAGAGTTCCTCCTGCCTCTGCTTCCTGGATGTGGGGATTAAAGCCACACACCACCACACTTGCTAGAGTTATTTTATTTTTATGTTTTATTGATTTTTAAATTTCTTAGTCAGGATTACTATTGCTGTGATGAAACACCATGACCAAAGCAACTTGGGGAAGGAAGGGTTTATTCCACTTATGTTTCCACATCACAGATCATCATCAAAGGAAGTCAGGACAGAAACCCAAACCCAGCAGAATCCTGAAGGCAAGAGCTGATGCAGAGCCCGGGAGGAGTGTTACTTATTGGCTTGCTCTCCATAGCTTGCTTGGCATGCTTTCTTATAGCACCAAGTACCACCAGCCCAGGGATGGCACCACCCATCATGGGCTGGGCCCTCATGTACAATCACTAATTAAGAAAATGCCCCCAAAGGCTTGCCTACAACCTGATCTTATAGAGGCATTTTCTCAACTGAGGTTCCTTCCATTAAGATGATTCTGACTTGTGTCAAGTTAGCATAAAATTAATTACATCACATCCCTTTCCTCCCTTCCATGTACCCCTCAGACTCCTCTCTCAAAAACATAGCCTCATTTTTCATTTATTATTTTTTCATTATTATTTCATCATTATTATTTTCATTTATTATTGTTATACACAACACACATGTAGACACACACACACACCTATTGTATTCAGCTGATGTCCAGGGCATCACAGGGGAGACTATAAGTGTAGCTTCTGACATTTCTAGGAAGTACAGTCTCACAGTGAGGTACCTTATCCACTGGCTCTTAAAATCTTTCTAACACCTCTTTCACAATGATCTCTTAGCAGATAGCGTGGGGGCTCTACAACTCTGCATTTACATTTATTTTTTAACATGTAATCATTATACTTATTGCGTAGCATGTGATAATTCAGAATGTGTGCAAGTATATACTAATCAAATCAAAATAACAGCATTTCCTTTTTGTCTTTTGCGTTTTGTTTTAGTAGTTTTAAAACAAAGCCCTTCTTTGCATCCCAAAGAGGCCTGAAACTCAAACTTGTAGCACTTCCCCTTCCTTCAACCCCAAGTCTTGATATTATGGAAACAAGCAAGCAGGCCTGCATTTTCTCGTTTTTTAGTGTTTTATTTATTTTTTCTTAGTTTACATATCGATCCCAGTTCCCCCTCTCACCCTCTCTCCCTCTCTCCCTCCCTCCCTGCCTCTCTCACTCCCTCCTATGCCCCATACAACCCTCATATCCCATTTACCCCCCACACTCCACACAGAGGGTGGTGCCTTCCAGGAAGGGTCAACAAAATTTGTCAATTCATTTGGAGTAGGGACTAGGCCCTCCACCCTGCCTCTAGGTTAAGGGAGCCTTTCCACTGTTGCTCACATTGTTAGATGGGGTCAAACTTGTAGGTGTCTGGACATTTCTCTAGAGTCAGTTTTCTCTTCAAACCTATGATGGCTCCCTCTTTTGTGGTTTCTCTCTTCTTTCTCTCATCTCTCTCTCTTCTCTCTCTCTCTCTCTCTCTCTCTCTCTCTCTCATCTATTCCTCCCCGACTCAATCTTCCTAGTCCCACGTGCTTTTCTCTCTCTCCTCCCATTCTCTTTCTCCTAGCTCCCTCTCCACTCACTGCCCCCCACCCCCAATATGCTCAGGAGATCTTTTTTCCTTTCCCCTTCTGTGAGGGACCTTGTATGAATCTCTTAGGTTCTTCCTTGTATCCTAGTTCCTCTGGTGGTGTGAATTATAGGCTGGTGATCCTTTGCTCTATGTCTAAAACCCATATATGAGTGAGTACATACCTAGTTCCTCTTTTGTGACTGGGTTACCTCATTTAGGTTGGTTTCTTAAAGTTCCATCCATTTGCCTGCGAATTTTAAGATTCCATTGCTTTTTGTTTTTTTTTTCCCCACAGAGTAGTATTCCATTGTGTAAATGAGCCAAGTCTTCTTTATCAATTAATCAGTTGAGGGGCACCCAGGTTGCTGCCAAGTTCTTGCTATTACAAATAATACTGCTATGAACATAGTTGAGCACATGTCTTTGTTGCATGGGTGTGGATCATTTGGGTATATGCCTAAGAGTGGGGTTGCTGGGTCCTGTGGTAGACTGTTCCCACTTTCCTGAGGAACCACCATACTGTTTTATTGACTAATTTCTTGAGTTCTTTGTATATATTGGAGATCAGCCCTCAATAAGATGTAGTGTTGGTGAAGATCTTTTCCCAGTCTGTGGACTGCCATTTGGTATTGTTGACTGAGTCCTTTGCCTTACAGAAGCTTCTCAGTTTGAGGAGGTCCCATTTATTAAATGTTGATCTTAGTGTCTTTGCCACTGGCATTATGTTCAAGAAGCAGTCACCTGTACCAATTTGTTCAAGAGTACCTTCTACTTACTCTTCTAAGATGTTCAGTGTAACTGGATTTATGTTGAAGTCTTTGATCCATTTGGACTTTAGTTTTGTGCATGGCGATAGATATAAGTCTATCTGCAGTCTTCTACACACCATCATCCAGTTGTGCCAATGTGTCTTTCCATTGTATACTTTTAGCTGTTTTGTCAAAAATCAGGTGTTCGAAGGTGTGTGGGTTAATATCAGGATTTTTTATTTCATTCCATTGGTCTACCTGTCTATTTTTGTGTGGATACCAAAGTGTTTTCAGGATTATAGCTCTATAGTAAAGCCTGAAGTAGGGGATGGTGATGCCTCCTGAAATTCCTTTATTGTATGGGGTTGTTTTTGGCTATCCTGGGTCTTTTGTTTTTCCATTTAAAGTTGGGTATTACCTGTAAGGAGTAAGGTTTTTCTGCCCGCTGCCGGTCTGGTCCTGCCGCCACGCCAGCCCCAAATAATGCATAGAGACTCTGTATTTGATATTATGCTGTTGGCCAGTTACTTGTTACTTTTCGGCTAGCTCTGTCTTAAGTATTAACCCATTTCTTTGTATTTCCACGTGGTCTTACCAGCGAGAGGTGGCTGGCGTTTCTGCCTTCTCCTGACTCTCCATCTTGACCCCTCCTTACTACTTCCTCTTTCCTGATAGGGGGCGCTGTCATGGGAATCCTAAGAAAATGCAGATATCCTGGCTGTAGTCTGCAAGACTGTTTTGTCCAGCTGTTTTGAATGTAGGATCACCTGGTACTCTGTTTCAGGGGGTCTGGCTTGCTCAAACCACATTAGTCCGGAAGGAATCCAGAGCTTTTCATTTTCTGTGGAAACAAAAATAGAAATCCTTTTCCCCAGTAACTTGTCCTTAGATTTAAATTTTGAAGTCAAAGCATCTTTAAAATATATAAATTGAATTAATTCAGCAGCATTTGTTTTAACAGTTATTGTTTCCTTGGCAGTCAAACAATACAAAGACAATATAATACCATACAGTATCCATATTCTCTCCATCTTTACATGGCTTTTTAATTATTCTGTTTATTTTCTATTTTTTGAGACAGGGTTTCTCTTTGTAACTCTTATCTTTCCTGGAATTTACTCTGCATACCAGGTTTACTTTGAAATCACAGACATCTGCTTGCCTCTGTCTCCCGAGTGCTGGGATTAAAGGCGTATGCCACTACACTCAACTCCTCACTGTATTTTTAAAACCATTTCATTTCTTTTCTCTCCCAAGCCTACATATATTTTAGAACCTTTGGTGCTTTTTCTTAATATGAAACTGTCTTTATTGTAAATCTTTATCTTTTTCTTACCACTTTTATCTGGTAAACAACAACATTGCTAAAAATGAAAGTCATAGCTGTGTCAGCTGCGGTTTATCAAATATGGTGGCGGGTAATTTTACCGCCAGCACTGAAAGGTGTGCTCACTGCCTTGGTCTGTGCTTCCATCCAGCAAGCATGCTGCCGGCTTGGAGATGTGGTCACTGCCATTGCCAGCTCTCATACACACCAATAAATTGTTAGCAGTGTTTTTTTTTTTTTTTTAAAGCTGTGCGGTTTTTTTTGCCACTTATGCTGAGACAGGAAACGGGCCTTAAAGGAGCTGCGCAATTATCTGCCTGTATCTTGCAAAACAGAGTCCAACCGAGAAAAATGCTGCTACCAAGAAACCTTGCTTGTCTCTGTTTTTTTTTTTTTTTTTTTGTATATAAAACCCTTTTTTAAGATTTTGTTAAATTTTTAGTGGGAGTTCTTATTAGCCACGTGAGCACCATAAAGGATTTCTATTTTTGTTTCCACAGAAAATAAAAAGCTGTGGATTCCTTCCAGACTAATGTGATTTGATCAAGCCAGGCCCCCTGCAACAGAGTCGCTGGTGATCCAACATTCAAAACAGCTGGACAAAACAGTCTTGCAGACTACAGCCAGGATATCTTCATCTTCTTAGGGTCCCCATGACAGCACCCCCTATCAGGAAAGAGGAAGTAGTAAGGAGGCGTCAACATGGAGAGTCTGGAGAGAACAGAACCACCATTCCTCCGCTCTTGGCAAGACCACGTGGAAATACATAGAAATGGGTTAATACTCAAGACAGAGCTAGCTGATAAGAAAAAAGTAACTGGCCAACAGCATAATATCAAATACAGAGTCTCTGTGCATTATTTGGGGCTGGCGCGGCGGCGGGACAAGACTGGTGGCGGGAGGATAAACCTTACTCCTTACAATTACCCTTTTATGGTCAGTGAAAAATTGTGCTGGGATTTTGATGGGGATTGCATTGAATCCATAGATTGCTTTTGTCAAGATTACAATTTTTGCTATGTTTATCCTACCTATCCAAGATCATGGGAGATCTTTCCATTTTCTGGTATCTTCTTTATTTTCCTTCTTTAAAGACACAAACTTCTTGCTATATAGGTCTTTCATTTGTTTGGTAAGAATTACCAAAAGATATGTTATGTTGTGTGTGGGTATTTTAAAGGATGATGTTTCTCTCACTTATTTCTCAGCCCCTTTGTCATCTGTATATGGCAGGGCTACTGATTTTTTGAGTTTATCTTGTATCCTGCAAGTTTGCTGAAAGTGTTTATCAGCTGTAGGAGTTTTATGTTAGAGTTTTTTGGGTCGCTTATGGAAACTATCATATCATCTGCAAATAGTGGAAGTTGGACTTCTTCCTTTCCATTTTGTATCTCCTTGCACTCCTTTTTGTTGTCTTATTGCTTTAGTTAGAACTTCAAGTACAATATTGAAGACATATGGATAGAGAAGGCAACCTTGTCTTGTTCCTGATTTTAGTGGAATCGCCTTAAGCTTTTCTCCATTCAGTTTGATGTTGCCAGCTGGTTTACTGTTCATTGCCTCTATTATGTTAAGGTATGTTCCTGTTATCACTGCTCTCTCCAAGACCATTACCATGAAAGGGTATTGAATTTTTTCAAAGGCTTTTTCAGCATCTAGGGAGATGATCATATGGTTTTTCTTTTTCAGTCTTTTTATATGGTGGATCACATTGATAGATTTTCGTATGTTGAACCATCCCTGAATATCTGGGATGAAGCCTACTTGGTCATGATGGATGATTTCTTTGATGTGTTCTTGGATTTGATTTGCCAGTATTTTATTGATTATTTTTCATCAATGTTCATGAGAGATATTGGTCTATAGTTTTCTTTCTTTGTTGTGTCTTTGTGTGGCTTGGGTACCAAGGCAATTGTGGCCTTGTAAGAAGAACTTGGTAATGAACCTTCTGCTTCTGTTGTGTGGAACAATTTGAGGGGTATTGGTATTAACTCTTTGAATTTCTGGTAGAATTCTGCACTGAAGCCATCTGGCCCTTGGCTTTTTTTTTTTGGTTGGGAAGCTTTTGATGACAGCTTCTATTTCATTTGGGGTTATAGGTCTATTTAAGTTGCTTTTCTGTTCTGGATTTAATTTTGGTGATAGTTATCCAGAAATTTGTCCATTTCCTTTGAATTTTCAAATTTTGTGGAGTACAGGTTTTCAAAGTATGACATGAAATTGTCTAGATTTCCTCATTGTCCATTGTTATTGCCCCCTTTTGATTCTAATTTTGTTGATTTGCATGTTCTCTCTCTCTGCTTTTTGGTCAATTTGGATAAAGGTTTGTCTATCTTTTTTATTTTTTTGAAAAACCAACCCTTTGTTACATTAATTTTTTTGTATTGTTTTCCTGGTTTCTACTTTATTGATTTCAGCCCTCAAATTGATTATTTCCTGGCGTCTACTCCTCTGGGGTGAGTTTGCTTCTTTTTGTTCTAAGGCTTTCAGTTGCGTTGTTAATTCTCTTATATGACTATCCTGCTTGCATCTTGGGTTCATTTGATTGGAAGATCGTTTCCAAACCCTTTACCCTGAGGTAATATCTGTCCTTGAATCTTAGATGTGTTTCCTGTATGTGGCAGAAGGATGGATTCTGTCATCGTATCCATTCTGTTAGCCTGTGTCTTTTTATAGGCAAGTTAAGACCATTATTGTTGAGGGAAAAGTAAGGACCTTTGATTTTTAATTCTTGTTGGTTTTAGATTTGTTGTTGGCAGTGGTATTGTGCTTATGTTTGCCCTGCTTTATCCTTTGGGATCTGGTGAAGTGAGATTATCTATTGCCTATGTCTTTGTGAGCATAGTTAACTTCCTTGGGTTGGAGCTTTCCTTCCAGAACTTTCTGTAGGGCTGGATTTGTAGATTCGTATTGTGAAAATATGCCTTTGTCATTAAATATCTTGTTTTCTCTGTCTATAATGATTGAGAGTTTTCCTGGGTATAATACCCTGGGCTGGTCTCCATGGACTTTTAGTACTTGTAGAACATCTATCCAGGACCTTCTGGTCTTGAGAGTTTCCATGGAGAAAATTTTCATAGGTCTGCCTTTACATGTTACTTGCCCTTTTCCCTTTCACTGCTCTTAATGTTCTTTTTTAATTCTGTATGTCAGGTGTTTTGATTATTATGTGTCGAGGGGTCTTTTTTCTTTGATCCAGTCTATTTGGTGTTTGGTATGCTTCTGCTACTTTTATAGGCATGTCCTTCATATTGGGAAAGTTTTCTTCAATTATTTTGTTGAATATGTTTTCTGCACCTTTGAGCTGGGCTTCTTCGCCTCCTTCTATGCCTATTATTCTTAGGTTTGGCTTTTTCATTGTGTCCCACATTTCCTGGATGTTTTGTGTTAAGGATTTGTTGGAGTTAAGATTTTCTTTGGTTGATGAATCTGTTTCCTCTAGTTTATCTTCAACTCCTGAAATTTTCTCTTTGATCTCTTGTATTCTGTTGGTTATGCATGCATCTGTAGTTCCTGATTATTTGCCTAGTTTTTCTATATCCAGAATTCCATCAGTTTGTGTTTTCTTTATTGTCTCTATTTCAGTTTTCAAGTCTTGAACTGTTTGAGTTGTTTCCTCAACTGTTTGATTGTTTTTTTCTTGGCTTTCCTTACTTTATTTAAGAGATTTGTTCATTTCTTGCATTTTTGCTTGGTCTTTCCTACTATTTCTTCCAATTTTTTGTTTGTGTTTTCTTCCATTTCTTCAAGAGATTTTCTCATATCAGCTTTGAGGGCCTCTATCATTTTTATGAAATTATTTTTTAAGCCATTCTTTTCTGCTTCATCTGCTTTGATGTATTCAGTTCTAGTTGGTGTAGAGTCCCTAGATTCTGGTGGTGTCATGCTTGTCTTTCTGTTGTTGGGTGTTTTCTTTCATTGCTGCCTTCCCATCCCTTCTTCCATTAGGTTAGCTCTCTCTCTCTCTCTTTCTCTCTCTCTCTCTCTCTCTCTCTCTCTCTCTCTCTCTCTCTCTCTCTCTCTCTGTTACTCCCTCAGTGGGCTTAGTGGGTCAGAAGTCTAATGTCTGTAGCTCTGGGTGGTTCAAGCTCTCTAGGAGGTCTCTTCTCAGGCAGGGGCCGGGCAATGGGGGTCAAAGATCAGGCAGGCCAGAACTCAGGATGGTCCAGTGTGGATAGGTGTGTCTGGTGTGCTCAGAGCAGATCCAGGAAGTTCCCTGCAGATGGCAGGATTGTTGGACCCACCCTCTGGCACAGTACTCAACCAGATCAGTAGGGAAGTAGATTCACTATGGCACTGGGTGTGGGGAGTGTAGGTTATAGGTGGGGTTGTTGTGGATCAGCGTACTATGAGTATTCTCTCTAGGAATAGGATATAGGGGGAGCGAGATTCAGGTCTAACCCAGGGATTTCCCAGGGAAGGGTGTGGGGGGGGATTCGACCTGAATTGGTCCCAGACTCCCCTCTCCCAGAGGTCTGGTGTTGGGGTCAAAGATCAGTCAGGCAGGGACTCAGGGTGGTCCTGCATGGATCTCTCATTACTTTTTGTTTACAATTTATTTTTAGTTTTATTTTTTAAATCCTTTTTGTATTTCATATACTAATCCTAGTTCTTCCTCCCTCCTCCCGCTCCCGATCTCCCTCCCCCCACTCTATCCACATCCACTCTTCAGAGAGTGTGAGGCTTCAGTTGGAAAGTCAACAAAGTCTGTCACATTACCTTGAGTCATGACCAAGTCCCTCCCTCTGTATCTAGGATGAGCACAGGTATCCCTTCCAAAGAGATTGGGCTCCAAAATCCCAGTTCATGCAATAGCAATACATCCTGGTCCCACTGCCAGTGGCCCTATAAACTGCCCAAACCACACAACTGTTATCTACATTCAGCCCTTCCAGGTTCCCGTGCAGTCAGTCTGGTGTCAGGGAGCTCTCACTAGCTCAGGTCATTTATCTTGTGAGTTTCCCTAGCATGGTATTGACCCCACTGCTCATAGTGTCACTCTCTTTAACTGGACTCCTGATGCTCGGCCCAGAAAGCCTACAAATTCATGAAAACTGAATAAGGTTTAACTGAATGATCATTGGATCAAGGAACAAATAAAGAAAGAAATTAAAGACTTTCTAGAATTCAATTAAATTGAATGTAAGACATACCCAAACTTATGGGACACTATGAAAGCAGTACTAAGAGGAAAGTTCATAGCACTAAGTATTCACATAAAGAATCTGGAGAAATCTCACACTGTCAACTTAACAGCAAATCTGGAAGCTCTAGAGCAAAAAGAAGCAAATTCACCCAGGAGGAGTAGAGTATAAGAGATAATCAAACTCTGGGTTGAAATCAATAAAATAGAAACAAAAAGAACAAAACAGAGAATCAATGAAACAAAAGAATTGGATCTCTGCATCTGCTTACATCAGTTACTGGATGAAGGTTCTATGATGACAATTAAGGTAGTCATCAACCTGAGTTCAGAGGAAAGCCAGTTCATGAACCCTCTCTACTATTGCTTAGTCTTAACTGGGATCATTCTTGTGCATTCCTGGGAATTTCCCTAGTGACATGTTTCTCACTAATGCCACAATGGCTCCCTCTATAAAAATATCTCTTTCCTTGCTCTCCCTTTCTGTTCATCCCACAAATTGACCTTTATGATCCCTTATGTTCTCCTCCCCCTGACTTCCTCAACTCCCCTTCTTTCTGCTTCCCTCATGCTCACGATTTACTCAAGAGATCTTGTCTTTTTCTCCTTCCCAGGAGGTTCCCTATGTGTCTCTCTTAGGATCCTCCTTGATACCTAGCTTATATGGAGTTGTAAACTGTAACTGTAGTCTGGTTATCCTTTGCTTTATATCTGATATCATCTTTCTGAATGTGGATTACCTCTCAGGATTTTTTTCTGCTTCCATCCATTTGCTTACAACTTTCAAGATGTCATTCCTATTTTTTTTTTAACAATGAGTAGTACTTCATTTTGTAAATGTACCACATTTTCCTTATCCATTCTTTGGTTGAGGAGCATCTAAGTTGTTTCCAGGATCTATCTATTTCAAATAATGCTGTTGTGAACATATTTCAGCAAATATTCTTGTGGTATGGTTGTGAATCCTTTGAGTATATGCCCAAGAGTGGTATTGCTGGGTCTTGAGGTAGATTGATTCTCAATTTTTTGATAAACCGCCATATGATTTCCAAATAGGCTGTACAAATTGGCAATCCCACCAGCAATGGAGGAATGTTCCCCTTACTCCACATCCTCTTCAGTATAAGCTGTCACTTGTGTCTTTGATCTTAGCCATTCTCACTGGTGTAATATAGTATCTCAGAGTCATTTTTATTTGCATTTCCCTCTTGGCTAAAGGATGTTGAGCAATTCTTTAAGAGTCTTTTGGCCTTTTGAGATTCCTTTGTTGAGAATTCTGTTTAGATCTGAACCCCATTTTTAATTGAATTATTTAGTATTTTGATGTCTAGTTTCTTGAGTTATTTGTATATTTTGGAAATCAGCCCTCTGTCAGATTTTTGGTTGGTGAAGATCTCTTCTCATTTGGTAGGCTGTCATTTTGTCTTGTTAACTGTGTCTTTTGCCTTAAAGAAGCTTCTCAGTTTCAGGAGGTCCCGTTTAATTGTTGCTCTTAGTGTCTGTGCTACTGCTGTTATATTTAGGAAGTAGATTCCTGTGCCAATGTATTCAAGGCTACTTTCCACTTTCTCTTCTATGAGTATCAACGTGGCTGGATTTATGTTGAGGTCTTTAATCCATTTGACTTGAGTTTTGTGCATTCTTCTACACACCAGCGTCCAGTTATGCCAGCACCATTTGTTGAAGATGCTTTCTTTTTTCTATTGTATAATTTTAGCCTCATTGTCAAAAGTCAAGTGTTCATAGGTGTGTGGATTAGTATCTGAGTCTTCAGTTCAGTTCCATTGTTCCACCTGTCTGGTTTTGTGCAAATTTCAACCTGTTTGTATTACTATAGGTCTATAGTAGACTTGGAAGTCAGGGATGGTGATGCCTTTGGAAGTTTTTTGTATACAGGATTGTTTTGGCTACCTGAGTTTTGTTTTTTGTTTTTTTTTTTCATATGAAGTTGAGTATTGTTCTTTCAAGGTCTGTGAAGAACTGTGCTAGGATTTTGATGGGGATTGCATTGAATCAGTAGATTGCTTTTGTTAAGATTGCCATTTTTACTATGTTGATTCTACTTATCCAAGAGCATGGGAGATCTTTCTGTATTCTGATATTTATTAAAATTTTGTTTCAAAGACTTAAAGTTTTTGTCATAGCTGTCTTTCACTTGTTGGTTAGTTACCCCAAGACATTTTATGTTGTTTGTGGCTATTTTGAAGGGTGACGTTTCTCTGATTTCTTTCTCAGCCTATTAATCATCTATATATGGAAGGCCTGTTTTTCTTTTCTTTTTAGTCTTATATCCTGACACATTACTGAAAGTATTTATCAGTTGTAGTAGTTCCCTGGTAGAATTTTTGGGTTACTTATGTATTCTATCATCTCATAGACAAACAGTGAAAGTTTGACTTCTTCCTTTTCAATTAGTATCCCCTTGATCTCTTTTTGTTGTCTTATTGCTCTAGCCAGAACTTCGATTACCATAAATATGGAGAAGGTGGACAGTTTTGTCTTGTTCTGATTTTAGTGGAATCGCTGAATTTCTCTCGATTTAGTTTGATGTTCGCTGTTGGCTTGCTGTATATGCATTTATTATGTTTATGCTCCATGTATCCCTGATCTCTTTAAGACTTTTATCATGAAGGGGTATTGGATTTTGTCAAAGGCTAATGAGATGATCATGCAGGGTTTTTTTTTTTCATTCAGTTTGTTTCTATGGTGGATTACATTGATGGATATTTGTACGTTGAACCATCCCTGCTTCACTGGGATGAATCCTACTTGAGCATGGTGGATGATATCTCTGATATGTTCTTGGATTTGGTTTGCAAATGTTTTATTGAGTATTTTTGTATTGGTGCTCGTGAGGGACACTGCTCTGTAAGTCTCTTAGTTGCTTTTGTGGGTTTTGGGGGTATCTGGGTAAATGCACCTTCATATAAAGAGTTTGGCAATGTTCCCTCTGTTTCTATTGTGTGGAACAATTTGGAGAGTATTGGTATAAGCTCTTCTCTGAAATTCTGGTAGAATTCTGCACTGAAACTGTCTGGTCCTGTTTTTTGGTTTTGTTTTGTTTTGTTTTGATTGGGGGACATTTAATGACAGCTTCTATTTCATTAAGGGTAATGGGTTTATTTAAATTGTTTATCTGATCTTGATTTAATTTTGGTATATGGTACCTATCTAGAAGATTGTCCATTTCTTTTAGATTTTCCAAATTTTTGGAGTGTAGGGTTTTGAAACATGACCTGATGTTTCTCTGGATTTCCTCAGTGTTTGTTGCTATGTTCCCCCTTTTCACTTCTGATTTTGTTGACTTGGATATTCTCTGTCTGCCTTTTGGTTAGTTTGGATAAGGGTTTATCATCTTGTTGATTTTCTCAAAGAATTAACTCTTTGTTTCATTGATTCCCTCTATGTGGAATGAGCTCCCAAAGTTCATTCATACACTAGGGATAATTACTGATCCACTACCAGAGACCCCAAAGACTGGCCAGTCTCCTAACAGACACCCACATTCAGGGGATCTGGGTCGGTCGGTTCAATGTTGGTTTCCCAGCTATCAGTCTGGGGCCCATGAGTTCCCCCTTGTTCAGATCATCTGATTCTGTGGGTTTCTCCAGCCTGGTCTTTACCACAAGGAGACTTTTTTTTGGTCCAGTCTATTTGGTGTTCTGTAAGCTTCTTGTACTTTCATATGTATGTCTTTCCTGAGACCGGGAAAGTTTTCTTCTGTGATTTTGTTTCTGTACCTTTGAGCTGAACTCCTTCTCCTTCTTCTACCACTATTATTCTTAGGTTTGGTGTTTGCACAGTGTTCCAGATTTCCTGGACATTTTGTGTTAAGAATTTGTCAGATTTAACACTTTCTTTGTCCACTATATCAATTTCTCTATCATATCTTCAATGCCTGAGATTCTCCCATCTCTTATATTCTGTTGGTTATGATTGCATCTGTAGTTCTTGATCATTGACTAGATTTTCCATTTCCAGCATTCCAGCATTGTGTTTTCTTTATTGCCTCTATTTCATTTTTCAAGTCTTGGACCACTTCCTTCACCTGTTTCATTTTTTTTTTCTTGCCTTTCATTTGTTTAAGGGATTAATTGATTTCTTCCAAATTTTTGTTTGTGTTTTCCTCCCTTGCTTTAAGGGAATTTTAAAATTTCCTCTTTAATGGCCTCTATCAACTTTGTAAAGTCATTTTTAAAGTCATTTTCTTTGGCTTTGTCTGTGTTGGAATGTTCAGATCTTGCTGTTGTAGAACAATTAGATTTTTGTGGTACTTTTTTGCTCTTTATGTTTTTGAATGTATTTACAAGGACGTCTACACATCTCTTCCTTCAAATGTTGCAGGTGGTGCCTATTCTTTATGGGGTCCCTCTTCCTCAAATTTGTTCACATGGGGCCTGTGACTTAGGTGTGCCCTCTTACTCCAGGTGCAGGTGGGGCCGTCCTATGGTGGTCACTACTCCAAGGGCAGGCAGGTTCATGGTTCTGGATGTTTGGAACCTTTAGCAACTCCTTTCTAGTTCTTCATAAACTCCTGTGCTATGGAACATCAGCAATGTAGAAAGTGGATGAATACCAATATTATTTGTGATCATAAATTTATCCAAATTTATCAAAGATATATTCTGATGTTTGTTTTTCAATGATGCATTTAAGTTTGAGTGATAATGAAAACTCTGATTTTTTTTTTTTACTAGTGTTTGTTGTCAGGCTAATAACAAGTACAGCTTTTAATGAAATATGCTTACTTGGTGGATTTTTCATCTAGTGGGAATATGTACAACAGTTAATTAAAGGCAGAAAAAGGAGTAGTTCTCCTCTTACTTAAAAATTAATTGGAAGGGGGCTGGAAAGAGGCCTAAATTGTTAAATAGCACTTTCAGCTCTTGCCAAGGACTAGAGTTCAATCCCTAGTACCTGCTTCAGTGGTTCACAACCAAATGTAATTCCAACTCCAGGAGATCCAGCACCCTCTTAAGGCCTCTGCAGGCACTGCACTTATGTGCACAACCCCCCCCCCATACTTGTTAAAAATTAATAAAATCTTTTTATTGTTGTTTTGAGACAGGTTATCTCTATGTAATATCCATAGATGTCCTGGAATTCACTCTGTAGATCAGTCTGGCCTCAATCCATGTGACTCTGGATTATAGGTGTGTACCGCCACCACCCAGCAGAACATAGTAAAACTCTTTTAACATTTAAAAAAATTAAAGTAATGGTTAATTGGTGCCTTTAGATTTTTTTCATTTTAGAAAACAAGAAAATATTATAAAGAATTAAAAGTTATCAAAATAAAAAGTATGAAAATTTTAACGTTTAAAAATTTATTGCATGTATGTATGATGTGTATAGGAGCACATGCCACAGCATGGGATAAGTTCTTTTGTTTTTTCATCTTTATGTGGTTCTGGGGATCCAACTCATGTTGCCATGCTTGTATGACAGATGCCTTGCCCACTGAGCCATCTTCATCACCTTGAACTTTTGTTCAATTTCTGAACTAACTAGATCCTGTGCTGAAACACAGCTATAGTAGAAGCATAACCCTGACATCACAGGTAAGTTATGCCTCTTAAAATTTCAAAGCACACTTAAAATTAGGGGAAAATACATATATAAATTTTGTGGGGAGAGATCATTAAAATTTGAGATTGTTTTCCTAACCAACAAGTCACAACTCTCTAGAAGTAAAAACTCAATGTCATAAAACACAAAACAGAGAGCCAGGGCATTAACAACCCCAATTAGGAAGGAATCTTGTGCAAGTCACATGGAAAGAAACTGGAATTCACACACTGTTCATTGGAAAATAAAATGGTATTACTATGAAAGTTTTGTATATCCTATGGCAAGATTATAACTTTCTGTTATTCTATCATACAAATGTATGTCACTATGAAGCAATTTTGTATACAACAAACCATAAAACCAGTTTAAGTAAGATTGATAATCTAGATGAGCCTGATCTAATCCTGTAAAAGGTCTTAACAACAAAGCATACAATTCTCTAAAGGAAGTTGTGCCTGTGGGGTTATCTTTAGCCAAGCCTCTACTTGCTCTTCCTGTTTTCCTGTCCTATAGATACTTTATTTACTGTGCCAGCACTCACTATAAAGAAAGTCAATAACTTATAATAAATTTCTTAACATACCCTGTTTGTTTTGCCATGTAGTGAATTAGACCATGGCTGATAAAATAACTGAAAAACACTTTGGATTTTCTATTAAAAGCATGCATATATCTGTCATATGACCTAGACATTATACATTCAAGAAATAGGAAAGCATATATTCATACAAGGAGACCGCTTCTTGAACATAACTCCAGGGGCACAGACACTGAAAGAAACAATTAATAAATGGGACCTCTTCAAACTTAGAAGCTTCTGTAAGGCAAAGGACACAGTTGACAAGACCAAACGGCAGCCCACTGACTGGGAAAAGATTTTCACTAATCCTATATCCGACAAAGGGCTGATCTCCAAAATATACAAAGAACTCAAGAAACTAGTCAACAAAACACCAAATACCCTATTAAAAAATGGGGTACAGAACTGAAGAAAGAATTCTCAATGGAGGAAATCAAAAAGGCTGAAAGACACTTAAGAAAATGCTCCACATCCTTAGCTATCAGGGAAATGCAAATCAAAACAACTTTGAGATACCATCTTACTCCTGCCAGAATGGCTAAAATTAGAAACACCAGTGATGACTTATGTTGGAGAGGATGTGGAGAAAGGGGAACACTCCTCCACTGCTGGTGGGAGTGCAAACTCATACAGCCATTTTGGAGATCAGTATGGCGGTTCCTCAGGAAAATGAGAATTAGTTTACCACAGGACCTGGCAATCCCCCTCTTAGGCATATACCCAAAGGATTCACATCAATGCAACAAAGACATCTGTTCAACTATGTTCATAGCAGCACTATTTGTAATAGCAAGAACCTGGAAGCAACCTAGATGCCCCTCAATTGAAGAATGGTTAATGAAGATGTGGCACATCTACACAATGGAATACTACTCTGCAGAAAAAAATAATGGTATCTTGAAATTCGCAGGCAAGTGGATGGCACTTGAAGAAACCATCCTGAATGAGGTAACCCAGTCACAAAAAGAGAAACACAGTATGTACTCACTCATATATGGATTTTAGAACTAGATCAAATGATCACCAGCCTATAATTCACATCACCAGAGGAACTAGGATACAAGTTGTATTCTAAGAGATTCATATAAAGTCCCTCACAGAACTGGGAAGGGACAAGTCCCCCCAGACCTCAGGTAAAGTGGGGGAGGACAGCCAATGGAGAGAGAAGTAGGAGAAAATGAGGGGAAGGAGAGGAAGGCATGTGCGACCAGGAGGATTGAGCCTGGTTAGGAATGGAAAATAGGAAAGAGAGAGAGAGAGAGAGAGAGAGAGAGAGAGAGAGAGAGAGAGAGAGAGAGAGAGAGAGAGAGAGAGAGAGAGACATAAAAGAGGGAGCCAATATTGGTTTGAAGATAAAGTTGAACACAAAGAAAGGTCGAGGGGAACTACAAGACTGCTCCCAACTAACAATCTCAGCTCCCGTGGAAAGGCTATCATAAATGCCCTTCCCGGAGAGTGAGATCAACAACTAACTTCTCCATGGAGTCCTCAACTAATGCCTGTTGAAAATAGGAGCAAACACCCATACATAAACACTGAGTCGAACTAGAACCCAGAAGCAGATGGAGAGGACAAGACCATGCGGTAGAAGTACATAGAGACAGCTTACCTGAACAAGGAGGAGCTAAGGGCCACTAGACTGATAGCTGGGAAGCCAACAGGGGACTGACTCAGGCTCCCCAGAATATGGGTCTCAGCCAGAAGGTCTGAGCAGTCTAAGAGACCTCAGACAGTGGAGCCAGGATGTATCCCTGGTGCACAAAAGGACTTTGCAAACATATCCCCCATGGAGGGATAACTGCCTTATTCTAGAGATAGGAGAGAAGCCCTAGTCCCTACTTCACAGGACTTGTCAGATCTACATGACCCCAACTGGATGGCATTCCCCTACATATGGAATTGGGGTGGGGGGTTGGGAGGGGAGGGTGTTTAGAGTGCATGTGAGAGGGCAGAGAGGGCAAAAGGGAGGGAAGGAGGGAGGGAGGGCTGGAGGGGAGGGAGGGAGAGGGAACTGGATCGACATGTAAAATAATAAATTTAAAAAAAAAAAAAAAACGCTTTGACTCCAAAATTTAAGTTGAAGAACAAGTTACTGGGGAAAAGGATTTCTATTTTTGTTTCCACAGAAAATGAAAAGATGTGGATTCCTTCCAGACTAATGTGGTTTGATCACGCCAGACCGCCTGAAACAGAGTACAAGCTGATCCTACATTCCAAACAGCTGGACAAAACAGCCCTACAGACTACAGCTAGGATATCTGAATCTTCTTCGAATCCCCCAAGACAGCGCCCCTTGCCAGCAGGAAGTAGTTTGGAAAGAACGACGCCCAAATTCCCAAATATTGTGTATAAATGTTTGTTTTCATTTAATTGGACTTTGTTATATAAAATTAAATAAAAAAATAAAAAAAAATTTAAATAGATATGAAAGCTAGTTAAGCATGAGGAACTCAGAGATTAGGCCTGCTCCTTAATGGATTCTGCTTCATGTTCCTGCTAAAGTTTCTGCCCTGACTTCTCTAGGTTATGGATTGTGAAATAAACCCTTATGTTCCCCCCCAAAAAAACAGAGACTTATATGCAAATAGTTTATAGCATATTTGTTTGGGATAACTAAGACCTGGCTTACACTTCAATGTCTTTTATCAGCACATAAATCGAAAACCTAATACCCACTAAATGAGACAGTACTCGACAGTATAAAGGAATGAGCTATCAGCCATGCTTTAGCATGAAATACTTCCAGAATAATTTAACTAGATTATTTAACTAGGCAGCACAAAAAAAGCATCATTCAGTAAAATGCTTTGTCCCTTTTATATATAGTTCTAGGAAATGAAAGCAAACCTTTAGGGAGAAGAAACATACCAGTAACTGCCTATACCATGAAAGAAATGTCTCAGAGAAAGAGTAAAGAAGAATTACAGAGGAGATAGATGAAGGCTCTAGAACTAATGGTTACTTTCATTACCTGCACTGTGATAGCGATTTCTTGGGTCTGTATGTGTCTTGTGGGATAACATGATGCTTCAATACATATATACTTTCTGTGAGGATTTTCTTTTCTTTTTTGTGTTCGGGTTCAAATCTAGGGCGAATATGTATCAAAGTTGTTTTATGCCAAGTTTTCTGTATATGACTGTTTTGAAAAATAAGAAGTACAGTTAATTTGAACTTGGTAGCCTAAAAGAACCAAGATACTGCAGCTTTGTAATTTTGAGAAAGTTATTCTCACTGTTTAAACATCAGTCTTCTTACATGTCACACAATATGGGCAATAGCTACTTTCCTTTTTTTTTTTTTTTTTTTTTTGCCTGTTTTATTTTATTTTTGGGGTTTTTTAAATTAAATTTATTTATTTTACATCCTGACTGGTTTCCCCTTCCTCCTCTCCTCCAATATACTTGCTCCCCTACCTCCCCTGTGTCATGCCCCAATCCACTCCTCCTCTGTTTCTATTCAGAAAGGGACAGCCTTCCCATGGGTATCAACAAAGCATGGCATATCAAGTTGCAGTAATTCTAAGCATCTCCCCATGTATTAATTAAGTCTGGGAAAGGCAACCAAGGATGAGAAATAGGTTCCCAAGTGCCAGCAAATGCATTAGGGACAGCTCCTTCTCCCATTGTTAAGAGTTCCCCAAGTAGACCAAGCTACACCACTGTCACATATAAGTACTGGGACTAGCTCAGTCCCATGCAGGGTCCCTGGTTGTTAGTTCAGAATCTGTGAGCTCCTATGAGCCCAGGTTAGTTGTTTCTGTGAATTTTCTTATAATGTCCTTGATCCTTTTGGATTCTACAATGCTCCTTCCCTCTCTTCCAATTCCCCAAGCTCAGCCTAATGTTTTGCTGAATCTGTTCCATCGGTTACTGTATGAAGGCTCTCTGATGACAATTTGGATAGTCACCAATCTATGAGTATAGCAGACTGTTGTTAAGCATCATTACTTTGACATTTTTTTTCTTCAATCATGTTTTGTTCCTCCCTAGATCTCTGGGCTATCCGAGACTCTTTGAGTCCTCCAGGCAGTGCCAGAGCTATGCTCACTCTCATGGCATATGTCTCAAGCTGGACCAGTCATTGGTTGGCCACTCCAACAATCTCTGCACCACCATTACCCCAGCACATTCCATAGGCAGGATAGAATATAGGTCAAATGTTGTGTGGCTGGGTTAGTGACCCAATCCCTCCTCTTGAAATCAAGCCTGGTCACAGAAGATGGCCAGTTCAGGCTATGTATAAGCTATTACTAGGAGCCTTAGCTGGGGTCATTCTTGTGGATTACTGAGAGCTTCCCTTGTACCAGTTTTCTACCTGACCCCAAAATACAACCTGCTTTCCAGTCATTTTTTTAATACTCTACACATCTTCTAAATCTGACCTCTCATGTTCCCATCCCCACCCACCCCCGGTGCTCCCATGAGAATTTGTCTATTTTCCCTTCACAAGGAGATCCCTGCATCCACCATTAGGCCATCATTGTTACCTAGCCTTTCTTAGTCTGCGGATTGTAGCTTGATTAACTTTTACTTACAGCTAATATTCACTTATGAGTGAGTAAATACCATGTTTGTCTTTCTGAGTCTGGGTTACCTCACTCAGGATGATTTATTTTAGTTCCATCCAGTTGCCTGCAAATTTTATGATGTCATTGTTTTTAACAGCTGAATAATAGTCCATTGTGTAAATGTACCTCATTTTCTTTATCCATTCTCTGGTCGAAGGGCATCTAGGTTACTTCCAGGTTCTGGATACTTCTTCCCTCTCTTTGCTGCTTTGAGCATAGCTGAGCAAGTGCCCTTGTGGGATGATTGAATATTCTTTGGGTATATGCCCAATAGTGGTATAGATGGGTCTTGAGGTAGATTGATTCCTAATTTTCTGAGAAACCGTCATACTGATTTCCAAAGTGGCTATACAATTTTGCGATCCCACTGGCAGTGTAGGAGTGTTCTACTTACTCCACATCCTCTCCAGCATAAGCTGTCATTTGTGGGCTTTTTGTTAGCCTTCTGACATGTGTAAGGTGGAATCTCAGAGTCATTTTGATTTGCATCTCTCTCATGGCTAAGGATAATGAATATTTCTTTAAGTGTCTTTTGGCCATTTAAGATTCCTCTGTTGAGAATTCCCTGTTTAGATATGAACCCTATTTGTAAATAAAATAATCAGTTTTTTGATGGCTAGTTTCTTGAGTTGTTTGTATATTTTGGAAATAAGTCGTCTGTCAGATGTGGGGTTGGTGAAGATCTTTTCCACTCTGTGGAACCATTTTGTCCTTTTGACAGTGTCCTTTGGACTACTTGAATTTTGTGCATAGCAATAGATATGGGTTTACTTGTACTCTTCTACATGTTGACTTCCAGTTATGTAAGAAACATTTGTTGAAGATGCTTCTTATTTCCATTGTATAATTCTTTTGTCAAAAATTGGATGTCCATAGGTGTGTGGATTTATGCCTATGTCTTCTCCTTGTCTCTATTGATGCACCTGTCTGTTTTTATACTGATACCAAGCTGTTTTTATTACTGTAGCTCTGGAGCAGTGCTTGAAGTCAGGGATGTGATACTTCCAGAAGTTCTTTTATTGTACAGGATTGTTTTAGCTACCCTGGATATTTTAGTTTTCATATCAAGTTGAGTATTGTTCTTTCAAGCTTTGTGAATAATTGTGCTGAGAATGGGATGGGGCTGCATTGAATCTGTAGATTGCTTTTGTTAAGATGACCATTTTTCTATGTTAATTCTATCAATCTATGAATCTATGAGCATGGGAGATATTTTAATCTTCTTATATATCTTCTGCAATTTCATTCTTCCAAGACTTGTTGGTCTCGTCATACAGGTCTTTCACTTGCTTGGTTAGAGTCACCCCAGGGTATTTTATATTATTTGTAGCAATTATGAAGGGTGTTGTTTCTTTCTCAGCCCATTTATCATTTACATGTAAGGTTACTGTTTTTTTGTTGTTGTTGGTGGTGGTTTTTTTTTTCTTGTATCCAGCCACTTCACTAAAGGTATTTATCAGATGGTGTTTACCCTGCTCGAATTTTTTATGTCCTTATGTATACTATCATATCATATGTAATTAGTGATACTTTGACTTCTTCTTTTCCAATTTGTATCCTCTTGATCTCCTTCTGTTGTTTTACTGCTCTAGCTAGAACTTTACTATATTAAATAGATATGGAGAGATTGGGCAGCCCTGTCTTGTTCCTGATTTTAGTGGAATCACTTTGAGTTTCACTCCATTTAATTTGATTTTCACTGTTGGCTTGCTGTTTGTTGCATTTATTATGTTTTGGTATGTTCCTTATATCTCTTATCTGTCCAACACCTTTATCATGAAGGGGTATTGGGTTTTTGTCGAAGTCTTTTTCAGCATCTAATGAGGTGATCATGTATTTTTTTTTCTTCCAGCTTGTTTATATGGTAGATTACATTGACAGATTTTCATTTGTTGTACCATCCCTACATCTCTGGAATGAAATCTACTTGGTCAGGGTGGAAGATGTTTTTATGTGTTCTTGAATTTGGTTTACAAGTATTTTATTGAGTATTTTTACATTAATGTCCATGCGAGAAATTGGTCTGTATTTCCCTCAATTGAGTCTTTTGTGATTTGGGGTATCAAGGTGATTGTGGCCTCATAAAAACAATTTGGCACTGTTTCTTCTATATCTATTTTGTAGAATAATTTGAGGAGTATTGGTATTAACTCTTTAAAATTCCGGTTGAGTTCTATGCTGAAACTATCTGGTCCTGGGCTTTTTGGGTTGGAAGATTTTTAATGACTGCTTCTGTTTCATAAGGGGTTTTAGGCCTTTTAAATTGTTTATCTGGTCTTGATTTCATTTTGGTATGTGGTATCTATCAAGAAGTTTGTCCATTTCTTTTGGATTTTCAATTTTGGAGAGTGACCTAGTGGTTCTATGGATTTCCTTTCTATTGTTATGTTCCCCTTTTCATTTCTGATTTTTTTTTTAATTTGGATATTGTCCCTCTGCCTTTTAGTATCTTGTTGATTTTCCCAAAGAACCAAAATTCTTGCATTGATTCTGTATTGTTTTCTTTGTTTCTGTGTTACTGATTTCAGCTCTCAATTTGATTGTTTCCTGCCATCTGCTCCTTTTAGGTTTGTTTTCTTCTTGTTGTTCTAGAGCTTTCAGATGAGCTGTTAAGTCAATAGTGTAAGAGTTCTCTAGGTTCTTTATGCAGGCACTTCATGCTATGAACTTTCCTTTTAGCAGTGCTTTCATTATGTCCCATAAGTTTGGGTATGTTGTACATTCATTTTCATTGAATTCTAGGAAGTTCTTAATTTCTTTCTTTATTTCTTCCTTGAGCAAGTAGTAATTCAGTAGAGATTTGTTCAGTTTCCATGAGTTTTAGGCCATCTATAGTTTGTGTTGTTTTTGAACTCCAGCTTTAATCCATGGATTATTCCATGAGTTATTCCAACTTTTTTGATATTTGTTGAGCTTTGTGACTGAGTCTGTGGTCAGCTTTGGTGAATGTTCCATGTGGTGCTGAGAAGAATGTATATTCATTTGTGTTTGGGTGAAATGTTCTGTTGATATGTGTTAAGCCCATTTGAGTCATAACATCTGTTAAGTCCATAATTTCTCTGTTTATTTTCTGTCTGAATGACCTGTCCAATGATGGGAGTGGGATGTTGAATTCTCCCATTATTAGTGTGTGATGTTTAATAACTTCAGTAATGTTTCTTTTGCAGATGTGGGTACCCTTGTATTTGTGGCATAATCATTTAGAATCGAGACATCATTTGGTATGTTTTTCCTTTGATGAATATAAAATGTCCTTCATCTGTTTTGATTAATCTTACTTTAAAGTTTATTTTGTTAGTTATTAGAATAGCTATTCCGGCTTGCTTCTTAGGTCGATTTGCTTGGAAAATCGTTTTCTAACCCTGAGATAATGTCTATCTTTGATATTGAGATGTGTTTCTTGTATGCAACAGAAGGATGGATCCTGTTTTCATATCCATTCATTAGCCTCTGTCCTTTTATTGGCTAATTTAATCCATTTATATTGAGAGATATTAATGGCCAGTGTTTGTTAATTCTTACTATTTTTGTTGTTGGTGGTGGTGGTGTTGTGTGTCTGTTTCCCTTTGAGTTTTGCCGGTATGAAATTATCTCTTTTCTGTGTTTTTGTGGGTGTGCCCAACTTTTTTGAGTTGGAATTTTCCTTCTAGCACCTTCTGTAGGACTGGATTTGTGGATAGATATATTTTTTTTAAATTTGACTTTGTCATGAAATATTTTGTTTTCTATGTCTATGGTGATTGATAGTTTTGCCTGTGTTGGTATCCATTGTCTCTTAGAGTCTGCAAGATATCTGTCCAGGGTCTTCTGGCATTGAGTCTCCATTGAGAAGTTGTGTTTAATTCTGATGTCTCTGCCTTTATCTGTTAGTTGGCCTTTTTCCTTTGCAGCTTTTAATATTCTTTATTCTGTATCTGTAGTGTTTTCGTTAATATGTGGTGAAGGGCCTTCTGGTTTAGTCATTTGTTGTCCTGTAAGCTTCTTGTACCTTTATAAGCATACTCTTCTTTTGGTTGGGAAATTTTTCTTCTATGATTTGTTGGATATATTTTCTGGGCCTTTGAGGTGGGGTTCTTCTTCCTCTCTTCCTGTTTTTCTTAAATTTGGCCTTTTCATAGTGTCCCAGATTTCTGGGATGTTTTGCATTTGGAATTTTTAATATTTAACATTTTCTTTGAGCAATGAATCTATTTCCTCTATCATATCTTCAATGCCTGAGACTCTCTTCCATCTCTTGTATTCTGTTGGATGCTTGCATCTGTAGTTCCTATTCACTTACTCAGATTTTCCATTTCCAGAATTTCCTCAGTTTGTGTTTTCTTTATTGCTTCTATTTCCCTATTTGGATCTTGAACAATTTCCTTCACCTATTTGTTTTTTTCTTGGCATTATTTAAAGGATTTATTGATTTCCTTCAAATTTTTGTCTGTTTCTCAGCTTCTTCAAGGGATTGGTTTTTTTGTTTGTTTGTTTGTTTGTTTTTCATTTTTCCTTTAAGGACCTCTATCTTCTACATAAAATTGTTCATCTTTTCCTTGTGCTTTGGCTGCATTAGAATGTTCAGGTCTTGTTGTCATATGATGGCTGGGCTCTGGTGGTGACATAGTACCATTTCTATTATTGATTGTGTTCTTACACTGGCATTTAGACATCTGGATTTGGGGTGCCTAATGATGTAGATTCCTGCATTTGTCTTTTTGGCTAGGTATTTTGTTTCTTGGTTTCTTTTACCTCTCTGGTCTTTTGGCCTAAGCGTCCAAGAGTTCTGGTGACTGGCAAGTCTTCAGGTCTAATAGGGTGGCTCTGCTGGTGTTTTGAGGACCTTGGGTCCTTAGATATGGTCTGGCCTCTGGTAAAGCCAAGGTCTTATTCTGAAATATTTATTACCTGAAACAGATAAAGAGAACATGTGAATTATATTCAGTGCATGTATTACACAAAGGATTAAGAAGTTTATTTCTGGCCTATCTCTGCGGGTCCACTTGGAGTTCCTGCAGGCAAGATCCTTGACCCCCAAATCCGGGCCCTGCCAAAGAACGAGGTCTCAGCTGGAGAGCGCCAGTTTCCAGTGAGATCCCACTACCCTGCAAAACCTTCTCAAGTTCCAGCCCAGCCCTCGTCCTCTTCTGCCGGCTATTGGCCAGAGGTGAGTCTGGGCCCAATCGGGGCTGCCTGTCCCCTTCAACCTCTTTACCCCCCTCCCCCGCCTGAACTCCCTGGATTGGCCCCTGATCCTGCTGCTCCTGTCTCCGGTCCCCTTTGAGAGCACCCTTGGAGCTCTGATACACCCCCACCCATCCCAACCTCCAGCCTACCCCCCCACCCTGTGCCCTACCCCACCTACGGTCCTGCCGCTCTGGTTGAGCACTGGGACAGAGGGTGGAGCCAACAGTCCACCCTACTTCGGAGACCTCTCGGAGCAACTCCGAACAAAGGAGACCTGACTATCCACGTGGGACCACCTGTAATTTCCACCGGCTTGGTCCCTGACCCCGCCTCCAGTCCTCTGCTGGAGTCCCAGGCCCCTCCCAGAGATCCGCCTATCTCTGCGGGTCCACTTGGAGTTCCTGCAGGCAAGATCCTTGACCCCCAAATCCGGGCCCTGCCAAAGAACGAGGTCTCAGCTGGAGAGCGCCAGTTTCCAGTGAGATCCCACTACCCTGCAAAACCTTCTCAAGTTCCAGTCCAGCCCTCGTCCTCTTCTCCCGGCTATTGGCCAGAGAGAAGCCTCCTAGAGAGCTTGGACCACACAGAGATACAGACATTGAATCTTTGATCCACATAAGCCCATCTGGGAAGGACCATAGAGAGAGGGAAGAGACACCACCAACACCTACAGGAAGAAACTATGGGAAGAAGGCAATACAAGAGAACACCTAACAACAGAAAGACAAACATGACACCACCAGAATCTAGGGAATCTACACCAACTAGAATGGAACACAACAACAAAGCAGAGGAAGCAGAAGGGTATGACTTAAAAATCACCATCATAAAAATGATAGAGGCCCTCAAAGAAGATATGAGAAAATCCCTTAAAGAAATAGAGGAAAAAACAAACAAAAAAGTGGAAGAAATGAACAAATTCCTTAAGGAAAGTACAGAAAGCCAAGAAAAAACAATTAACCAGGTGAAGGAAACGGTTCAAGATTTGAAAACCGAAATTGAGAAAATAAAGGCAACACAAATGGAAGGAAAGCTGGAAATTGAAAAGCTGGGCAAAAAATCGGAAACCACGGACACAAGCATAACCAATAGAATTCAAGAGATGGAAGAGAGAGAGATCTCAGGCGCAGAAGATAAACTAGAAGAAATAGATTCATCGACCAAAGAAAACCATAAATCCAACAAATCCTTAACACACAATATCCAGGAAATGTGGGACACCATGAAAAGGCCAAACCTAAGAATAATAGGCATAGAGGAAGGTGAGGAGGCCCAGCTCAAAGGTGCTGAAAACATATTCAACAAAATCATCGAGGAAAACTTTCCAAATCTGAAGAAGGACATGCCCATGAAAGTACAAGAAGCATACCGAACCCCAAATAGGCTGGACCAAAGAAAAAAGACCCCTCGACATATAATAATCAAAACACCTAGCATACAGAATAAAGAAAAAATATTAAGAGCAGCGAAGGAAAAAGGACAGGTAACATATAAAGGCAGACCTATCAAAATTACACCTGACTTCTCCATGGAAACCCTCAAGGCCAGAAGGTCCTGGATAGATGTTCTAAAAGTATTAAGAGAACACGGATGCCAGCCTAGGCTACTATATCCAGCAAAACTCTCAGTCAATATAGATGGAGAGAACAAGATATTCAATGACAAAACCAGATTTTCCCAATATGTATCTACAAATCCAGCCCTACAGAAAGTATTGGAAGGAAAATTCCAACCCAAGGAAGGTAACTACGCCCACAAAAATGTAGGCAACAGATAATCCAACTACACCAGAAACCTAGGGTGAAGCAGAACAAATATATTCACAATACCACTGCCAACAACAAACCTAAATCAAACAACCATCAACAATCAATGGTCCTTACTCACCCTCAACATTAATGGTCTTAACTCACCTATAAAAAGACACAGATTAACAGAATGGATACGAAGACAGAATCCATCCTTCTGCTGCATACAAGAAACACATCTTAGCTCCAAAGATAGACATTACCTCAGGGTAAAGGGTTGGGAAAAGATTTTCCAATCAAATGGAAATAAGAAGCAAGCAGGCGTAGCTATCCTAATATCTAACAAGCTAGACTTCAAACCAAAACTAGTCAAAAGAGATGAAGATGGTCATTTCATATTCATCTCAGGAGAAATCCATCAACACAAAGTCTCAATTCTGAACATCTATGCCCCTAATACAAAGCCACCCACATTCGTAAAAGAAACACTACTAAAACTCAAAGCTCATATAAAACCTCACACACTTATAGTGGGAGACTTCAATACACCACTCTCAACACTAGACAGGACCACAAATCAGAAACTCAACAAAGAAACAAAAGAACTAACAGAAGTTATGTCTCAACTGGGGCTAACAGACATCTATAGAACATTCCATCCAAAGACAAAAGAATATACCTTCTTCTCTGCTCCACATGGAACCTTCTCTAAAATCGACCACATACTAGGAGACATAACAAACCTCAACAGATACAAGAGAATAGAAATAGTCCCCTGTATCTTATCGGACCACCATGCTTTAAAATTGGAATTCAACAACAATACAAATAGCAGAAAACCTGCAAACTCATGGAAACTGAACAATGTGCAATTGCACCACTCCTGGGTCAAAGAAGAAATAAAGAAAGAAATTAAAGACTTTCTAATATTCAACGAGAATGAGGATACAACATACCCGAACTTATGGGACACCTTGAAAGCAGTGCTACGAGGGAAGTTCATTGCACTAAGTGCCCATATGAAGAAAACAGAGGATAGTCACATAAATGAATTAACAGCGCAACTGAAAACCTTAGAACAGAGAGAAGCGAATTCACCCGCAGGAGCAGACGCCAGGAAATAATCAACTTGAGGGCTGAAATCAACAAAATAGAAACCAGGAAAACAATACAAAAAATCAATGCAACAAAGAGTTGGTTTTTTGAGAAAATCAACAAGATTGATAAACCTTTATCCAAATTAACGAAAAAGCAGAGACAGAACATGCAAATTAACAAAATCAGAAATGAAATGGGGAACATAACAACAGACACAGAGGAAATCCAGACAATTTTCAGGTCATACTTCGAAAATCTGTATTCCACAAAAATTGAAAATTCAAAGGAAATGGACAAGTTTCTGGATAACTATCACTTACCAAAATTAAATCAAGAACAGACAAACAACTTAAATAGACCTATAACCCGAAATGAAATAGAAGCAGTCATCGAAAGCCTTCCAACGAAAAAAAGTCCAGGGCCAGATGGATTCAGTGCAGAATTCTACCAGACATTCAAGGAAGAACTAATACCACTACTCCTCAAACTGTTCCACAAGATAGAAACAGAAGGTTTATTGCCAATCTCTTTTTATGAGGCCACAATAACTTTGGTACCCAAACCTCACAAAGACACAACTAAGAAAGAAAACTACAGACCAATATCCCTGATGAACATCGATGCAAAAATACTCAATAAAATAATGGCAAACCGAATTCAAAAATACATCAGAGAAATCGTCCACCATGATCAAGTAGGCTTCATACCTGGATTGCAGGGATGGTTTAACATACGAAAATCTATCAACGTGATCCACCATATAAACAAACTGAAAAAGAAAAACCATATGATTATCTCCCCTAGATGCAGAAAAAGCCTTCGATAAAATTCAACACCCTTTCATGATAAAGGTATTAGAGAGGTCAGGGATAACAGGAACATACCTAAACATAATAAGAGCAATATACAGCAAACCAACTGCCAACATCAAACTGAATGGAGAGAAACTTAAGCCAATTCCTCTAAAATCAGGAACAAGACAAGGCTGTCCTCTCTCTCCATATCTCTTCAATATCGTACTAGAAGTTCTAGCTAATGCTATAAGACAACAAAAGGAGATCAAGGGCATCCAAATTGGAAAGGAAGAAGTCAAACTGTCTCTATTTGCAGATGATATGATAGTTTACATAAGCGACCCAATAAACTCTACCAGGGAACTCCTACAGCTGATAAACACCTTCA